>NC_073712.1:3781453-4081453 GCF_023634085.1 Falco cherrug | reverse complement strand
GGAAGTTTGTGGTTGTGTCTTTGCTGCTGTGGTAGGTGCTGGTGTTGTAGTGGTGGGTTTTGGCTTTGCCGGTGTTGTAGCAGCAGGTGTTGGCTTGGCTGCAGTGGTGGTGGGTGATGGCTTGGCTGGAGTGGTGGTTGTGGTAGGCTTTGATGTGCCCATCGTTGTGGTGGGTTTTGGTGTGGTGGGTGTTGGCTTGGTGGTAGTGGTAGCTGTGGTGGTTTTTGGTGTGGTGGGTGCTGGCTTGGCTATAGTGGTGGCTGTGGTGGGTTTTGGCTTGGCCATAGTTGTGGTGGGTGTTGGCCTGGCTGTAGTGGGTTTTGGTGTGGTGGGTGCTGGCTTGGCTGTGGTTGTGGTGGGTTTTGGTGTGGTGGGTGCTGGCTTGGCTGTGGTTGTGGTGGGTTTTGGTGTGGTGGGTGCTGGCTTGGCTGTGGTTGTGGTGGGTTTTGGTGTGGTGGGTGCTGGCTTGGCTATAGTCGTGGCTGTGGTGGGTTTTGGTGTGGTGGGTGCTGGCTTGGCTGTGGTTGTGGTGGGTTTTGGTGTGGTGGGCATTGGCTTGGCTGTGGTTGTGGTGGGTTTTGGTGTGGTGGGCATTGGCTTGGCTGTAGTGGTGGCTGTGGTGGGTTTTGGTGTGGTGGGCATTGGCTTGGCTGTGGTTGTGGTGGGTTTTGGTGTGGTGGGTGCTGGCTTGGCTGTGGTTGTGGTGGGTTTTGGTGTGGTGGGCATTGGCTTGGCTGTAGTGGTGGCTGTGGTGGGTTTTGGTGTGGTGGGCATTGGCTTGGCTATAGTGGTGGCTGTGGTGGGCTTTGGTGTGGTGGGCATTGGCTTGGCTGTGGTTGTGGTGGGTTTTGGTGTGGTGGGCATTGGCTTGGCTGTGGTTGTGGTGGGTTTTGGTGTGGTGGGCATTGGCTTGGCTATAGTGGTGGCTGTGGTGGGTTTTGGTGTGGTGGGCATTGGCTTAGTGGTAGCAGTTGTGGTGGGCTTTGGTGCAGTGGTTGTTAGCATGGTGGGCTTTGGCTTGGCAGTAGTAGTGGTGGGTGCTGGCTTGGTGGGTTTTGGCTTGGCCATGGCTGTGGTGGCTGCTGGTGTTGCAGGTTTTGGCTTGGCTGGGGTTGTCATTGGGAGTGTGGTGGCAGGTTTTGGCTTGGCTGGGGTTGTCATTGGGAGTGTGGTGGCAGGTTTTGGCTTGGCTGTCATTGTGATGGGTGCTAGTGTTGCAGGTTTTGGCTTGGCTGTGGTTGGGAGCATGGCTGTGGTTGTGTTTGGGAGTGTGGTTGTGGGTAGTGGCTTGGCTGTGGTTGGAACCATGGCTGTGGGTCTTGGCTTGGCTGTGGTTGGGAGCGTGGTTGCGGGTTTGGGCTTGGTTGTGGTTGGGAGCGTGGCTGTGGTTGTGGTTGGGAGCGTGGTGGTGGGTTTTGGCTTGGCTGTGGTTGGGATTGTAGTTGTGGGTGATGGCTTGGCTGGGGTTGTGGTTGGAAGTGTGGTTGTGGGTCTTGGCTTGGTTGTGGTGGGCACTGGTGGTGTGGGTTTTGGCTTGGCTGTGGTTGTGGGTTTTGGCATGGCTGTGGTTGGGGTGGGTGGGCTTGCCTTTGCTGTCACAGAGGCCGGAGTGGTCTCTTCTACTGTGGGTTCTGGTGAGAGACGAAAAGTGCCATGGGTTAGGGCTGGGGTCCTCAGCGGATCTCCTGCACTGAGCAGGGCCAGCAGAAAGCAGTGGGGGGTGAAGCAGCAGCTGACCCCTCTCAGGTCACCCTGGAGCATCCCTCACTCTGGGGTTCCCAACCTGGAGACATCTCTACTCCCTCACGCAACCTTCTGCCCCTCAAGGGGCATCCTCACGGGGCAAAACTTGCTGGCTAAGGGGGTACGAGGTCCTTGTCCGACCCTCCTCGTCCCGAGGCAGCTGACCTGTCCCAGGGGCTGCCATCGCACCTGACGTCTCACACTCCAGCCCTGGAACTGTGGGTCCAGGGCTTCCTGATAGCTCCAGGGGGGTTCAGAGCTTGGACCCCCAACCCAGGGGTCTGGGTCCCAGTAGCCTGTCAGGGGACACGCGCCGCTTTGCTTCACTCACCGCACAAGGAGTTGACGCAGACTCTGCCCTCGGGACACTGCGAGCATGAGGGTCCTTCCTTGTACGGCTTTCGGCCTTTCATGTTACCCCTGGTGGCAGAAGACACCAAGAAAAGGAAGGCGTGAGAGGGGGAAGCGCCCATCCCAACGAGGGGTCTGACTCAGCTGGCGTATCCCAGCCAGGGCAGAACTCAGGTTTCACGTAAAAACCAGGTCTCGGTCTCCTGCCCCAGGCTGTCAGCGCTGGTTACTCCACAACCTGCCCCCAAGGCTGCTAAAACCAGGGAGACAGCTCCAAGGGCCAGATTCTCCACCACCCTTTAGAAGAGAGCAGTGGGTGGGCATTCAGACAAGTGTCCTTGTCTCCCTTCCCCTCCGGACCCCTAAGAAGGTCTGCAGGTGATGGCTGCTCTTGGTGTCACCAGCTCCAAGCACCTGGTCCCCAGTGGAAGTCCCAGGGCTCTGCAAGCGGGAACCCACCTCTCCTCCCACGTCCAACCCTTCCTGCTGGTGCAAATGGGCTTCTCCACCCCAGGTGACCGCTGCTCCTGGTGGGGAGGAGCAGGGAGTTTGTACCCTCGGCTACTGCGACATCAGTTCTGGGCAGGTCCTGGGGGGGGAACGTCCCTCCCCGCGTCAGTGCCAGGAGCTGAAGCAGACCTCGGCAGTCGCAATCGCGGGCGAGGATCACCAGACAACCCTTCCTTCCTCCGAGACCAGCCCAAGATAACAAAAGCCTTTCTTGGAATTGCTTTGCTTTTACTTCTGAGCAAGGCCAAATCCTGCTCTGCTACGAGGACATTTCCAGCACCGAAACCCACCAAGCTGCGTGAGGTGTGGGACTTACGGGGGATAATAGTTGCAAACAAGCAGGTACATGTCCTCTGTTTCGATTCCATCGATCTTCTCACAAAACTTTGCCCCACAGCCGATCTGATGCGTGCTTGCCCAGACCACCTAAGACAAAGATAGAGGGTGAAGGTGAAGTGGTTGGGTGAAGGTAGATGTCCTGTGGGCAACCTGTGCCCTGGCCTTGAAGGCTTCTCTGTCACTACACCAACAGCCCCTTCATCTCTTCACGTGTGCCCCAGATCCCACATCCCCACATTGCTCCAGCATTCAGGATCCTGCTGCTGCCTGGACCACCTCTCAGCCTAGGGCTGCAGCCCACATTCCTATATGCCACAGCTTTCCTACCACATAGTCTGCCCAGGTAGAGCATCACCATCTCCGCTTCGGTCCTGGCACCCCCCATCCATCCATCCTCACATTTGCCACCACCGTCTCTGCTCCTCCTTGCTCCCACCCAAGACTCAGCCATCTCTGCCTAAGACAAGCTGGCACCCACCTCTGCTCAGCATGACCTGGGCTGCAGAGCATGTTTAAAAAAAGGTCTTCTCCAAAGGGCTGCTCACGGCTGTCCCTGTGGCTGACCGTGCCTGGGTCCCCCTGCGTCACCATGATTCCCACCCGGCTCCTTTGCAAGGACTCTGGGAGAAGCTGGGGCTCTGGTACAACTCCTTTCCCAACAGCCCCATCCCTCCCCACCACCGCCCGGTACCTGGGTGTAGTGGCCACACATCTGCCCGGGGACACACGTGGAAGTTGTCAGGTTGTAGTATTTCTCCTCCCCATTCCAGTCTTCCACGGCAAATTCCAGGTCCAGGGTTGGGGCCATAGCGAAGAGGTTTTCCCCCCGTCGGCCCCTCTCCTTGTTGTGGTCCCAGATGCACTTCTCTGCGTAGGCTTGAGCAAAGGCCTCCAACTCCGCGTCCCAGCTCTGAAAGGAGCTCAGCGTCAGTGCCCAGAGAGGGACACTGGGCTCTCCGACACCAAAAGGACACATACCCAGGACCCCTGGGCTCTCTGGCCACCATTTCCCCATTGACACGTAAAATTCAAATCCCTGCCCAACACGGCCCTCAGGAGAGGGGAGCTCCACCGTCAGCTCAAAGAGGAGCAGGTCAGCGCATCGGCGCGACTCTCACGACCCCAAGCACGTCTAACGTCATCGCGGAGCATCCTCAGCTCAGTGTGGACCAACCGTGAAGTCGGGTGGTCGCAGGGAGGAAACTCACCCCAGGCCACGCAGGAGGGGGCTTTGGGACACCCCTCTTTGATCAGGGTGGGGATGGGAGGAGAGCGGGGCGCATCCCCCCCAGCAGCTGCACAGACACTGGGAGCACGCGCTCCTGGGGAACATCATCTGCTCGCCTGGATCTGAGAGGCGGCCGCTGGCTGCGTGCCAAGAGCCAGCCCCCCCCCCCCCCCCCCCCCCCACACACACACACAGGCCGCCAGCTGAGCCCACTGGCCACACTGATATGCAGGAGGAGGAGGAGGAGGAGGGGGAGGAGGAGGAGAAGGAGGTGGAGGAGGTTTTCTCGCAAGGAGGCACACGGGGAATCCTACGCTGCAGCTGTTTGGCCCGTCCTTGTGCCATTTGATGGAGACAGCCGCTTTGCTTCTGCCGCAGGCTGGAAGGCAGCCCGGCCAACAGCGTGGCCTGGGGGGGATCCCCCCATTCGGAGCCAGGGCTGGATCCAGCGAGGGACAGGGTCCTGGTGCAGGGCACGTCACCATCGGGGTGCTGAGCGGGGGAGGACACGCCATGGAGCAGCAGTGCTAAGGGACTAGGGGGGAAGGGAACACCGAAATATCTGGATGGGGGCACAGTGCTGGTTGACCTCCCGCGGTGGCTCTGGGCCAGCGTGACAGCGATGGCTGGAAACCCAGTCTGGGGAGCGCGCATCCCTCTGGCACGGAGCTGGGCTGCGTAAACGGGCGACCCACACCTGCAGGGTTTGCCTCATTAAAAACTAGAAACGTGGCTTTAGGCTACGTATCCCCCCAGCGCTTAACTATTTCCACAGCAACCAGAGCCGTGTCCCAAACGGGGTGACCTCAGCTGGGCACGGTGCCATGGCAGCAGGTGAACTTGGAGGCGAAGGCAGCCCAAGCAAACATCCCGGGAGGGAGGCGAGGACGATGCTCTCATCGAAAACCTCTACCAAGAAATCATCGGGGCTGCTGTAAGCTAAACATTTGTTGTGCTTCCAAAAAAAAAAAAAAAAAAAAAAGACAACAACAACAGCAAAAAGCTCCAGAGCACAAGCGGGTCCTGGGTGTTTAAGCAGGAGCAAAGCAACGCTGCGGAGGGAGCATCCCAGAGCACGCAGTCCAGCTGGGAGCAGCAGGCACAGGCTCAGGGTTGCTGCTGACTTCAGGACCCTGCGAGATCGTTTCTCTCAGGCTTGCTCTAAGACTTTGCCTCCAAAGCTCTTCTACTCCCAGTTTTCTGTGCCTTGCTCCGGTGGGTGCCCGCGGGTTCATGGTGCTTAGGGTGCTGGCTCCATCCCCTTCGAGCCCAAAGTCAGCAGTCAGACCCTCCTACACCTACATATCACTTCTTGCTTCATTTAGTTGGCAAGTTCTCGTCTACCAGCCCACAAAGGTCTAATTCAGCCTGGGCAACATTTGGGCCAGGCAGGGAGGTCTCCTCCAAGCACCACAAGAGGAAAGCACCCCAGCTATCCACACTAAACAGTCCTTCTCCTCCACAAGTTCTGTTAACAGCGAGAAAAACCACGTGTGGTACAAGATACAACACGATAGGCAAGTCTTAATCAAATCAAGGATGCGAAGACAAAAAGCAGCATCAGCTCGAGAGCTCGGGTTTGCTCCCACTGAGCCACACGTGATGGTGGGCATCTGACTGTTTCCCCAAGCAAAAAGGGGGATCCCCCACCCCCAAGACAGCCGTGTGCAAGGCACGGTGAGCATTAGGAGCATGGTGGAAAGCTCAAATAATGGAATGGTCGTCGTGTTTGACGTTGCCGTTCCCTCCTCTAAAGAAAAGCTTGTTCACCTGCAAAGGTGAACACCACGCAGCAGGCGATGCCCCGCAGCAGGATTCCTCCCTCCAGCCCATGGCACCAGCTCATGGCAAAGTCTCACCGGCCTGTCCTCCCCATGGCAAGGGGCCCCAGCGGGCACTCAGTGAGTGAGAGCTGCTTTGCTTTCACACAGACCACCGAGGGGCTCGCATCCCACTGAGGAACTCCCAGAAACCATCAAAGACAGCTCTATAGATGAAAGAAAACTCATCTCTTCAGAGGGAATTTGGGGAACCCCTCCAGGGATGCCCAGCTGTAACCCCGCTCTGCCTCCCCTAGAGCAAACCCCGATCCCTCCTGGCATTAGGATGGAGGCTTGCACTGCGCAAACACCTTCTGCACGCCTGCAGCAAAAGCCACTTACCATCTTCAGCATATCCATAGCAGGGGGAGACACCTGGGAGCGGTATTTGTTATGCCCGTCCAAGATTATCTTCTTTTCTTCATCACTCAGGGACCAGCTCAGCTCCAGCGCTGTGAGCAACAGGAACGCAGGAGGAAGACCTGAGCTCAGCATCGTGCAGCCAGCTTCTGCTCTTAGCAGCCCACGGCTCTGGCAGTTGGATTTAAAGCACCTCCCAAAAGCAAGGAACACCCAACAGCCTGAAGATTGGGGAGGAAATGTATTTCTTTATTAGAGTGGAGTTTCGGAGCCACGCGGTACACACCCATCTCACATATCGGCCTTGATGGAGAGGCAGCAGCATGGCCGGTGCCAACAGGCACGCAGGGTCCACTCCCCCAGGCAGACCCCGCGCCTGAATCATAATCCCTGGGTTGGCATTTTTCACCTAAACCTCTGCTGCTCCGAACGTCAGGCGTCCCCTTAGCCCCCGGTTGTGGGTCCTCTCTTCTACCCCCGTCCCTTTTCTCCTAAATTGTAATAATAATAATAATCATCATCATCATCATCCCTAAGCAACCAGCAAAGCCCTGTTTTACACAAGGGTCCTCCCCTGTCCCTGGAACGCAGCTGCGTCTAGAAACGAAGGCAGCAAGATGCAGCCGCTGAGAAGAGTTTCCAGCGACTTCCCAGCTGGGAGCCAGAGCCCACCTCGCCCAGCCCCACATCCACGCTGGCCGCACTGGGGGGAAGCAGCGGGGGGCTGAGGAATGGCCCCCCCGGGGCTCCCCCAGCCTGCTGGGAAGCGGGGAGCAAGCAGAGGGTTGATGCCCCTTCCCTGTGCCACCTAAGCAGGAGAAGAACAGCTGAAATTGCCCCAAAAAAGGAGGGGCTGAGAGTCTGTCACTGCCGGCTGGAGCGCCCCGAGCAGGGGCTGTGTGGGGACAGGCTGTGCCCCCTCCCCAGGGCTCAGCATCGGGTGTCCTGGACCCTCCAGCCTGCCCCATGGAGACCCTCCATCCCGCCCCACAGGGACCCTCCAGCCTGCCCCATAGAGATCCTCCAGCCCACCCTGTGGAGACCCTCCAGCCCCCCCCATAGAGACCCTCCAGCCCCCCCCCCCATAGAGACCCTCCAGCCCACCCCACAGGGACCCTCCAGCCCACCCTGTGGAGACCCTCCAGCCCCCCCCATAGAGACCCTCCAGCCCCCCCCCCCCCCCATAGAGACCCTCCAGCCTGCCCCGCAGAAACCCTCCAGCCCCCCCCCCCCCCCCATAGAGACCCTCCAGCCTGCCCCGCAGAAACCCTCCAGCCCCCCCCCATAGAGACCCTCCATCCCACCCCACAGGGACCCTCCAGCCCGCCCTGTGGAGACCCTCCAGCCTGCCCTGCAGGGACCCTCCAGCCCTGCAGCCTCTTCCTCCCCATCTGCGATTGTGCAACCGCCCCGGCTCTGCTCCAGGAGCTCCTTCGGGGATCGCAGGCTGTTCGGATCAGCGGGTGGGCAGCTCTGGCCAGCAGAGCCAAGTTAATCACACGCTGTCGGCTCTGCCTCCCCCTCTCCCCTCCTGGCTCCCCAGGCAGCGCTTTGCCATCTTTCCTGTTGCTTTGGACCATGCTGATCACCCCTCTTACCACAACAGCTCTCCTACTGCCCCCCAAATCTCTTACCTCAGCACCTTACCTTCTCCTTCGTTAGGTCCTGGCTCTGCCATACTCTCAAGAGTGGAACAATTTCTGCAAGCAGGGTCTGAGGGTGACACCTCGACGGGTGATCTTCAACTCACCTGGTCACACTGGGGCCCCCGTGTATTGCTAAGGAGTCTGGGTCAAGGCAAACCTGTCTCCATCATGAGACACCTCAACTGCTCTGCTGCTGCGTCTCTGGAGACCTGGAGAAACATCTAGAAAGGACCCACGTTGGCTGCAGCTCCTGCTGGCCAGCTCACGGGGCCCTGGCTGGCGAGGAGCAAGGCAGTGCTGAGAAGACCCCAACGCACGCACTGCTCTCTGCAAGCGAGGTGCGGAGGTGAAGGGCCAAGCCCCCCATCACCCCCGGCACGGCAGCATCCTGGCTAAGCCTGGCAGGAGGTAGCGCAGCAGCAAGGAATAAGGAAAACGGGACACACGGTGCTTGTGGGGAAAACAGCCCCGGAGGAGCCACAACCCGGGCACGTGGCTCCCGGGGAAACGTGAGGAACAGCCGATGCGCTCAGCAAGGTCAGGCGCGGCTGCTGGCAGAGGGGGCGCGGGGCCGTTTGTCAACTCCCCAACCTGCCCCGACGGCTGTTTTTGGAGCCAACGTCTGAAGCCTCGAGATTAACAGCGCAGGGTCCAAGCCCCACCCTGGAGCCGAGAAGCTCGTGTCCAGCCGGCATTAGGTAAGCGCGTGAGGAATGCAGCTTTCCTCCGGCTCACTCACGGAACAGCCCGTCCGCCACCCCCCGGGAGCCGGCAGCCTCAGCGCGGGAGAGGGGACCCCCATGGCAGCACCCGAGGGGGTGCGGCGTCGGGCTCAGGGCCGGTGGGCTCCGGGAAGGCACAACTCTGTGCTGGGGAAGTGAGAAACCCTCCTTTCCTACTGACCCACGGCTCGAGGGTCTTCAGCGGGGCTTCTCCGGCGTCAAACGCATCGCCTCGGTAGTGGCTGGATCCTTCTCTCCTCGCTTCGCCTGTTTTGACGAGCTCTGGAGGAGTTTATCTTCTTCTGCCCCTGAAGGGTTGGCCGGAACAATCGGGAAGGAAGGACAGAGATTGTTGTTGGGAAGAAAAGAGCTGTTGCATCAACTTTGTTTAGGGAACCAGGCTGAATTGACAAAACATTTTCCAAAGTGTTTCTTTTGACATTTCCCAAACAGAAGCATCCCGACTTTTCACTCAAAATGACCTTTCTGCTTAGATAAAGTGCCCGAAAAAGGGCTAAATAACCCCTCGGTGGCTGACAGGCAACGTGAAAAGAAAAATCAGGAAAGGGGAAAAGGTGCATTAACACTTGTATTTAATTGTAAAAAGTAAAAACTTTTTTTATTCTTCTTACATACAAATCTCATTTATTTACACACTTTACAGGCTTTTCCCAAGTATTTACAAAGTTTGCAATATATTAAATTATGACCATCCATAAAATTCTGCATTAAGTGCATATTTACATTCTTTTTTTTTTTTTTTGAATCCACCACTGAATTTATAGTGTTCAGCATTGAAACAGTCTTTATGCATATATAGCTTTACCTCCCAGCGCCCCTGAGCCTTTATAACACGGCTCCCCTCCCCGCAGACAAAAAGATAATGCTAAAAATAAATCACCTGTCACTTGTTTGAATGGCCAAAGCAAAGGGGAAGTCCAGCATCTCCCTTGTTTAACTCAGCAGGACAGTAAACCCATCCTTTACAAGGAGTTTCCTGAAGAGGCGAATATATAGTTCTACATATAAAATTTACGAAGAGGAGCAAATTTGGCTTGCAGGTAGCAGAAGCTCCACGTGCACCCACAAACAGCCTCACCCCCGAAAGTGTTTGGTTCCCTTGGGGACAGCGGGGCTAAAAGTGAACCACTGAGCCTGGGACTGGCCGATGTGCGAACGTCCTTGTCCCCAGCGGTGTCCCCGATGCGAACACGGGGTTTTGCAGGCAGGAGGATCACCCTCCCGCGATGCTGGCGTTCACACAGCTCACCCGGCTGCTGAGATGCTCTCCTGCCCCCACCTCCCCTCGCCGGGGCTGTTCCCACGCTGCGAGCCTGGCTGCTGCAGAGGCCAGCCCCAGAAGGGGGGTGCTTTGTCCAGCCCAGTAAAACCAGCTCCTCTGCCAGACCATTACAGCAAGAGGACTTGCAGGAGAAGCTAGGGCCCCCAGACTCTAGGGTTGGATTTCCTAGGAGAGCTCTCCAGGGCGCTGCAAAGGGAGTTTGAGGTTGGGATTTGTAGAGCTGCCTCTGGGGAATGAGTGTGTGCAATGCCAGCGAGGAGAAAAAAAAACAAAACAAAACAAAAAAATCAATAGAAACTGGCAGCTTGGTTCCTTAGGGGATGCTGATTTCCTGGTACTGAAGTAAATAATACTGCTCCTTTCTCCTCCTTTCAGTTACCCTGAGTTCAGGAACTAAGAGCAACGGTCAATGACCCCTGCTTTTCGCAACCAGCTTTAAACCATGATCCTCCTGCCCTGCCGATGGGCGACAGCCCAGCTTCCTACCCTGACAAGCAGCAAGATGCCCCCTCCGCACCCCTGCCCGCCGGGCTCTCCGGTGGGACTGACTCGCCGCACCTCGCCGGCGTGATTCCAGAGCAGCTTTGCAGCCTCCGGGACACGGGGTGGGCAGGAGCCCATCTCCCGGCTCACAGGCAAAGAGCTCTGAAGCACACAAACAGGTTTGGAAAAGCTGGGATGCACGCGTTGCCCGAGCCGGCCGGGGTGGGGAGTGGGGGGATTGTCCAAACCAGCACATGCGCTGGGACACGCACAGGTGCCAAAGTGGAGCTGAAGGCAAGGGAGCCCCCGAAGGGACACACACCCTCTGCGACTCACCCGATCGCATCTGCCGCCGCGATGCCAGAATAGCCACGCTCCCCCTTCAGCCTCGGCAGGCCACGAGGAGCTGCCAGGCTCCCTGGGGAAGTCACAGCCTCCCGCAGCCTTCGCAGAGGCTCTGTGAAGCTGGAGCTCTGGGTGAGGAAGATGAGCTAGGCTCACTCGCAGCTGTTTGGCCAAGGTGTCAATACGTCCTTTTGCCCATCCTAGTTTTGCCACCCCGGCCTCACGTCCCAGTTTTCCATCCCGGCTCCTCGCTGCATTGCAAGGCGGAAGGCACGAGCACTGCTTCTCTGGCAGCTGAAGACAGGAGCTGCTCTAGAAGCCGTGCTACAGACCAGGGCTCCGCACTCAGCGCTCAGGGCCAAAATCAGCTCTTTATCAGCAGGAGGATTGCCCTCCTGTTTTAGTTTAGCAGCTAATTCCTTACAGTTTTTGGAAGAGGAAGAGAAAATATACTGGAAGTTTAAAAACAAATGATGTAAACTCCAAAGGGAGCAAGGTTGGGACATATGCAATGTATCGCCTAGACACAGATCTGGAAACTTATGCAGAGACCATAAAGTGCACTTGGAAAGCTGATCTGCAAACAGTCCAGACTCACCATCTTCTGTCCAACCAGCTGCAACTCTTTGAGGGGAGAAGCAATACGTGAGAGCACTTTTGCTAAATAGGCACAAACCTGCCCTAGCCCCCCCCGCCACCCCCTCTCCCCCCAATCTAAACAGCAACCATAAATAGATCCATTTTCTCTGCTTCTTCCCCAAGGAGCCAGACGGCCACAATGGCTTAAGCGTGACTCACAAAACACAGGCGTTTCACAGACACTTGAGAATTGTCTCCGCAGCTCTTTTACAAGTTACATTCAAGGACACTTAGAAGTAACAGCATCGCCAAAGCACCCGCAGTCTCAGCAAGAATGGGTCCCGCGGGTTCTCTCCGTACGCATCTCTAACCCAGCGCTTCACAGAAATGGATCAGGTACAAAACCAGTAAGAGGTGAAATAACCTCGTCAACCTTTGAATTTGACTTGAGAAGCTGCCAAAGCGTAAATAGCAACGGTCACTAACGAGGCCCTAATTCTGCCATCACCAAACTCCCGAATTTCCATTAACTAAGATCCAGGCTTTAAGAGGAGGGAGAGGGGTGGCGTGTGTGTCTTGGCATGTACAAGATTGCATGTAGTGTCACACATGTAAAACACACCCCAAACATTAACATTACTAGTGGAAGTCTTACGAGTCCAATTCCCTTTAATATTTTGCTACAAATTAGGTTAGTCCTTTTCTGTCCCGAGAGAGTCAGACCCTCCCCCTTTGGTTCTACTAGATCTGCTGCGTGTCGGTCCCGTGTCGGTCCACTGCCGAGGGCCGTGCACACAGACTGACACGGGTGCTGAGGCTGTTCCCATTTTTTTTTTTTTACAGGAGAAAAACAAGGGTTATGCATAGAAACGTTTTGCAGAGTCAAGGCCTCACAGACTAAATTCTTTGGAGCAGGAACTGTCCTCTGCCTTATCCTCGTACAGGCACCAGACATGGTCATCCCACTTGGCAGTTTTGTCAGATGCTAGTAAGATTAGTACAGGGTTTGCTCCCATTCTCCTGGTCTTGCTCAAAACCAAAGGCTGGATAGACATTTTTCCAATCTGTCATTTTACGCGTACCTAAAATATTTACAGAAGAGGTTCTTGCTCCTGAGAACACAGTTAACTCGCTTTCAAACAAAACCCCTCCCAGTTCCATATTAACAAGTGTGAGAGTATGTCCTGAACCCCAGCTCTGGCCTATGAGTTCAGCCTGACACATCTGTAAATGATCTTCAAGAGCAGGATCAGACCCAAAGGATCAGACTTGGAAGGGACCGCAGCATCCGCAGCCCGCAAACACTGAACCCGAGCCTCTCTCAGGGCATTGGATAAAGCAGTGCTCAAGCAACAGGAAGCATGCGAAGGCAGCTTGGAAAGGACTCAGGAAAAACCAACGTTCGTTCTGAAGACACAGTTCCAGGTCTGGAAGGAGTCGATGCAAAAAAACCATGCCAGGGACGAGGAAGCTTTCAGGTGCTCCCGTAGGTACCCTGGGCCGGGAAGGCAGGCAGCATCTCTCAAAGCAAGGAGCACACGGAAAGGGTTGTGAGCCCTGGTGTCTTAGGTGCACAATCAGAAGATGGAATCAGAAGCTGCTCTGCACCCAGCCCCACCTCCATCCCGAACTACTGCACTCCCAGCACCAGCACCACCAAAACGTGCATCGGTATTTTTATAGGAAAGGAGGTGGAGGAGAAAAACCAAACCCACAGTTACCATTTGACTCACTCACAACCTGCTGATAGAGAACCACAGAAGAGTGATCACAAGACACAAAGAAGAGGCCTGAACAGATTCTTTTGGTACAAGAACGACGCAGTGGGTGAGGGTCTCTGCCCCTAGGCTGCAAGGCTCACCTCAGCCCTGGAGCACGGAGCTGAGGTCAGCTTTGCGGGGTACACCACCGAGGCACACAGCTATGTACGCGGTGGAGAGAGGGGGTGGAGTTGGGACACATCACCAATTCATTCCCTTTGTAGAGCTGGCCCGACAAGACAGGCTCAAAGCTTCCTCCTCAGGAGGAACGTACACAGAAATGTCACCCGCCCCCTCCACTCCCAACCCCTCCCCGCGACGTTTCAGAAGTGCCATAATCCACAAAGGACACAAAGTGAATCTCATCCTGAGAAATCCCTCTGCTGCTCCTGGAAAAAACCCTTCGCTGCAAACCCAGGGCTTACCTGAGGGGACAGGGAAGGTCGTGAACAGCTTTAGCTTCTCCCAAAATACATTTGAGGAAAGGCAAAGAATTACCTCAAGGGTCAGGAAAACAGTCATTTTTAAACACTGTAAACATGCAGGGTGGCAAAGCTGCCTGCCCCAGTTGCCCCAGCTCGCTCTTTTTCAAGATGTTGCCTTGGCTTCAAAGCTGAAAGTCTTCTTGTCCTGGGAACAGCTCTGTTTTCCCACCCCACCATCCTTAGCTAGCAGCTCCATCACAAACCACTGCCGGCTCTGTCCCTCTGGCCACGAAGCTCATCGTCCAGTAATCCGCGCTGGCGTAACCTTTGGAAGATGCAACGAAGAGGCCGTATTAGAGGAATCCAACCCAGGCTTAACGACTGCTCACATTTCCCGTGAAGTGCTGCGGGTGTGCAGCAGCGCTCTGCAAAGACCCAGCGCTCAACGACACACTGGGTTTGGGACGCCCAGCAGAGCAGCCCACACTGCTCGGTTTTCAGACTGAGCATCCCATGGCATCCCACTGTTTGTGTTCCACTCCCAGTCCAGAATGATCACTCCTCCGCACTGTGACAAGCAGGCACGCACCAGTTTGGAGGCGGGAAGGGCACACACCACCTTCTCAGGTGTCAGAGAAGCCTCAAGCCGTCTCCTGACTCCAAGAGATCTCCCAGACCCCGCACGCTACAACACCGGTACTCACCCAAATCTCCAGCTTCCAGCTCCACCTTGAACATCTCACAGTGTCCTCTGCACTCGTCCAGAGGCACGACGGTCAGGGTGAGCTGTCCACTTCCAACAGCAAAGAGGCTGTGCAAACTGTAGCTCTGGGGCAAGAGGAGAATATTTCAAAAGCCTCGCCAGCTTTTCTCGGGTCGGTCTGATCACACAAGGGGGAGTCACTGCCCTGCAGCAAGGCGAGACAGCACAAACCACGGGGTTCTGCTCCCCCAGTTGCCAGCAGATCACAGCTGAGGTCGGCTGCACACAAGGGTCCTCCTCCCCTCTTCTGGCCAAGGCAATGCAGGCCCTCCACCCCCCCAAAGCCCACAAAAAACGGAGGAGGAGATCAGGCTAGAAGCCTGAAGTGTCACTACCTTCAGTGAAATGCCTTTACGGCACGTATCTCAGAATGGGCGAGACACACTGCCAGCAACGGCTCCTCAAACGCAACTCTTACATGAATTCTGCCCAGCTGTGCACAAAAAGGCCACCCCCTCCACCAGCCACAGAGGAATCCCAGGACATAAACGTGAACGCAGCTGGGACACCACACAGGCATCTCTAAGTGCCGAGGGAGATGGGCACGGTGCACCACCCGCGCTAAAACCAGACACAACTTGTGGGTGGTACGGCAACCGTGAGATGCCACGTTACGCGGGAACGGACAGAACTGGCACAGCCCTAAACCCTCCTTGCCAGGATTGTATCAGCTGGAAATGTCTTGCAAATCCCTCAGAGGCTTGGGACTTCTGGAGGACAACTCAGAGATAAGGAGATAATGCCTCCGGGATGAATTTCTCACCTTATTCCCCAAATCTGGATGGCGGATGAGGAAGCAGCTCTCCAGGGACACTGTCTTGGGGAAGGAGAGCAAAGAGGAAGCGGGGAAAAGTTCCTGCAGAATCCGAGTTTTATTCACAGATTTGTTCCTAGACAAAACAAAGCGACCCATGTTAAAGAAGTATCACGCAATGATATTGCTTGTATTTAAAAGACTGCTTTCAGAGATCAAAATTCTTCACAAATATTCATGCTTGATAAACAGCATGACAGACTAGCCCCAGGAGCTAGGAGCAAAATTCAGCCTCTCAGCTTCTAAACCTGTGCTCCTTCACATCTTCCTCTCAGCACCTGCAGCAGGACCACGTAAACAGGGAACAAACAGATCATGATGGATGCCTAAACTTAACTTCCCTGCTCTCTTCCCTTAAAATGATCCGAGTTATTGATCGGATCCATTAGTTACAAAAGATGCAGAGAGGTGGCATTGCACGCAACCGTAACTGAAACCACATGGCAAGGCGGGGGCAATCAAGTCTATTCTCCCGGCCAGGGAATGTAACTGGAAAAGCCAGGGTGGGGCTTGTTATTTTTACATCTCTGTCTAGTGGCTTGACGTGATTAATACTGCTGTACCCTGATCATCTACCACTGCTGCAGTCGAGAAGTGCAGCCAGAAGATCCCACCTAAACGTTAGCCAAAGCACAGGCTCCACCATGCCCTTCTCCAGGTCTGCTCGGACACTGCTCCTCTGCTCGTGGGGATGTGCCAGGGAGCCCGCTCCGCACCAGGAGGCACCTGCCCACGTTACTTCTCACCCTTCTCCCCGTGAAAAGACTTTGCTACCACGCTGGATTGCCCTGCGACCTTACAGACCCCCGAATTGTTCACGTCTTGTAGCCACACTAAAATCCCTTAGCAAAAAGCTTTTAGTCAACAGGGGATCAGGATGAGCGTTGGCTGTTTTTTTCTGTGTGAGAACCAAGCACAAATTGCAGGATCCCCTAGCTAGTTACTCCTCAGTGTTTTGTAGAAGTCATGGTATCTCTTCTCGGTTGACCCTAATGGTGGAGGATTTCCACTGAGCAGACACAGTTGATTAGAAATGTAAACCAGTTGCCTCAGGTGACCAGACCACAGCCCAGATGATTAAGCTATGGCCTGAAGAACAGGACCAAGCACTCAGTCACTGGGATATTTTTGTCTTCTAAGGGGAGCAATACATGAGTCCCAGCCACGACACTCCATTTTTAGTGCAGAAGCCTTCTCCTTGGATCCAACCAGTGCCAGCAAGCAGCCAGAAGCCTGTAACCCACTCCTCTTCCCCCTCTCTCCAGCTAAAGTGCTGCAAAGAGCCTGGGCACCGTGCAGAAAGGATGTATACATCCATCATGTGTTTTGTCTTTGACTCACCAGGGAAAGAAAAATGGGCAGCTCCACAATTCAGCTGAATTTTCTTCTATTATAACCTCTGACAGTTCTGGATCCTGGGACTGAAAATGCTTCAGTTCTTCATAGGAGAGACGCTGCCCCGTCTTAAACGACACAAAACAAAGATAAAAGCTGTACACCTCGGGTTCCTCCCTGCTCCCATTTCCATCCTGCCAAAGAACATCCGAGAGTGACAGCCATCTAGATTGCTAAGTTTCCAACCACGACGGTAATTAGTCAGAGGAAAAACCTGCTACAGATGCAGTGAGCTCCTCACCCCCCGACATCTTCAAAGTGGCTCTAAACGTCTTCTTAGATTGTTTATTATTATATTATATATTAGAATGTTACTTAGATTGTTTAGATTGCTCAACCAGCAGTTTGAGTTTGTGGTTGAAAATACTGGGCAGGAGTCTTTGGCTGGTGCTCTTCAAGAGTTTGGACCAATTATCCAGCCTTACAAATCTATGCGTTACCTTGATTAGAAAAGGCTGAGACCTCTGGAGCTTTTCTGATAGTTCTCCAAAGTCTGTCACTATCTGAAGGCTTTTCACAGCAGAACAGACTGTGCAGTTTGCAGGAAGCGTAGAAGCGTTCTGTCTGCAACCTGCTGCCCACCAGTCCTGGCATTCTTGGGAAGAAACAAGAGAAACATGTTTAATAAGATCAAAAATGAAATGGAAAGGAGACAGACTCGATGATAAACTCATTATCCCTGACATGAAACATTAAGATTTCTTACAGCTTCCAATGGCTGCAAGTTACTCAAAAAGAGCAAGCTTCACCGGGCAGGGAGCTCATCGCTGAACGTTTCCAGCACAGGCTGAAGGTTTTGGAGATGTGGCTCAGGGTTGTGAGAAATGGGAGAGCTTTATGGAAATTCCACTTCTCTGTACGTTTCAGGCATACAGGCTAAGCTACCCTTTCATTATCGGTGGCAGGATGTCAACCACCATATATAGTGCAATTAAACTGAAACAAGTCCGCAAGTAAAACAGCAATCCAAACATGTTATCGAGGAGACACCCAGACGACAAAAAAGAAATCCAAGTTGAAAAGAGCAACTCTTAACACGGTTAGCACTGGGGCCATGAACCCTGCTAAGATACACCTGAAACCACTACCCTCCCCTTCACCTATGCGTTAATTAAGAAATACTCTGTCCCAGGCAAAGTTTGCCCAGTCCGTGACATGCGGAAGATGCTGGGGAATGCAGAATTTCCCCAAAATGTGCTGCTGCTGTTTTCATTCACCCCGTGCAGTGACTTGAAGACGAAATGGGGACAAAAGTCCCAGCACGAGGAACCCCTGGACCACAGCTATATCCATTTTAAATTCCAGAAATTGTTGTTACACCCTAATCAGCTGAACCGGCCTACAATGAACACTGCAGATACTTACACCCTCAAAAATGCAATTTTTATGTGAAACCATGACTTGCTGCCTATATCCTGCCTCCTTCCTCCAGCTTAACAGCCCTCCCAGCACAAAAAAAGTCAGTAAACACGGACAGAAATGACATGCTGCAGCACTGAATGAACAGGACAAGGGCCAATAATGCTGAATGTCCCACGTATTTCTATCCGAAAGGGTCTGCAGGAGCAGCTGCCACACCTAACGGACGTGGCTGTCATTTTGTGGCAGTGATAGCCCTGGTTCTGCAGCCTGAATCCGACAGGGAGATGTTTAACTCGAGCAGTGGCAGCAAATCCACCCAAGCACTTGATCTGTCAGGGCAGGTTAGGAAAAACCCAAGGCTCAGGACACATCTCACATGAAACACCCAGAGATCTGCCATCACAACAGGCCTACCCGTCCTGTCCAGTGCCAGCACATTTCAAAACAGCTCGTCTCCCTGACATCACTGCAGGCCACCCACTTGGGAAATGGAGTGGATGGGAAAGGGAAGAAAGAAGAGACAGCGAAGCCTGTCTAAAAAATAAAGTTGGGAAATGAGGATGCACAGCAGCTTTGCAGGGGGAGAAAAAGACCACGCGCAGCCTGCCTGTTACTGCCGCTGCGGTTTCCAGCCATGCTCATGCTCCTGTGCGTGGGTAATAACTCATGAACAGCACTTAACAGGAAAGCTGTTGCCTTAATTTTCCCTCCGACATCTGCAACAGACAACGAGGAATGTTACAGAGGATTTAGGTTCATTGGAACGTAACAATAAAGAGCAGATTTGGGATTCGCTTTGCTTTTTTTCTTTCTGAATATTTCCAATCAACTCCCAAATGCTGCATTTCCCACCCTACTGCTGGGATAGGGACTGAAAAGGATCAGGATATAATTCCTAGCCTTTCTGGAAGACGCGTCTACACTGCTTTCAGGGAAAGGGGTAAAAAGGCAAAACAAAGTGTAAAATCCTTATTGCAAGCAGAAGTCCCACTCTCATGAGAAACTGCTCCAACGTACTTTCCCTCCCTGCTCACAAGAGAAAAAAGAAAATCTTTGTTCCATTGCCTGTAGAAAGCTTCAATTTTACAACAACAAAAAAACCCTCAACTCACAAAAAACAGCTGGTCAGTGACAGGAAACAAAAGGCTGAAAGATCTCACCAGAGGAAGGGCAGTTGCCATGAAGAGACCAAGAAAACATATCTTATGGTCTGTCATCATACAGGGAGCAGCAACACTGTAATTTCTCTCTGGGCAAAATTTAGAAACCTCATCCCAGAGCGTTAAGCACAGCTGTCCCAAAATGTTTCTCTCTGGGCTCAGGGCAGTACCCCACGTAACGGGATGCTAATCAGCTTGACAGTATAGAGCTTGATTCCTTTTTGAGCTAGGCTGGGATATTTGCATTCTCAATTGCTCAATTCAGGAGGTTATTTCTTTTCCCCATGAATAACCCAAGCGGAGCACAGTTGAGACGCATTTCAAATGCCGCAAGTGGGGTTGTGGGATTTTTTTTTTTTTTTTTTTTTTTGGTAATTAATCTTTTAGATTTATTGTTGAGGGTGTTAGTCTGTGCACCAGCATGTGTGTGACTGGCATGACAAGTACGGGCAGCGAAAAGTGCCTGCCCTTCCCAGGGAGGGAGGGAGAAGAGGCTGCGCACAGAGGAGAGGGCATGCAACCGCACACCGGGGACCAGAGCAGGAGTTTTACCAAGGATGCTTATTCTCTCTTTCGATTACCCTCCCTGCATTCCTTTTACATTATCACCCTGCCCAGACACCCTGGGGGATTATTTTGGTTGGAGTCGGGCGCGCTGTCTGCGTGCACAGAGTCTGCTTGGAGATTGAAAAGAAAGATGCACTCCTCATCCCAGTGCAACCATCACACGATGGTTCCATCCACTCACAGTCAACCATTAAAGTGCTGGGCGTGTGCAATGATCCCTGTGGAGTTTGAGCGCAGGGAAGCAGCTGCGGTACGGACACGTACAACTATCCATTACGCGACAGAAGCACGGGCCAGTCCCAACTAACCTCCTCTCCACGCTTGTGCTTCTGCACCCCTTTTCTGAGGGGCAGCTTGCAGTTTGCGAAGCCGAATCTCAGTTCCCCACTGGTCAGACCCACCTGGTTATTTGCTTTTACGCTTTATTAGCTCTCCAGAACAAGAGCTGTCTTCTCCTCTGTGTCAGTAGAGCTCCTGGCAGAGCCAGGCCTGGGGACTTCCAGCTGCTAACACAGCACAGACGAAGAGATAACAACTTTCCTTAAAATCCGTCTATGATTAATGCTAGAAGGAGTTTATGACTGTACTTTCCACTATGCAGAAAAATAATTTTCAACTTACAATCAATTTAAAATGAGCACCCCGCCCTTCTTGGCCATTTTCACAGAGGATCTCCCAAGTTTTTGGCTGTCCCCAGAACTAGAGAGGGGTGTGTGCACACAACCCCAGAGATGCTGGGTGTGGATGATCAGATTGGAAGCTGAGAGGTTATGGAGAAGACCTGGCCCTGCTTCTGCCCGTTGCAGTGAAGCAATAAAACTTATGGAAACTTGCCCACATAGATCTGAAAGCAGGATCTCAGCAACAGCCCTGGTCTCTTTAGGGACCATATGGAGGGCGAAATACCAGTCTGCCACCACAGCAGGTTCAAAGGGAAGCCCTGTAGCAGGGTGAGATTTTGCTCCTGCAAGACACACGGAGCCAAGGGCTGCTCCCGAACCTAACAAAGTGCTGAAAACAGAAAACCTCCTGCACGTAGAGCTGCAGGTGCTGAGGCAGCTTGCTGGCTCCCCACCGAGCTGGTTTGCTCCCCAGCGCACAGGACAGCAGGCAAGCGACAGCTAGGTCCGCACAGGAAAGTCTGGTCCAGGGGAAGGGAGAACCCCCCAGGATTTCACCACCACCAGGTCTTCTGTCCTTCCAGGCTGCTGCTCCAGTCACCCCCAACAACTAGAAGAAAGCTCCCCAGAGGGCTGCCTAATGCACTAAACAGCTCCACAGTCCACAAAGGTTGGTTCCAGATCCCTGATTCCTCTTTCTGAGAATGATGCTATTCCCCAGTCCCACCGCATACCTCACTAGGGATCGGTGCTAGGAGATTTGAAGCAACTTCTGCAAGACTAGGATGAACCTGGGGCTCCCACGGAAGACCAGTCTACGCGCTGGATATTCACAAGACATCTTTCTGTCCTTTCTGGTAGGTCCATTGTACAAGACTGGCTGTTTGTTCCATTAACACCTACAACACTTTTGGACTGTCCCTCACAGGGTCCAACGTGCCCATCGAGAACTACAAAAATACTTGTCATCAGGGTAGATCTGCAGGCTCTCCAAAAGCATGACCGACCCTACACTGGCCAATTCAAAGGTAAGCTCAGGATGGGGGTGGGCTCACCCAGGCCCAACCCAGTAACTCATTTATGGCGCTGCACTGACAGCTACAGCCCCATTCCTACATGCTAGATCCGACGATGAGAAGATGCCGATTTCCACTTTTACATTATCTCCCTACAGCCGCACGTTCGTAAAAGTCAAGGGATTTGTCAAGATGGATCTGAAGAGACCCTTCAAAGGGAGGGATTAAGGCCTCAGCCTACCCTCTGCTGCCTGTGACCGTACCTTCCCCTTGGCCAAAGGGACCCTTTATGGATGTGCATCTGACAGTGGGATACTTGCCTCCTCCATTCATTTTCATAGCAGAAGCCCAACCACAAGCTGGTTCTTATGGCTGACACAGGGCAGAGCTGTTTAAGAGTCATTCAGTCCCACCTGTAAGATTCCCAGTAGCCTGGGCTGCATCAAAAGAAGCGTGACCAGCAAGTCGCGGGAGGTGATTCTCCTTCTCCACTCTGATCCCACGAAACCCCACCTAGTGCACCGTGTCCAGCACTGGGATCCCCAACATAAGAAGGGCACAGACCTGTTGGAGGAAGTCCAGAGGATGCCACAAAGATGACCAGAGGGATGGAGCACAGCCCGAGTCAGGCTGAGAGAGCTGGGGCTGTTCAGCCTCTTGAAGAGAAGGCTCCAGGGAGACCTTACAGCAGCCTGCCAGTACCTAACGGGGCCGACAAGAAAGCCGGAGAGGGACTTTTTGCAAGGGCATGTAGTGACAGGACAAGAGGAAATGGCTTTAAGTTAAAAGAGGGTAGATTTAGATTAGATATTAGGAAGAAATTCTTTACTGTGAGGGCGGCAAGGCACTGGCACAGGTTTCCCAGAAAAGCTGTGGATGCCCCTGGACAGGGCTTGGAGCAGCCTGGTCCAGTGGAAGGTGTCCCTGCACACAGCAGGGGGTTGGAACTAGATGATCTTTAAGGTCTCTTCCAACCCAAACCATTCTATCATTCTGTGATATGATTCTATGACAAAGGGCCCACGAGATCCTCAGTGCTCTGATGTCCAATTGCTATCATCACAGAAGGGCTGCAGCTCTCCCTCCTGTTGGAAATACCTAGTTTCCAGATGCTGGATTTTACAGTGCTGTTTTCCATTATTTTAAGGACAGGGATTTGCAAGGTCTAGCCCTTAACCTTAAAGTGAAGTTGCAGCTCATAACCTACTGCTATTGCTTTGACAGCCAAATATGCAGGCCAGGCTGTTCTTGCTCCTGAGAGATGACTAGCCACCTGCCGAGTCGGGACCACTGCAGACTTACAGATACTGTACTCCTCAAGCAGACAGCTTGCTACTTGTTGTGCTATGCCATTACTACATGAGTATCACCATGCCCCCTTTCCCAGACTTTACAGAAAGATAAAACAGCGTTCTAAAAACTCAAAAGCAATTTAGACATCCATTCGTGATCACAATCTACAACATGGGTAAATCTCATCGTTCTCACTTTACAGATGCAGAAATTAAGAGCTCTGTAGTTACCGTGTGGCACAGTTCAGAGGAGATACTCAGTGCACTTTGCTGCAAAAACAACGCTTCCCAAGCTCCATCTTGCTGAAATTCTTCACTAGGTTAAAAATTAATTTGATCATTTATAATGTCATGTCAAAGTCAGGCTAAACTGATGGGTTCTTGAGCAAGTCAGACAGGAATCATAAGGAGAGCTTATTAATTACAGTGTGGAAGTCCTGATTAAGGAATGCATCACAGCGGGGTTTTAAATATATACTACAAAGAGAGTCCCTGTTCAGCACAAGGTCCTCACCACTTCCTCACGCTGAACTTTTTTGTAGCTCTGAGTATACTGAATATATTTATGCCAGGAGAAGAAAGTGCCTCCCAGTTTGGTTCCTAGCATTTTTAGGAACAGCTAGCAACAAAATAACAGCTACAAATAAACCCATCAAGAAACCCCTATTTTTGTTCTGGGTAAAAAGTCAACAGCTCCAAGAAATACTCATTCATCTCACTAATGGGTAACGGCTGGTCAAACAACCAAAGGATGATTAGTCAATCTCTAGCAAAGCACAGAAATTATTTTGATCCAATGAAACATTGTGAAATCAAGTCTGCTCAGCCTAGCCCAAGTCCACTGGGGAGCAAGAACATTATTTCCAGGAGAAATCTGCACCTACCAATCTAGAAAACTGAAGGCAGGGACCAAGCTGTCAGGAAAGCCTCCAAAATCCACTCCAGCCTGCACCTCTGGTTACATGCCCTAGAAGACAGCTTGTGCTGATCTGGCAGTGTCTGCGTGAGCAATCTGGCTTGGAGGAACAGCAGGTTTTGGAAACAAACCCCTCCCAGCTGCCGCCACTTGCCTGATGGTGGCTTCAGTCTGTAAAAGGTTTGAAGTCTGTGTGTCACTAGCGCAAACAAAGCTCTGCTAGGCTGCTAAACACCTCTGCAACAGGCCACGTACAGCACACACACTCTGCAAGTGAGGAAACAAGAAATTCTGGAGCCATCAAGACATAGAAGCAAAAGGAAGAGTTTTTCATGTTCCGGATTACCACAATGATTTGTAGTTAGTTTACTATCAGCAAATCCAAATAAACAGTCCACAGGCTGAATGGACGCCAAAGTAAATGAAAACAGCTTGGCACCAGCCTGCCCTGCAAAGTCAGCCTTTTTCTTTTCCCCCTGCTTTGAACGAGCCAACACACATGCCTGTTGGTCACTCTCAGGTTATATTATAAAAGGGTTGTTTACACACACAAAAAAAAGATCAGATAAAGCAGCAGCTGTACGGCGATGGGAAGGAGTCCTGCACGGTGCTGCAACGCACACCATGCTCAAAACGCCTCAAAATGCTCCAGGCCCCGGAGCGGGTGCATGAGAATATGCATGAATGCAAGAGCAAACCAGCCTGACTTTACTTAGGGGGAAAAAAAAAGAAAAAAGCTCCTTTGTGAGCAAGAGGAGAAGGCCGCGCTGAAGGCAGCAAGAAGTTCGAAATCAGATCCTGCTTTACCTCCCAAGCAGCCCTGTGCAACCCTTCCACTCCGAGCGGGCCCCATGTTCCTTCGGCTCACGCATCACCGAACCCAGCAGGTCAGACACAGCCTGGGCTGGCAGGCTGGGGAAAGGCTGGCTGAATACCTGGGTGCTCCAGAAGCAGAAAGTCCACCCTCGTGTAAGGCAGGCGTGCTGGATGCTCCCTGCCTGCGCGGAGCTGCGCCGAGGATAAACACACTTAGGGCTACAGTAAGAGGGGAGGAGAGTGCGAAGTGGAGAGAAGCATGGCTGGCCCATCGCAGGCTGCCTGCAAAGGGTTAAGATCAGAAAGAAGACAGGAGCTGGCCAGGTGCCAAGGCAAGCCTCCAGCTAAACTGAAGGCGGCCAGCCAAGAGGCAGAGGCTGCTGTCTTCTCCCAGTAACCCAGCCTGCTCTGACCAGTCCCCACAAACAGCTCTCCCACCCAGCAGGCTGTGACAGTGACAGGCCATTTACAAGGTGTTGCTTAAACACAGCTCCTCCAGTTGCGTTCCTTTCTCTAAAACAGATTGTGTATAAAATCCATAAACATGATTTTAGCCCTACTGGTCTAGGCAAAAAGGAGTGAGCCTTTAACACGAGGAGCCTTTAACACGAGGAGCCTTTAACACGAGGAGCCTTTAACACGAGGAGCCTTCTGCAAGCTGGGGGGTAACTTGCGCAGGATCCTTTTTCCAACACCGAGATACACGTGTGCTTGTGTCTGAAGTTAGGTGTGCTGAGTAGCTACTGATCCGGCTGATTTTGAACCGTGTAGGAGTACGCGTTCAGGGCTGGGTCTCATTATTAGAAGCCAAGTTGGATTTTCCCCGAGGTCACTACAAACCTCTACTATCAGTACGATGCACTGTTGGACGAGAGCCTGTTTGCCACTGACCCACCCGCAGGTTTTCGAGCTGCAAGGACCGAATTTACTACGGGCAGAAACACAAGTTAATGTCAGAGCAACTTAATGCTCTGCTCATCGTGTCATTGCTCTGTGCGGCTGGCAGGGAATGGTTATCAACCAGCTGACATTCAAATTCATATTTAGATATTAAGAAAGCTATGAGGATGTCACACAGTTGGGAAAGGAAGAACCACTCGGTCGAGTGACCATCATCGTCGTTTTAAAAGAGAAAATCCCTTTTCCTTTGGCTCTGATTACTAAAGGCTTGGAAAGCTCATGATTGCTTCCTAATACTCGCAGGGAGAGGGAAGCATTTGTACCTGCCCTTTGCACCAGAGAACTGCCACACAGAGGGAACAAGTTGTCTGTCCCAGCTTATGTCAGAGAGGAGAAGCAACCCCAGTTACACAGGTCCTACTTTCTCCTTGGAACAGCACTACAAAGCCTTGAGTTAACCGATGTGCCCACCCCAAATCCACCGTGTTCCTTACAACAGGTAGAGCCCAGAGGTCTGCAAACCCACCGCCTCCCTGGGGGCTGCGGGAAGCGCTGATCCTGCCGGCTATCAGCTGCGTGCTGCAGCGGCGAGAGGCGTTTCCCCCCGCCCCGAGCAGGCAGCATGACCCAGCACTGGGGCTTACACAAGCTCTGTGTAAACACAAGCTCAGGAAGAGCAAATGCAAACCACATTTCCACAGAACTTTTCCCCAGCTGAAGGGACCTGGGTTCCTAGCCCTGGGAAAACAGCTGAAAAAGAGGCACAGACGCCAAACCCAAGGGTCTAAGAGTCATCTTTGAAGAAACAAAGGGTGGGAACATTCGTTTTAATATGGGAATTGATCTGGGGGAGAAAGCCAGCAAGCAACAGAGCAGAGACAGGCAAAAAGGAAATTTACTTTGGATTTAATCCTACAAATTTAACGCAAGAGAGTGCTTTGCGGACGCTGCTCCTCACCTCGGCTGCTCAAAGGTCCACCCACAGCCACCAGCAGACAGGCAGCCCTTGTCATCCACAGCCCGGCTCTTGGGATGGAAGGGACGAGGATGAAGGTGAGAGTGCAGGCAGGTCACCCCGAGACAGTGGGAGAGAGCAGCAGTATCCTCCACCCCTGCTCCTCCCAAAGCCTCACCGCCACTCTAACGTGGGGCTCTGGCTCTCGGGGGAAACCAGGCATCTGAGCTCCCCTTGTTCTGCAACACAAACCTGGCTGCTCAGCCCACACCTACCAGGGGAGCAGGCTCCAACCTGCAATCCCGGAGACAGGAAAGCTGCCCCGAGCCCACTGCTCCCCGAGCAGGCTCGGGGGGGACAGCAGAGCCCCAGACTGCAGCCCCACGCAGGCAGGCTGCCCCTGCCCGCCCAGGCGCTTCAGGCTTGGAGGAAACGGCACGGACCACCCGTGCGCCCACGCTCGCTATGGCCAGGCTTTGTCTGCACCACGTCGGGCGGCGTGGCCAGGGGAAGTCTGCCAGCACTGCCGGTGGGCCAAGGCAGCCTCCAAACTGCTAACAGGTGGCTTTCAACAGGAACAGCCCAAGCTGGATTTGAACTGGTGCCCAAGCACAGAAAGCTCCAACTTTCGTCCTCAGCCCCCTCACAATTTTCATCTACCAGGATCTACATAGAGAAAGGAAGAGGAGTCTGCACATCGAGTCCCTTCGTTAGCGGTTTTCTCTGCTGCTCAGTCTCCCTGCACGAAACCTTCTCCTATGGAAGCATGATTCAGAGAACGCCAGACCTGCCTGCAAGACCTCCCAGCCTTATGCTCACATCAACAAACACGATGGCGAGAGGCAGCTTTACGCCTTCCTTCAGCAGGCCCCAAGGCCAAAATCAAGGGCAAAACGTTACATCACGCACAAGGCAGCGCTGAGAGCGAGCCTGGGAGCCCACTCCGCCTCACGCCATGGAACTCCCTCTCCTGGGTCTGTGCTGGATGGCTTTACCACAGCCCACTCAGCAGCAAGCCATGAAGTTGACACCGGTGCCGCTGGGACAGTCCGGTGGCCACAGCTGCCTGCCAGGAAGCCAGGACATGAGGGATTCCCACAGGAATCCAGCCAAGGTTCAGGCTGGGTGTCGCACTCTCCCATTCAAACAACCGGGGTCTAGTCCAGTTCCTTTTGCTGAGGCAGGATCAAAGTTCCCCCAGCCATCCGTAGCAAATCTGCTAACTGGGACATGCTGTGGTTTCCACCACAACTTAATAGTGGTTGGAAAAACAAAGCGGACGCTGCCCTGTCCCCTTCGTGCCTCCCCTCCTTTCCCCACAGCTGGCTTGCTGCCCACCCAATTGCTCATCACTTCAGAACATTTCCAGGACTTGTTTAAATGCATATCAAATCCCTCGTGCCTCCACAACAACCTCGCATCCTTCCTTTCCATCCATCCTTCCCCTTCCCCCTGCTCCTTTGGATGCTCCCCAGTCTCCTCCCCATTCAGCTGGTTTTCCCATCAGTAGCCCAGACTTGCTCCTGCTCTTCTTTAGCTTCCCAGCAAGACACCCGTGATTTCAGGCAGCCCTTGTCCTATAAACTTTTTGCTGTCCCAAGGAACCTCCCCGGGCTCTCCCCGTCCAAGGCGGCCCTGCAGCATCTGAAGGAAGAACCTGTAAACTTTCCGAATAAAAACTCACTGAACAAATACAAGCATTCAAGTTCCTATTGGCTTCCTTCTCCATACAGAAGCAGAGGGGCGTTCGCTCCTGTCAATGCTGAAACGCAGTAGATAAGCAGGCTACTCATGTCAAGCGGCTATCAGAGCCATCTCCTCGCCTCTGTTTTTTCCTCCCTGCGAGAGATCCCAGTGTACAAGGAAGGAAAGGAACAATGGGGATACCCCGTCCCACCCATACGAACCCAAGTCAACCCAAATCCCACGTGTCAGCGGAAGAGAGGGAGACACACAGTGAAAATGCAGGACGGTGCTGGCATTTCAGAGCGCCTTTTTGAGCGATGGCAGGAAGGTCAGAGCCAGAACAGACAACTCCAACACAATGAACTGCTGAAGCTAAATATAAACCCGTCAAGGGCATGGATACAGGAGTTTGTTTTTACAGTGAGCCGACAGTTGATCAACACTGTGCCACATCCCTGCTCAAAATAATTCACAGCTTTATCATTACTGACAGTCTTTGTATTTTATCAGAGAGGCGGTGTCCATGCTTCCACCCATTTGCCAGCCTAAGTCAGTGGAAATGATTAACTGAGAATGAGAAATACTCAAACTTTTCCATTTCTATTATGCCAGTCTAGGAAAATCTATTACATTCCTCTCCCTTGATGGGACCACGTCATTAGGGAGCCACTTATCTGCCGTCCACACACACCTATTACCCTTAATGTTACGTTAATGGCTATGAACACCATAGCTCTCCAGCCCACGGTCCCTTCCCAATGCGCCACCTGGCAAAAACTATTTTTCCATAAACCCGGGTCACATGTTGAGGTTTCTACACTTTGCTCACAGACACCAAGATTTGGTTGATAAAACTGTTTTTGCCTGCCTACTCAGAAAAAAATAAAAAAAGGTGACATTTACCCAGCACAGCTATCGCGGTATGATTCTCAGAGCTGCAGAAATTTTGAGAGGAAGGGGAACTCTTGTGGAAGAAAAAACCTGAGGTGTTAAAAGCAAGGAAAAGAGAATGTGCAAGAACAAAATTATGAAGTTAGAGATAAAATATGCTTCAGCCCCAACGAATGGAAGGAAAGAGCCCTAGCTAGAATTCAGGATGCTATTTTTAAGTACAGTGGTAGGAAAAGAGAAAACCATGGTGCCATGCCAGTAACACACTTGTTATTCGGTGCTCAGGGAGACACTCAAATGATTTGCATGGCTGGTATTTAACTTGGTATTTCTTGCTAGGCTTATGTTACAGCAGAGAAATAATTTCCTTACTCTCGAGCATGTACTTCTTGGCAATAGGCAGGGAGAGCAGCCGGATGTGACCGATGAGGGAGCCCCAGGCATGGACTCTGGAGAGCGGAGCTTCAGGCGGCAGCGGGCTGTAGGGCTGGATCACGAAGTAAACAGTCAGCAAGACCAATCCCAGTGTGAGCAGGCCCTGCGAGAGAAAACAGGCACTTAATTAATTATACCGCAGTGAGGTGATGCATCTCCAGACCAGGACACACCTCCTGGCTGGTATCAAAGGGTTGTGGCTGGGCGCTGCAAGATGAACGCTCCAAATTTTTGCTGTGGCTTCTCACTCAACTGCAAAGCTATTTACGTACACCGAGTTGTCACACAGTTTTATTGTTAGGGCTGTCCAAGGACAAAATTAAGCAGCCTTCAAACCCAAGCCACACAACTCTTCGTATATTTTAGCACTGCAAATAATCCAGCACCAGAGCAATGAGGATTATCTCCAGATAGTTCCAATTCCTCCCACCTAATCAAATAAAAGCTTGCACTTCTGCCATACCTCTTGCACAAGGATTTCAAGGCTTTTTGCAAACATCCGTTGAGCCTCGAAACACTTTGGCAGAGTTGGCACCAGCTCCCTCCTCCATACCAGAATCCCAAATAAGCCTTAAAAAAGATGACATGATGCATTTCTGCCCCTGGCCAAAGTCAAAGTGAATCAACAGCAAAAACAAGAACAGAAGCCTAAAGTTCCCCTTTCCAGTTTCCTGTTCTGCCTTGTTTTACAGCTTTTTATAGGATGCAAGGAAGAAGGCTTGATTTTTTTCCTAAATAGAAACCATTGTGTTGATTTTGTAAAGACAACACTAAAATATGACTAAGTATTATGCCAGGGGAAAGGTTTTCAACCTTGCAGCAAGCATCTCGAACCTACATAACAATAGCATCCCTTTCACCCACTTTGCAAAACTTTTTACAGCGCCTTTTGGTTAAAGGTCTCAAAACATTTTTCTAGCACCAAGCATCACGGCAGCAGGTTTATTTTATAGACTAGAAGGAGAATAAAGACAGGCAGAAACTTGTGACAGGGGTAGAAACAGAAACTTCATTATTCAACCTGAACTTTAAGAATCTCCTCCTCTCCTTGCATTTCCACTGAGGGTGCTGACACAGAGAATCTTTGCCTGAAGAATCAATCCAAGTCTCGTTCTTTAATAATTTAAGGAGAGGAAGGTGTATTGACATGCAACATTTTCAGCACACATGAGCAATTTCAAATCCTGGTCAGCTGTCTTCTGTTTTCAAACCAGCTTATGGGATGAAGGAAGGAAGCTACGCTTCACAGCCACTTCACAGCTTTTTAAATAAAGAACTCAGAAAAATTCTTCAAGAAAATGCAATGGGAAATAAAAGGCTCAGGTGCAAAAGGAGAACTCCATCCCACCAACGGCCTGTGCATGCACAAAAGACATCTTACCTTGTAGAGAACCACTAAGATAGGGTATCGTGGAGGTCCCCTTTGGGGTTCGTTTCTTTCTAAAAGTTGCTTGATGAATTTCTCAATGGCTTTTTCTGACATCCCACACTGGTGGCCAGTCTGCCTCACTAGATTAATTGTCTCTGATAGCTTGTCATAAATGCTGAGCTCATTGGCTGAAAGCTCCATGGCCTCCGATGAAAAATCCCTGCGGAGAGATTCAGTACGTTAACAGAAAACACACTCCAGCCGTACAGCTCAACACCAGCACGTGCAGAGAGATCACAGGAACATCACAATGTCTAGGCAAGGAGGAAGGCTTCTCTGGAGCAAACCTGTTGGCAGCCAAAGGCAACAATTTAGCTGCAATCCCAACAGTCTCTGTGGGTTCAATATCTCCTGGGGACTGAAAAAAGCCGTGAAATTTCCTGACAAGAGAAGAACCGACCAAGATTCGCAGCTTATGTAAATGAACAACGCTTCCCAGAAATCAATGAAACTCTATTTATTCATCTATTCCAAACGAATCCGTCCCATAAAGCAATTACTCACCAAGTACAAGAGCCAGCAATACAAAGCAGATCATCACACACAGCAGCCAAGCTAAGCTCTCCTGGGCTAGAATTTTAGTCGCTTATTTTAACGTAGATTTGTTTTCATTAAATCCCCTGTCAGCAATAGGAACAGGACAGACAAATAAGCAGTACGCATGGGGCAAAGTTCAACAGTTTACAATTTGTTTAAATTTTCGCAACCTATGTCCAGGCCAACTGATTATTGAGTAACAGTAACACGATAGCAGCGTGCTCCGCAGGCAATGAAAGCTCCGAGGTTCCTCCGAAAGTTTGCCTGCAGGTCATTCACGTGCAGAAATGCCACATAAATACCGCAGCAAGAACTGCACTGTGAACGAGACGCAGAGACAAAATGACATTTGATAGCAAATCATTTCCCACCATGAAATTTCAACAGGGAAGCTTGTAAGAACACACCTATGAGCGATCGACATTAAGATGCCAAAAAAAGAGATGGGTTCGTCCACCACTCTGCCTGTCTGCCACAAAGGCAGAGCCTCGTGATACCATGAGCAGCAGATGGGCTGAAGAAAAGATGCAAAGGAATTGCTGGACAAGCTACTAGCTGCCAATATGAGAATCCCCTTGTTAAGAGAGATGTTTTGCCTTGGAAAAACACTGCTGCGAGAAAGGGAGCATCTATGAGGTCTTGCTTTACAACCCTTGTTTCTGAGCTGGGAAAACTCTAACCTGGATCAAACTGGGACAACTGAAACTTTCTAGGGAGATGGAGTTTAGCAGTGCATTGCCCTGAATGCAGAGACTGAGGACCATCACGTAAAAACACCAGAAGCGTGATCGAGGCACCCAGCTCACAGCTGTAAATGGAAATCAGGCCCCTGTCCCCCTTTTCCTCTAAATACTACCCGACACCAGGAACCAGCTCCTCAATCCAGTGTGTTGCTTCACCCGATTCCCCACCTTGCTCTGTGAAGTCTGTTGATCCACTGCAAGAATCGCTCCCACAGGACAAATCAGACATAAACGTATGTACGTATATATCAAGAAATAAGATTCTCTTGTTTCACCATTGTTTCTCAACCAAACTTGGAATCTGATTTACCTTTAAAGAACTGGCCGATGGCTCCCCACCTAAACCATGGGCTCCTACAAGTCAGAACTCAAGCAATAGCATTTTTAATATCTTTTTTTCCTGCAACGCTAGGGTGTAGTTTCAGAAAAAAACCCCACCCAAAACCCAGACACTTTTCAACAGGACTACCAGCTTCAGCAATTGCTCCTCTCCCCCAAGATCAGCTCCCTGTTCTGCTCTTGCACATTTGTTTGTGTGGTCACATGGTGAACCAGGTCAGGAAAATCATCTGGCTGAAAAATAACCCCTATTTGTTTGGTCAGCAGCTGCCTAAGCATCCAACTCAAGCAATTAATGTCAGATGTTATATTAACATTAGTGTCAAATTTCTAGCCATAGCCTTAGAAACACCAGAGGAGTAAAATGCCAAATTAAAACCAAACCTAACCCCAAGCATGCAATAAGAACACGCTGCACTACATTGCCAGGTTAATTAGCTCCTGGCCCTGCTCTACTGACATTCCTTGCATTCCATGCAAATATTTGTCCCAGATCTTACCACCTGAGCAGCCCCATGGGCTAGCAAAGCTGTCTCAGAGCAGGTTTGATCAATAATATCTCATTATGGATTGTAAAGTCTCCAAGGCAGAGACCGTTTCTTCTCGTCTGTAAAGCACCTGGCATGCACTTGACTCTATAAAAACAATATATTGCTTTACTAACTCTTTCATCCATGCAATACCCTGATTCCTAGAACAAGCAAAAGCCAGCACATCTGCACAATATTAAATACCTTCCCCGCCCCCCCCAGTTTTTATGATTACTCTAGTTGCCTTGACGCTGCAACTGGCACGCTGACCGGTCTGAAAGGTTATCTAGCTTCCTCTGGCTCCCGTGCGCCAAAGCTTTCGCTTGTGAAGCTCTCCCATACCGAATTCCAGCAGATTCAGCAAGCTTCCCCTGCTCGCAGGATCCGCCTGGAACCACTTAAAACAATTATCCCTACGGAAACGCCATCAAACACGACGATTTCCCCCTTTCCAAACAGCAGGAGCATCCTACTACAATAAAACACTGGGATACATCCCAGTTCTCCCCGCCTCTACATTCGTATTCAACTCTGAGCAAACACCTTTGCAGATAACGCTAAAAACCCAACGCAGCTCAGCAAACTCGAGAGCAACCCACATCCTCAGCCAGGCAGTAAGGCAGTGGGCTCCCACATTATTTTGAGAACAGATGAAGCCTTAAAAAACCAACAACACCCCATTCTATCCCTTCCTATCACAATACAAGCGAGAAAATAATAACAACAGGCTACTGTACCCGCTTCCCCGCCGCAGACACATACTGAGTGAGTCTTATCCCTCGCGAACAGCAGCCCCTCAGAGACAGGCCTTTTGTGCTGGGGAACCCATATGTTATCGCCACTTTTTTTTTTATGAACTCCACCACCCTCGGAGGAACAAGCAGCTCTGGCTGCCAAGAGGAATCGCGGCAGCTCTGGGCCTGAAGGATTCTGGCCCAAAAGGATTTCTGCCGAAGGAATCTGGCCCCAAAGATCTCGGCCCGAAGGATTCTGGCCCCAAGGATTCTGGCCCCGAGGATCTCGGCCCCAAAGATTCTGGCCCCAAAGATCTCGGCCCCAAGGATTCTGGCCCCAAGGATCTCGGCCCCAAGGATTCTGGCCCCAAGGATCTCGGCCCCAAGGATTCTGGCCCCAAGGATCTCGGCCCCGAGGATTCTGGCCCCAAGGATCTCGGCCCCGAGGATTCTGGCCCCAAGGATCTCGGCCCCGAGGATTCTGGCCCCAAGGATCTCGGCCCCGAGGATTCTGGCCCCAAGGATTCTGGCCCCAAAGATCTCGGCCCGAAGGGTCTCTTGCCTGAAGGCTCTCAGCCCCGAGGGCCCCGGCGCCGAGGATCTCCACCCGAGGGCCCAGTCCACCCAAGGCCCGGCGGGTGTTACCCAGGCTTTAAAAAGCTAAATATTCAGAGCGGATGGCTGTCGGAGGAGTCTTTAAAAGGGCAAGCTCGCTCGCCCCGCTGGCGAACCTGAAACAGTCTAAATAAAAATATCCTCATCTGCCTTAGCACCGCTCCTGCCGCCCCCTGGCCCTGCTGAGGGGGGCCTGGTCCCAGCCCGGGGGGAAGCCCCTCCGACCCCGCCACAGGCCCACGGCATCGCCCTTAGTTATCTCTGAGGCCGAGGAGCTCCAGCCAGGATTTAAAAAACTATATAATAATAATAAAAAAAAAAACCGAAAAAATTGAAGCACAAACCAGCCCCCACCCCCGCAGCTGGGCGCCTGGCGAGGGCGTCGCTGAGGCCCGGGCAGCCCCCGCGGGCCCGCGGAGCCCCCCCAGGCCCAGCCCCGGGCCCAGCCCGCCCCGGCGCTCCCGGCACCCCCGACCCCCGCCCCGGCCCCGGCCCGGCCCCGCCGCCTCCGGCCTCACCCTGTCCCCGCCCGGCGGCTGCCCCGCTCCGCCGCCCGGCTCCGGGCTCCTCCCGCCCCGACGGAGGCGGCCGGGGGCGGGGCTGCGCCGCTGCGTCCCGCTTCCGCCTCCGCCCGGCCGCCGGGGGCGGCACCCGGGGCTGCGCGCACCCCGGAACCCCCGCACCCGGACCCTGGGCACCCGGAGCCCCGCACCCTGAGCACCCCGGAACCCCCGCACCCGGACCCTGGGCACCCGGAGCCCCGCACCCTGAGCACCCCGGAACCCCCGCACTCGGACCCTGAGCACCCCGGAACCCCCGCACCCGGACCCTGGGCACCCGGAGCCCCCGCACCCTGAGCACCCCGGAACCCCCGCACCCGGACCCTGGGCACCCGGAGCCCCCGCACCCTGAGCACCCCGGAATCCCCGCACCCCCCAGCACCCTGAGGCTCCCGGGAACCCAGACCCCCCCTCCTCGGCACCCTGAGACCCCCAGCCCCATCACCCAGAACACTCCCCATCACCCTGAGCCCCCCAGGCACCCAGACACCCCACCCACCCACCCCAGCATCCAGACCTCTCCTCCAGTGGCCCTAAGACCCCCCTAAGGCCCTAACACCCACCAGACCCCCTGAGACACCCAGCACCCACCTGAGCCCCCAGCACCAGCCTGACAGCTCCCCCCCACCCCACAGGCCCCCCAGACCTCCCCAGGAATGCTAAGAACCTGCCAGCACCCACCTGACCCCATGAACACCTTGAGACCCCCCCCAGCACCTGCCTGACCCCCCCCAGCACCCTCAGTATCCCCCTGCTAACCCTAAGACCCCTCCCAGAATCTACCCGAGCCTCCAGCACCATCAGACCCCCACCAGCACCGTAAGACACCCCCCCAGCATTCTGTGACACCCCCAGCATCTTCAAACACCCCCCAGTAACCTTAAGAGACCCCCAGCACCTGCCCGAGCCCTCAGCACCCCTGACCCCCCCCCAGCACCCCAAAGGCCTTCCACAACCAGGTCTGACAGCACCCACACGTCCTTCCACCCCCAAACACATCCTAAGCCCCCAGATCCATTTACCTCCCCCAGCCCCACCAAGCCGCACTCGTGCCCCCCGACAAGACCCACCCAGTGTCCCCCCGACCCCCCCCCTACCCTGCACCCCGTGGGGACAGGGATGCCCATTCCCGCAGCCTGAGTGACCACGTGGCAGGGGGGTCATTCCCTAAAAACTGTGGGGTCCCCACAGCCCATCCTCCTCCAGGCACCAAAAACTCGGGAGCAAGCAGGAGCAGGGGGGTCTCGGAGGGGTCTCAGCCTCTGCAGTGGCTCCAGTCCCTAATTGCTATTAAATTCATTTTCCGAGTCAGCGGCTGAGTGTGGCCGCGCTGGGTGTTCCCGGTATCGGTCCCTTTTCAGCCTTGGTGGTGGCCTTGACCCCAATGACCCCCTGCAGTTTATTTAAATTCATATTTTTATTATTTTTTATTAATATAGTTTTTAAATTTCAAATTTATTATAATTTTAAGTTATATTTTTAATTTTAGTTTTTATGTTTATATTTTTATTTATTTATTATTATTATTCTATTAATTCAAGATTATTATTTAATTAAATTCTGCAGTTTAATTAAACACTGTGAGAATAAAGCTCTTCCTATGGGGTTTGACCGCCCTGCCCCGTCGTCAGTCCCGCCGTGGGATGCGGGATGGGCTCCACATCCCATTTTTTGGCCTTTTTTGGGGAATGGGATGAAATTCTGGGAGAGGAGCCGCAGGATGGGGTGGCCGGGGCACCCAAAGCCTTGGCTCGTGAGTCGTGGGCTGTCCGCTTCCGAGGTGGGTGCGCCGAAGGGAGTGGGGGGCAGCACCCGGGGCTGGGGTCTGCCCAGGGCAGCCCCCCGAGCTCTTGCAGAGCGCCCCAAGAATGCCAACCGGAAACCACCTGATTTATTTTTAATTTTTTTTTTATTTATTTTTTTTTTTTAAATATTCCTGTGGTCCAAACAAACACGCGTTTCCCTCCTGCTGTTCCCATCGCGGACCTGGACCCTCGTGCGTGTGGTTAGGGGCTGGCGAGCGCCAGGGGGGGTCCCGGGATGGCGAATTATTAAAGCTGGAAGCTGCTTCCAAAAGCAACGCTCCCACTGGGTTTTCCATCCTTTCTTCCTGCCCTCCTGGCGTTTCTCCCAACCTGGCCATGAAAAAAAAACCGTTTCCAAGTTTGGAGCAGAGGTCACGGGTGTTTTATGCTTTAGGCACAAACTCAGTCCTTTTTCCTAGACGGGGTTTCCAGCGGGATAAGGAGCCTTTCCGCTTGCTGGGCTGGGAAGCCCTTTGTTTGCGGGATTCCCTGGCCAAGCAGCGGGGTGGCAGGGCCAGGGTATTCCCGCATTTGCTGCCATCTAACGGGAAAATTCAGCCTCGACCACCTCAACTCTTCTTATTTCGCGAGGAAATAAAAAAAAATACATTTTCCTGCACCCTCCCACTGCTGCCCGGCAAGGCAGCACCCTCCGCACATAAACCCCAGAAATTCAGGTGAAGAGCAAAGCGGCTCCGATGGATGCTCCAGCGCACACACGGCTGGGAGGCACCATGGAGCCCCCCAAAAAGCACATTTTGGGGTTGACCAGGCTAAAATGGTGCTTCTCTTCCCATGCAGCATATGTGCAACATGCGCTTGAATTTATATGATTTTAACATAAACCAGCAAAGCAGAAATAGTGAAAACGGGCCCCAAAAGCCTCAGGAAAAGCCATGGTTAGGGTACCCCAAACACCGGCTCCAGGCAGAGCTCTGGGCTGAGTCGCATCAACTCCTCCTGAGGAGCTGCGGTCTCCAGGCTGCTCCCACTGCTCCATCGGGAAAAATATTTTATAATGAAATACGGGAAAGAGGGATTGGCATGGAACAGGAATATAAGTATATTGCATTAAGAAAGGAACGGGAATATAAATATATTGTATTAAGAAAGGAACGGGAATACAAGTATATTGCATTAAGAAAGGAACGGGAATATAAATATATTGTATTAAGAAAGGAAAGGGAATATAAGTATATTGCATTAAGAAAGGAATGGGAATATAAATATATTGCAAAGGAACAGGAATATAAGTATATTGCATTAAGAAAGGAATGGAAGCATAGATATATTGCATTAAGAAAGGAATGGGGGCATAAATATATTGCATTAAGAGAGGAACAGGAGCGTAAATATATTGCATTAAGGAAAAAAAAAAGTCTTTTAATGATGGAGCCAATGGAAGGTGGCTTGTGGAGGCTGCAGGAAGGCTTAGGTGCTGGAGTGGTGCAGAGGTGCCGGAGCGGTGAGATGGGGCATGCAGAGGAGAGAACTCGTCCCTAAAAGACTTAAAAATTCCTGTGCCACTGCCAAGTTGGACCCTGCCTGGTGGAGCTCATAACCCTGCCGTTTCTGAGTGTGAGCTTGGTCCACCAGCAGCCTCATTTCATCTCCACCTGCAAATCAACCCACCTGTCATTCCCACCGTCGGGTATCGCATGGAGCTGCTCCATCCAAAGGGATAATTCTGGGAGCAGCAGAACCAAGCAGCCTGCTCCCGCCCGGCTCCATGCCTTGCAGGTCTCTCCCACGGAGATTTGGCGTTGTCTGATAAAGGCTAAATTTAAACTGCAGTTTTTCCATCAACACGGACGTTAATTAGTCCCAGTCAGCCAGGCCTTTATTGGTACCGACGTCGGTACGTCGCGGAGCTTTGCAGTAGCTGCCCGCTGGGGAGTGCCAGGCAGCCCACGGATCCCACAACTGCTTGAAGCAGGGAAAGGGAAAACAGGTCCATAGACATGGCATCAGGAGCTCCCGAGCCTTGTTTCCTTGGAAAGCTGAGCTATAAACAGTTACAAACATGCAGAATGATTTTTTTTATATTTTTTTTAATATATAGTGTCATTAGAAAACCAACCCTTGTTGTCACAGTATTTTTGTCAAGCAGAAACTGGCTACTATTATGCTTTGCCAAAATATACATATAAATAATGACAACAAAAAGCAAACTCATCCGAGCAGAATTATTCCCCCAAATCCACATGTAAGCGTAGCCTTTAAATACATCTGTTGAGCTGCTGGGCAGCAACACAACACATGCAATATATAAAAATACTGAAATAAACCACTTATATTCTTATTTATTTAGTCTGGATGTCTTTCTCTGCAAAAGTATAGTTCTCTGCATCAAGCTGTAAAAAGAAAAAAAACCAACAACTGGCAATTGTGACATGGTCTTGTTTAGATTTTTCATGCTGCGTTTTAAAACTGATCCAGGATATAAAGAAGCGGCCACAGTTGCAGCAGGGCAGGGTGCAGCACCTTGCTCTTCCCTGCCCACCCTGAGACGGCTGCAATAGTGCAAAAATAGTGCAAAAAAGAGTTTTTGCTAGCATTTACCTGACCATACATTCCGCCAGCCCGGTGCTCTTTCAATTAGCCTGGACCTGCTTTTTTTTTTTTGATTTATTTTGAGCAAAGTTTTTAGTAGTTTTCCATCAAAACCCGTTACTGCTCACCGGCACGATGGACCAGGAAAGGGCAAAACCAGCTTTGCTGTGCCTGATCGGAAAGACTGAGCAAGTGCTTTTAGGATATATTGTGTATCTCGTCGTTCCAGACCCAATCTGATCGGATGACAAAGCCAGAGCAAAAGCCACCACTGCACAGCAGCACCGACCCCAACCCCCTCGTTTTATCCCTTGGCCTTCGGGTGACTCCCCGATGTTCATTCCTGTTATCCCAAGACTCAGCTTTGCTCCCTGCTGCTTCCCAGTGTCATTCCAGCACCTCCGACCCAGCTGGGTTCCTTTTCTGCCTCATTCCTTAGCCCGGGTTTTGTCTCCTGAAGAACGAGGTGAATTTTCCTACTTCGGGAAATCCGCCCATTTTGGAGGGCTCGTGTGCTGTGGGATAACGGCAGGAGATGGACGGGGAAGGGGCTGGGGGACAGCCAGTTCCTCCACAGTGGCTTTTGCTCAGCATCCCGGGGACATGAGGGGGGGAAGGCACAGGTGGGGGGAGAGGTGGTGCCTCAGGGCTACTTGTATGCTTTTCTGGCTGTTGCTGCAGTTTCAGATCACAGCGAGGGCTCTGACCACATCAGCAGCAGCCCTTTTTCTTCTGGGGTGGCTTTGGTACCTCTTCTGCCTTAGCTTTCAACTCATCCTCACGAACTTTGAGCAACCTGGAAGAAAAGGAAGCAAATTAGCCAGGTGTTACCCCCCCAGTTTGTATCCCTGTGCTATATGTCTCGACAAACATCGGGAAAGGATGCTCAGCGTGGCTGGAAGGAGTTAGGAGCCTTCCCGGCTCATGATTTGAGAACCATGGGTTCTGCTAAAAAATGCCAACCTAAATCAAATCGCAGGCAGAATTTATTTCAGTCAACCCGTGGAGAAACCAGCAGCATCCTGAAAAAGGTTAATTTCATTAATGTCCTTGCCATGCTGGCTGTTCAGGAGACAGCGCTCATCCCCGGCTCATTCCAGCCCTGCACACGCTGCTCCGAGTTCTCCCCACGTCTGGGCACAGGGAGTCTCTGGTGATGCTAACACCCTGGTATTTGGAGTTAAAAAAGCCAGGAGGGAGCCCAGTAAATTCAGGACAGCTGGCAAAATCCAAGCACATGGCTCACCTGATGAGGCTGACCATGGACTCGGAGACGTTGTGGCCTGAGGCAGCGCTGCATTCATAAAACATGAGCTGATGCTCCTGCAAGACACAGAGCCCGGGGAGAAATGTAATATTCTTGCATTGGAATAGCTTAATATAACCATGGGACAGTCACAGACAAGGGGGAACAGGAGGGTCTCGAGGAAACAAATAACTCAATAACTTATTTACTGGGGTATGAGGGTGAAATCCAGCTTTTCTGGTAGCTGCAACACCAACTTTTAATACCGAGGAAAAGGCTGCAGACAGAGCAAGGCGTGATACTCTTGGGTTAGCAGAGAAAATACGGAGATGTAACTAGGTGTTCCCATGTCTTTCGTGCCTGTCAGTGACTGGTTTGGGGGAAAAAAAAGCATCTGACCCCCAATCCTGCCATCTCCATTTGTAAACTGGTCAACAGATACTGGCCCAAATCCATAAATTTTAAAATTAAGTTGGTAAAGGTGAGATTCTTCTTGCCTAATTTTTATTACTCATCTATAGTTGAAGAGTTTAATCACCCTTTAAGCTTTTCAGTATCTTTAAAACAGGACAGGCTTAGTGGTTTTAGTATTTAAGTGATGCTGGGAAGACAGGTGATGCTTCACAGCAAAGATAAGAGAAGCTGAAAACGTTTTGATTTACAGATCCAGTTCCATAAACTGTTTTACTGGGATGGTGCTGATCAAAATGAAGACGGCAAGGGGAAAGCAAGGCAGGGAGGGGTGAGAGATGGGTTCAGGGACCACTTTGCACCACGGATGCACGGAAGGCGAGTTAAGGGCTTTCATGTTCCTCCGGGTGCTCAGGCTGGGGGCACCCACCCTCAACTGTCCTGCCTCGCTCGGGCGGGCAGCACATCACGGCAGGACCAGCACCCACCTTGGCCAAGCGCTCGCCCTCCTTCGTAGGGACCCGTCTCTCCGCAGCGCAGTCCGTTTTGTTCCCGAGAAGCAGAACAGCAACTCCCTCCTCTGCTCCCTCCTGGGCCATGAGAGAGGGAGGGTCAGGAGCGTGTCACCCTGCCTCGAATCACAGCCAGGGGTACCATGAAGGATGCCCACACGTTTGGGCACATAAAACCATAAATTCTTAAACAAGTTCAATAGCATTTAAGAAAGTGATTTTTTTTTTTTCTTCCCCTTTAAATCATCTGTCCTGGTCTATTAACAGGGCAGGACAACTGGATGAGTTGCCCTTGTAGCGAATTCCCTTTGTGCTCAACCTCAGGAACCCTCTGGAGGATGCTCGGGCTGGGATTTATGGGCACTGAGCCAGGCGACATCCCATTTTGTTCCATTTGTTTTTGAACACTGGCTTTGTACTTGACTGGAAATCTCTGACAAGAAGTTTTTAGTAAGACACAAGTTACGTCCCATTTCCCAGGACTCAAAGTGGACTGTTCTTCATTTAAAAGTGTTCTTAAAATAACTTTCAACATTTTCCATTTCCCCGTGGGGTTTTTAATTTTTAAAAAAAGTTGATCATTATCGCAACGATGCTATCAACAAATTACCCCAGGAAACACTTCAAAAATGTGAAAGTTATCAGTATGAATTTAAATCCTCTGAGAAAAAATATTTTCTAGCCAAAGCAAAGCAGAACACCCTTTACAAGGGGCTTGGTCCCCCCAGCTGTCCATCCCTAACTGGTGGCAGAGGGTGGGCTGATCTTGGGGTCACCACCGGTTCCAAGACTTCGGGGGCAGAACGAGGTTTTCCCGTTTCACCCACCTGGATGCAGCTCAGCCAGTACCGCACGTCCGAGAAGGAGTACTCCGATGTGATGTCGTACATCAGCACCACCCCGTCCGCTTTCCGAAAAAACTGCTTGGTGACACTGTGGTACCTGCGTGCATGTTAAACCATCACCGATACGGTCCAAAGGAGGTTTTGCCTAGGAGCGATCTGAAATCCCAGTGGGAAAGCTGGGAATGCGCGTCTACAAAAAAAGGCAAAGCCCAGATTTTGCTCTTATCCTGATTGCTGAGGCTGTACAAACAGCCCAAGTGCTTGTTTATATCTTAATTACTTCCTTTATTATGCTTTATCAGATCACATACTGCAAAGTCCCTTCTGACCCTTGCTCAGCAAAGCCAGCATCGTTCATCACCACGGCATCCGCCAGGAAAAAGAAAACCACAGGCTGCTCTCCGCAAGCAGACAGCACAGCACCTCACCTTTCCTGACCAGCTGAGTCCCACAGGCGGAGAGCAAAGCGCCTGTTGTCCACGATGAGGTGTTTGATCTGATAATCCAGCCCTAGGGAACACAAAGAGGGATGTTCTGATGCTGTAGCGTTCAGCCCTGTGGCAGGGGATGGATGGAGAAGGCCCGTGGGGCAGTTGTGGTCTGAGGCTGCAGCTCAAGGGCCTCATCCCAAGAGAACCTCCAGGTTTTAGCTCTTTAGCGGTGGGATTTTGGGAAGGTCTCTGATCTCACAATGAATAAAACCAGGTTGGTTAAGAGAGGAAAACACAGAGGAAAGGCAAAGCAGAGAGAAAAGCACTGGGGCTGCCGGTATCGGTGCCCTAGAGAGGGCATGGAGGACCAGCACCGCCTGGTCATGAGCATCCAGACGTGTGATGCTGGTGGTCCTACGTGGTCCTTGGTTGCATTGCACGCTTGGCATGAGCTGTAACATGCGTGTAGCGAACACCAGCAGCTTGCGGGGTGGAGGGAAGGGAATGGCAATGGAGACCCCCAGGTGGGTGCAGAGCTGTGCTGGAGAGGAGCTGGAGGACACCTACCTACTGTGGCAGTGAGGTGCGGGTTGAAGGTGTCGGCGTGCAAGCGGTACAGGAACGATGTTTTGCCCACATGGGAGTCCCCAACAAAGAGCACGTTGTAGAGGTGGTCTGGGTCCAGGGGGGCTTCAGGACAACCCCTCAGGGCAGCTCCTGACCAACCTGCAGTCACAGCCCTTGGCTCTCCTGGGCTGGGCTCACCTTCTGAGCTTGTTTTCCACCCAGCCTCTTGCATCTTCTCCTGTTGACCAACACTGAGGTCTTCGCTCTGTTCTGGCAAGAGCCGCCCCTGGGGCTGGGTGCTGCTGTGGGCTGCATCCCCCAGTGCACAGTCTCTGAAGACCATCCCCAGCTGATCATTCCCAGCATCTTCCTCCTGTTGGACCCTCGTGTGAAGGGTTAATGCTGGTGGCACCTCTTGTTTTGGAGGCTCAGCAGGTCTGGCAGCTACCTGCTCTGTTTCCATCACATGCTGTGGCTTCTCCTCCGGCTGCTGGGAAGCAGCATGAACCACCATCACCTTATCTGCCTGTGCGGAGACCTGCTCCCGGAGCTCGCTTTGGGCTGCCTGTCCCGAAGCACGTAGCTGCCACACATCTGGAACGAGAACATCCTCCTGCATCGCCGTTCCCAGCTTTAGCGTGCTGATTTGTAACGGCACCTCAGAGACGGGGGGAGCCAGCGCAGACACAGGGTCATCACAGCCTTGCTTTGGCCCTAGACCCTGAGGTTCCACTAAACTCCTTGCCCCTGCCTCCAGCGCCTCTGCCTGCACCACTTCCAGCCCTGGAGCTCCATCCAGAGGCCTGCCCTCCGCAGCAATCCTCCCTCCCCGCAGTAATCCCAGAGTCTGGGGATCCTCCAGGATCTGCCCATCCTGGCCAGTGAGTGCTCCCAGCTTTGCTCCCGGCTCAGGACCCTTGCCAGCAGTGGCGTGCTCAGGGCATGAAGCACCCTCAGCCGGGGGGGACACGTGTGCCCCCGCAGCAGCTCCCTCCCAAGGACCCCTGGCGTGGGCAGCACACAGACCTGCCTCTGGACCCGGAGCCTGGCTCTGCTCCACTGCCCACAGCCCAGCGGCGCCCAAGGGTGCCAGATCTGCCCCCATGCTCCATCCTGAGGTTGATTTCAGCTCCTCCTCCTCTGTAGGTGGCTGCACTTTTGCATCAGTGCCCTGAGCCTCCAGCGTGCCCAGGATGACAGCCTCCTCCCCTGGCCGCACGCCCGCAGCAGCCCCCTCTCCCTGCGGATCAAGCCCAGGCTCGTGGGGCAGCTCACGCTCACCCTCTGCTCGTTCCCCATCCTCAGCCTCCTCTACGAGATGTATGGCTGCAGGCTCTCCCCCTTGATGGGGGGTTTCTGGGCTGGCACCCCCAGGCAGCTGCACATCTGCCTGGGCATCCTCTGCCTCCACCAGTTCCAGTAGCTCTGCTCTGTCGCCCTGAGCCAGGGGTTGCACATCTGGAGCCACGCTCACTCCCTGCTCTGTCCCTGGGGAACTGACCTCGCTCAGGAGCTGCAGACCTGACTCCAAGCTTCCTTCTGGAGCCAGTCTGAGCTCATCCACCTCTGCAACCAGCTGCACGTTGCCATCAGTGCCCTGAGCCTCCAGCGTGCCCAGGATGACAGCCTCCTCCCCTGGCCGCACGCCCGCAGCAGCCCCCTCTCCCTGCGGATCAAGCCCAGGCTCGTGGGGCAGCTCACGCTCACCCTCTGCTCGTTCCCCATCCTCAGCCTCCTCTACGAGATGTATGGCTGCTCCTTGGGGGGTTTCTGGGCTGGTACCCCCATGCAGCCGTGCGTCTGCCTGGGCATCCTCTGCCTCCACCAGTTCCAGTGCCTGAGCCTTAACTGGGAACATCCCACACGGGTCTGGGCTCCCTGCAGATGTTCCTGCTGGGGAAGGGCCCTCGCCGTGCACCGCAGCAGCGCCCATTTCTCCCCCCAGCCCTAACTCTGGTTTATCCTCCTCCCCCAGCGGCTGCACCCCCGGAGCCCCCCTCCCTCCCTGCTCCAGCCCCCAGGAGCCGACCTCACTCGGGGGCTGCAGAGCTGCCTCCACCTCTGCAAGCAGCTGCACGTAGGCATCGCCGCTCTGCGCCTCCAGCGGTTGCACATCTGTTCCCGCTCCACCTTCCTGCACACGGGTGGGTGGCAATGCCACTGGCCATGGCGCCCCTGCACCCATGTGCCCCCCCCATGACGTGTCTCCCCCTGCAGACTCACCGGGTGGCTCCATCACCCTGAGCCACATTACCTCCACCTCGGCCTCGGCCCCGGCTCTGCTGCTCCCTCCTCGCTGAGCCTGGGCTGGCAGCACGTCAGCATCCCAGGCTTCTCCCGGGAGCTGCAGCTCCTCCAGCATCCCGGGGCCAGGAGCCACCGTCACCTCGGGGAAGGCACCGTCACCCTGGGCTGCTCCCATTTGCATCTCATCCTGGGATGGTGGCTCTGGCTCCAGGTGCTCTCCTGGCTTTATTTCAAGTCTCTCGGAGAGCCCCAATGGCAGGGCAGCCTCTTCCCCCAGCGCCGTGCCCGTGGGCTGCGCACACTCACCCGGAGCCACAGCTGGATGAGGCTCATCCGTGGTGAGCCACCATCCCACTACCAGGCCTGCCTCCCCGGCCTCAGGTGGCCCCACACCTGCCTCCAGATTTTCTCCCTGGCTTAATGCCACTTCCTCAGATTCTCCCAGGACCTGTGCCTTTTCCCAGCCTGTTTTTTCCTGCGTCCATCCTGCTCCCTCCACCTCCATCCATGCCTGCTCCCCTGCCTCCATCCATGCCTGCTCCCCTGCCTCCATCCGTGTCTCCTCTCCTGCCTCCATCCGTGCCTGCTCTCCTGCCTCCATCCGTGCCTCCTGCTCCCCTGCCTCCATCCGTGCCTCCTGCTCCCCTGCCTCCATCCGTGCCTCCTGCTCTCCTGCCTCCATCCATGCCTGCTCCCCTGCCTCCATCCGTGTCTCCTGCTCTCCTGCCTCCATCCGTGCCTCCTGCTCCCCTGCCTCCATCCGTGCCTGCTCTCCTGCCTCCATCCGTGCCTCCTGCTCCCCTGCCTCCATCCGTGCCTCCTGCTCTCCTGCCTCCATCCATGCCTGCTCTCCTGCCTCCATCCGTGCCTCCTGCTCCCCTGCCTCCATCCGTGCCTCCTGCTCCCCTGCCTCCATCCATGCCTCCTGCTCTCCTGCCTCCATCCATGCCTGCTCCCCTGCCTCCATCCGTGTCTCCTGCTCTCCTGCCTCCATCCGTGCCTCCTGCTCTCCTGCCTCCATCCGTGCCTCCTGCTCCCCTGCCTCCATCCATGCCTGCTCTCCTGCCTCCATCCGTGTCTCCTGCTCTCCTGCCTCCATCCGTGCCTCCTGCTCTCCTGCCTCCATCCGTGCCTCCTGCTCCCCTGCCTCCATCTGTGCCTCCTGCTCTCCTGCCTCCATCCGTGCCTCCTGCTCTCCTGCCTCCATCCGTGCCTGCTCTCCTGCCTCCATCCATGCCTCCTGCTCCCCTGCCTCCATCCGTGCCTCCTGCTCTCCTGCCTCCATCCATGCCTGCTCCCCTGCCTCCATCTGTGCCTCCTGCTCCCCTGCCTCCATCTGTGCCTCCTGCTCTCCTGCCTCCATCCGTGCCTCCTGCTCTCCTGCCTCCATGCTTTCTCCCAGTGCTCCTTGCAGATGCTCAGCCACCTGTAACATCAGCTCCTTCGCACCAGCACCTTTTCCTTGTGAGAATAACATCCTCTGCACCTCCTCCGGGCTCTCCCCCTGCTCTGCCCCTGGCTCCTGATCCCTGAGGTGCCCAGCTCCCATGGACGCACCAGCCTGTGTCACGTCTGGAGCACAAAGCTCAGCCGCAGCTGGTCCCTCGTTCAGGTCTCCTTCAAACACCTTGTGACCGGTGTGGCTGGGGAGGGCGTCTGGCAGGACCCCAGGAGTTGTGCCTTGGGCTGTGCCTTTCTCCAGCCCCATTTGGGGCTCAGCGTCATCCTGGAGGTGATGGGCAGTGTCTGCCGGTGTGGGGGGTGCACCCAGTGCCTGTGGCTTCAGCTGTTTGCTCAGAGCCACTATTGCATCATTCATCTCTCTTAGCAAAGAGCTTTGGTCAGAAAAGCATTCCTCCTTCAGAGATTCTGGGAAGGGGTCCTCTTCTGCAGAGCTTGCTCTCCTCGGGGAGCCCAGAAGGCTTATTTCTGCTGGCTGCATTTCCCAAACCCTGGAGAAGGCAGAAAATGCAGGGGTCAGCCCAGTCCCCACGTTGGGCTCCATCTCCCTCCTGCCCACCTGGGCTGATACCAGGGGGTCTCTGATCTACGCCCCCCCCCCCCCCCCATCCCTCTCCAAACCCCATTTCATTGAGCCCCCGGGTGTACTGGAGGCTCACGTGGGCAGCGATGGTGACAGGGAAAGGGGGATGCACACCCACGGAGCCTGACCCAGGGCCGTATCCTGCCCAGCAAGTGAGCGTGCCTCTTCCCAGGCTCCGCGTTCACACTATCGGAGATGAAAAGACAACTCCTGGCCAGATGTGCTGGGTGCCTGAGCCAAGGGGGTGATGCAGGGCGACAAGCTGGGGCAAGAGATCTGATCTCTGGGGTGAGAGATGAGCGAGTGGAAAAGGAGCATTAAAGGGACTAAATATCGTGTTTTCCCTGGGGAGGGTGGAGGACTTGGTGCTCAGCACCAGCTCGCAGACCTCGGGAGCGCAAGCTGAAGCAGCAGCTGGTGCTCAGGACCCCTTACACTCGGTGGGTGCTCAGGACCCCTTACACTTGGTGGGTGCTCTTGGATTTGGGCTTGCCGCCGTGGGACCCCAGCCTGATCCGCATCTCGGAGCGGTATTTCTCTCTCTTCTCTGGACTCATCTGCAGTGAACAGGGTGGGAAGAGGAGAGAGAAAAGCGTTGGGCGAGGGAGCGCTTCTACCTGAATCGATGCTGAGCTCTCTGGCAGGTATCCAGGTGTACTCACCCAAAATCTTGGGGGTACCAGCACTAAGGGGCTGCTACCCCCCTCCCTTCCCAAACACCTGTATGGTACCATGCTGACCCAGTTTGAGCAAGCTTTTAGGGGAGGCACTGCCTCTGCTGCAGCAGCACCCCGTGCTCTTGGGCTCTCCGGCAGCCCCAGACCAAACAGCACAAGGCTCCGGAGCACGGACACCCTGTCCCATCCCCATGCTCCCAGTTGAAGTACCTGTGGGGACACTGGTGTCTCGCCAGGCAGCTCTGCCACCGCTCTGTCCCTGCAAACACAGAGCACAGGGGTGAAAGTGGCAATTGCATCCCATTCACCACGTCCATCCCTGCCCCAGGAGCAGCAATGGGCTGGAGCAGGACAGCAAAACCCACGACCCATGGATCAGTCCCGGCTGGGTCCCTCTGGGTGAAGGACATCCCCATCTCTGCTGGCACTGCCCTCAGGAGACACGTTCAGTGCGTGGTGCTGACAGTCCTGGCTTTTTTTCTGATGCTTTTCACATCAAGCCACGCTTAATCTGCACCGTGGAGACCATTGAAGCACCGTGATGGCTGAGACCCATCAAACTCATTTCTCCATCTGCTGCAACCCCCAGGGGCAAATCACGGCACGAAGAGGGACACGATGCTCACTCAGCTCCTCACCCCAGCTCCTCCGCCTGCTCCCAAGCCACGGCTGCTCTCGCTGTCCGCAGGCGCCCGTGGGTCTGCTGGAGCTGCTGGTGGAGGTGCTGCAGGCGGTCCTCCAGCACCCGGTTGCTCTCCTCCAGCTGCTGGTTTTCGGTGCTGGTGGCTTGCTGCGTGCTGCGGAGGCTGCGGCACCGTGTCTCCAGCTGCGGGATGGCAACCAGGACACTCACACCCCGCCAGAACCCCCGTGCAAAACAAAAATAAATAAAAAAAAAAAAGGTGGATAACCTTCTCCTCTAGACCTGGGGCTGAATTTCCCTGCCACCCCCCAAGAGTGGTGGGTGGGAAACTCAGCTTGGGTCGTCTGGGGATGGAGGGGATGGCAAAGGTGGGGATGGAGGTCCTATGTGACAACCTGCATCAGGGGCTGGTGGGGACAGACCGGGATCAGCTGTACAGCTCCGTGCTGCTGTTACAGCCCGGCTGGGGTAGCCCATAGGCACAAAGGGGGGCTGGGGACTGGGGGCTGGGGCCGTCTCACCTCCATCTGCGCCGTGACCAAGCGCTGCACCTCCCTCTCGCTGGCATCCAGCACTCGCTGCAGCTCTGCGCCGTGCCGGTGGCTCCGGGCCATGCTCTGGGATGGCAACAAGGACATCAGCACCCACTCACCCATCTGGGAGCTGCCGTGGGGGGTCGGGGGTGCTGGATGCCCCCCGGCATGGGCAGCAAGGGGAGAGGAGCAGCCAGTGCCCCACCTCCTGCTCCAGCCGCTGCTGCTCCTGCCGAATCCGCTGCTCCAGGGCCTCGCAGAGCTGCTGCACCTCCTTGTCGTGCTCGGCCACGCGCCTGCTGGGGACAGCAGGGCCGGGGGGGGGGGTGGTCAGACCCTGCTGCAGTGGGTGCTGGCCCCTGGGACCCCACATCGCCCACGGGAGCTGCAGCCGGGTTTGCCTGGAGGGGTTCACCCCGCAAGGACCGTCCAGCAGCCCCAGTCCGGCACTTTTGCCATCCCACGAGTGACTGCAGAGGGAGCCGGACCCCAGACATCAGCTCCCAGGGAAACCTCCACTCCAGCCACTGGTGGAGAAGCACCCCAGTTTCTCCCTCCTTGGGTACGTCTCCACGGCTGGGGTGAGCAGGGGCCCCATCCCTGTCCCCATCCTTCGCACCCCGTCCCTCTCCGCTGCCCTGGCGTGACTCACGTGTTCAGGGTCACCTCCAATGCCGCCTTCTTGCTCCTGGCTTCCTGGATGCGGTGCCTCATCTTGGCCAGAAAGTCCTCCAGGTTGCCCAGGAGTTGGGGTTCATCCTGCCGGAGCTTCACCCAGAGCTGCCATATCTCCTGTCTGCTGGGAAAGGGGGGTTTTGTGGTGAGCATCCCCCCCCCCGAACCCCCCCAAGCTGGGCCAGCTATGGGGTGCTGGGTCGTTTAGCTCGCACCGTTCAGGATGTGCGGTCCTGGGGGACAGGTGAGCATTGGGGTGATCGTGATCCTGTCCCCTGCTCCTGTGCTTGGGCCAAAGGCACCTCCAAGCCACTGCTGGGCTTGCTGCCTGCACGGAGACCTCCCGCCCCAAGCCTTTCCATCCTGCAGGACACCCATGGGTGCTAAACAGGGTGGCTTACTCATCAGAGACACTGTCCATGCCCAGCTGCTCCATAAAGGCGGCGAAGTGTCTCTGCTCCTCGCTGTCCGCCCCCTCCAACGCCGGGCTGGGGAGGACCAAGCGGACCCTCCGGGATGCTGTTTTCCGCCGGCGGTGGCCCATGGCAGCTTTGTGGGAGCTCAGGAACTGCCCTGCTGACAGATACCCCCAAACCCTCCGTGTCCGGCCAGGGGGACAACAAAGCCCAAACCCCAACACTTCTCACCCTGTGGCTCCAATAAGCCGCTGCAGCACAATAGAGCGAGTCATGGGCTGAGACCCAGGCACGGGGACACTTTTTGGGTCATCCTGTGCCACCCAGCAAGGGGAGAGTTTCAGGTTCCCCCTGGCAAAGCACCGAGGCTGTGTCCAGGATCAGCCCAGGCTGCTCGGAGATGCGTGCTGGCACTTACGGAGCCCGGCAGTGAACTCCTCAGTGCTTAACTGCCCGGTGCCGGCAGCATCCAGCCCATCGAAGACGAGCTCCAGCTCCTCTGTGCTGCACGGGAAATTTTCCTCCTGCAATTTCTAAAACCAAACCAAATCAGGGGAAAAACCTACCCATCATCCAGCTTCCAGCCACCCCGGTAGCATTTGACATCCCCATCCCATACCTGCATGTCCGAGCGGGTGACAAACCCCGCCTGGTCCTTGTCCCGCTCCCTGAAGATGTCCTGCACTCTCTGCACCATTTCGGATGCCCACGGGGGCTCTTCGCCGGGGCCGGGGGCTGCTGCCAGTGCCTCACCGGAGCCTTCACGCAGCTGCTTGCGCCGGCTGGAGCCCAAGCGCCGGCCCTTGGCAGCCGCCCGCTGCTCGGATGTGGCTGCTGGCTCCATCCTGCCAAGGGGCAAACCGGTGCTGAGCCTCGGCCGGCTCCCTGCTTGCCAGAGCCCTTTGCTCCGGCGTGGGGGGACCCAGCTAGAAACTCGTTTTGGCTGGTGTGAAGGGCCCCAGGTTTGGCAATAGGAAGAGGCGCTTATCTCTGATTGCGCAGCACAAACGGAGCCTCCACCAGCAGCGAGCACCAGCTGTCCCTGCCGGCTTCAAGCCTAGCACCCGCCGGGCGAGCAGCTTCTCCTGCCACTGGCCAAGTGGTCACCCCAGATCTCCCCTGCTTTGCCCTGGCTACAGAGGACGCGCAGGGCACCGGCACTGCCGGGGCTCGAGGGCCAACCGGGAGGTGACACTGGCAAAGGACCAGCCAAGGCGATGCTGGAGGTCTGGGCAAGACGTGGCGGTTCTACCTGCATCCTCAAGCACATCAGCAGCTTTTAAAATTCCTCCCCCAGCTCTCAGGGCTGTGAGTCACCTCCGGGGAGAGCTGCCCGAGACCTCGGCTGCTTCTCATCACGCCTTCGTGCTTGCCCCGGCTTGTGGGAGTTGAGCTCAGGACCCCCCCACACCCCCGGCGCCCCCCTCCCCATCCTGGGTGGGTAGCAGCGTCACCAGCAGCCACCGTGCCATCGCCGTGAGGGTTGTTCTCTGCATGGCAAAGCCAAAAAACCAAACGAGGGAAACCGCAGCCCCGGAGAGCAGTGACGAGAGCGGGGGCCATGCTGGCGCCGGCCGCAGCCCAGCTTTCCGCTCCCCACCTGGGGAGACCCCCGGCTGTGCCAGCCCCCTGCCCCTTTCCTTTTGCAATGGCCATTCTACTAAATCCCCAAGTGCACCAAAAACGTGGGAATAAGCCCCAAACCCATCCTCTTCCCTTAAAGCATGAGGGTCTTGGGCAATTGCTGGAGTCCCACTGGACGCTGGGGCTGGGGGGGGCAGAAGCCAGGTGCCTTCTGGTGGTCCCAGCCTCCCAGAGAGCAGAAGTGGGAGCTCTGGGGGGCAAGTGGGGTTGTTTATGGTGTGGAGAAGCCCCCAGTTACCTGCCCCAGCCCTGGGGCGGGGGAGGGGTGGGGGGGGCAAGCTGAACCCACCGCACCAGAGAGGGACGGAATGAGAAGGGGGGGCTGGGCTGGGAGCTGCGCACCCCCCAGCCCTGGCTGTGCAGGGATCCCTGCGGCATTACTGATTCCTGGCGACCTGCCCCCCCCTCAAAACACCCCACGCTGCTCCCAGCCGTCAGAAAAGGGACACCAGACACAATCCCCCGACAGGTAGCGAGAAAAACCTCCCCCCAGCTCACTGGTAGGAATTAAAAATCAAGTTTTCCTGGCTTTTCTCTTGTTTAAGGTGGTACAGGAGTTATCCCCGGAGCAGCAGAACTCACCTTTCCCACCTGCCGAGGGGGACCCTCAGGTCCGGGGTGCGCGGGCTGGCGAGGATGCTGCTCCCACGCCGAGGGTGTTCGTCCTGCCCCGTGCCGGGGTGCTCACCCCTCTCTTACCCAAGGCGGCTTTCCGTTTTCGGGTTACGCTCAACTGCCGGTGCTCACACGTTTCCTGTTTGCTACGTTGCAAGCGGGGTGCGGGAAGGGCCTGTCCGGAGGGTCCCTGTCCCCCCAGCCCCCCGATCCCAAAGCAGAGGCACCGGAGGCATCTCCAGCAGAATTCCCCATCCTTTCCTTCCGTATTTGCAATAGTCCAGCCAAGGCTGGGAGGCGTTTGGGGCAGAGGAAAAGCAGCAGAGAAACAGCAAACACTATTTTAAGAGCCCCAATAAGCCGAAGGACAAGACTTGATATAACCCGCCGGTTATAGCATCCTACCGAAGACCGGGCAAACCTGCAAACCTCCCCCACGAGGTTCTTTGGACCCAGGATTTGGAGGTTCCCCTTCGCTGTGCTGCTCACACCAACGTTTTTTCAAGGCTCCTGCCTGAATCATTAACTCAGTTTAAAGCTGGCACCAAACACGCCGACTGCCCCCACCCCCTGGCAAGGGCGTGGGGGGGGCAGGTGGGTTCTGTGCATTTTTCCCTCGCTTTAACTGCAAAATGAGAGAGATTCCAAGCAAGGGGAAATGCTAATTACTATCTCTAGGTTATAACTAGGATTCCCATCCCCTGGCTCACGGCGCAGGCATGGAGCAGGAGCCGTGGGGTGGAGGGTGATGCCCTCCCCGTCTCCCCCCATCCAAGCTGGGAACCGGCTGCGGGGGTGCCCAGCCCCATCGCACCCTCCTGGGACCCCAGCCCAGCAGCAGCCAGCTCAGGGGCGTCTGCAGGCGGGTGGAGGGCTCAGCTCTTTCTTCTCCGCTCTCCCAACAAAGCTGGCACTGGTTCTCCCAGGTGGAAGCAACCCCGCAGCCAGGCTGGGGTGCTCAGCTCGCAAAAGCCACCTCTGAACTCAGCTTGTCACCGTGTCTCGCAGCCCCCGGGGCTGTGCGCTGCCACATGAGGGCTGAATTTTGGCTTGGCTTTGCCTAAGGATGCTTTTTGGGGGAAAACCCCTCAATACCCCTGGGAGAGCTCCCCGATTCCTGTGCTCTGCCCAGCAAGACTCCGGCATCTTGCTCCCAGCTGCCGAGCCCTGCCAGCAGCCCGTGCTGCGGTGGGAGGGCACGATCCAGCCCCGAGGAGATGCCCAGCAGGTCCCAGTGAAAGGGGATTGAATATGGTGGGGAAAGGAGAGGAAGCGCCTGACCCTCCTCCCAGCCCCTCTCAGCCATCGTGGCAGGTTGGTCCCTGCGTCCTCGCTCTGCACTGAGGCTGGGCTGGGAAAGCAGCAAAATACAACCTGGGCTGCAAGCACAAGGTTTCCATCCATCCCTCAGCTGCTGGAAGCCCGGCACCGTTTTGCATCCCCAAAGCGGAGGGAACACGGTCCTCTTCGACCTGGGCGAGGAGATGCAGGGCTGGAGTCTCCCGGGGGGATGCAAAACTCCAGCAGAGGTACCAGCTCCCCCCCACCCAGCAGAGCCAGAGCCTGGCTGTCCTCAGAGCCCCACAAACGGTGACAAAGGACTATTTGCTGATTTATTTCTCGCTGCCTCCGCCGCTGCTCGTTGGGAGCAGCAGGCAGCAGCCAAGGGGGCTGCGAGGACTGACACGAGGAACATTAAAAGGGCTAAATCTGTAGGACTTGACTCAGCAGCAGCTAAAAGGCAGCAGGATTGTGCTCTGCAAACATTTCAAGGGGCATCAGCATGTGGGGGTGTCACCCAGCACCGTGGGGACCGGCAGGTGCCTTAGGGAGCCTCAGCTGAAGGATGACAGACGGTTGTTACCATCAAAATTTTGTTTTCACCTGGATCCTCTGCAAACAGGGTCATTTACCACATCAGCTGTAACGAGCTCACAGCCCACACGTGAGCCTTGCTCGGTCCTCAGAGGAAGCAGCTGACGGTGGATCCAGGGGATCCAGTCCTGGCATCCAGCAGCTCCAGTCTCAGCCAGGACTCGGTGCTGCCACAGCACGGGGCACCCAGGACCCCCTTAAGGGGGGGGTGGGGGGTGTGACCAGCTGGCCATGGCTAACAGCCACCTGCCCACGAGGCACTGAGGGTGAGGAGCAGAGGACCAGGGTCACAGCAAGGGAGGGGGAATTCTGTGAGCAGCAGAGGAGCCCACATGCACACAGGGGTCCCACGGTGAGATCCCACACGGCTTGCACTGGCAGCACCGATCCTGCACCCAGCTGTCCCAAGGAAGCAGAGCAAAGCATGTGGGTTGTGGGGAAGGTTTTGCCCCCCCCCCCCGCTTGGATGTTTCATGGTGGAGAAGAGTCACCCAGGGCTGTACCAGCCCCTTCCCACAGCTGGGCTTGTGCTGCCACCAGCCCAAAGGCAGCACCCCCAGAGTGACCCCCTCACCCCCAAGCAGAGACCCCAACCAGAGCATCCTCCTCCCCACAGCCAGACCCTGCTCCCAGCACCACTCTCTATGAACCCAGAGACACGGCTTCCCTTACGCAAGGCGAGTGTTTATTCGGAGTTAACATTTGTAGACAAACAGGTATTTCCCCTTCCCCCCCATGCAGACTTAATAGCATTATTATTTTTCTTTTTTCATAAATAAAGATTTAGTGCTGGGAGCTTGCCAGCTTCACTGAGAGCAAAGTGCTTCATGGTGCAAGGCAGGTCGACCCCATCCCTTTTCTGCCTGGGACCATCTTGCACCGGTTTCCAGAGCCCAAATCCAGCAGAGCAGGAGATGAACCCCATGAAAGTGCTGAGACCTGACAGTGTCGAGTCCCTCAAGAGCAGGGACTCATCCTTCAGCGCTAGAACATCCCTTGGTCCCAGAGGCAACCAAAGCCACTCACCCTGCAGAGCTAGGTGAGGGTCCTCTCTCACCCAGGCCCAAAGGAGAAAAAAAAAGTCCAAGAAAAAAAAAAAGCTACAACTTCTTCTTTCGGTGTCATCCCTGCTGGTGAGCAGGATGCGTCCCTAGAGCAGTCCAGAGCCGGAGCAGGTAGCTCCCCAGCCTGGTGCCAGTGGTGATGGAGGCAGGAACATGGGGGCAAGCAGCACCACTCGACAAGCCAACAGGGTAAGGAAGTGGGGGGTTGGGTCAGCAGGGTGCAGGGGACCCCAAAGCCTCCCCCAGGCAGCGCTGGTCCCACAATGGCTGTGCCGAGCTCAGCACTGGGGACCTCCCGCGGGTTTGTCACCATCCGCAGCCCATCTGATGGGTGGTGGCACCATGAGCCACCCAAGGGCTCTCCAGGGAGCAGCGCTCCCTCTCCCAAGCAGCCGTGGGAAGGAGCAGTCCCCACATCGCTCTGCTTCCACGCACGGACAAGGGTTTACCACCCCTGGGTCCATCCTGCTGGCTAGAGGGCCACCACCACGTGCCAGCAACCAGGGTGTCCTCAGGGCCAGGCTGTCCCAGAGCTCTGCCCCGTGACCCTTTCTTAAGGCTATCTGGTGCCACCGGGTGGCTGGGACGCAAGTGTCCTCCACAGCCAGCCATCAGGCAGGGGAAGGACCACGGCTGGGCAGCAGGACGGTGCAAGGACGGTGCTTGGCCCCACCACTCCAGGGCAGGGGACACTTTCTTCTCTGCCAGCAGGGCAATACCTTGGTCCCACCAAGCCCATCTCAGTCCTCCTCCATTGGGCTACAAGCCTCAGCGTGGGCTACTCCTCTACATTGCACACAGTAGAGGTCCCTCAGGACCCCAGAGCTACTCATAAATAGGAAACTACAGACTCTACGTTGCTTCAGACAGGCAGCATATACAGTACAGGGTGGGGGAAGAAAGCCACGGACACCCCCCAGGGACATCAGCGTCAGCAGCTGGCCCCGAGCACTGTCACATCACGGCTTGGGCTTGTCGGGGACCATCCTCCGCTTGGAGCTGTAGAAGTCTGGAGGGCAGAAAGAGAGAGTCGGGAAGTGCCTCCAGCCTGCTGGGAGCAGCAGGGCAGGGAGAGGGGAGGTGTCCCCAAGGAAGGGTCCCAAAACCCAGCCCAGGTGGGACCCCCCCCTCAGAGCCACCCACCCCAAAGTCCCAGGGAGGAGAGCCTGTAGGTCTCCATCTCTTCTTTGGTCTCACTGGCATTGCCACCCCAGGCCCTGATCCTGGAGGACGGGCTCAGGCTGTGGGAACTGAAGGTACCGAACGATTTTTGGGGGCATCTTCAGCTATAAAACCCACAAGCCCAGTGCAAGCCCCCTGCCTGTCCCCCAGCAACCAAAATGCCCCCCGTTTGTGGCCTTTTCCCCTTGGAAGATTGATCCCCAGGAGAAATGCATGGAGGGTGGTCCCCTCCCCACACCCAGGCAGGGGTCTTGCACTCAAGTCCCCTCCATCTGTCCCTACCAGGAGAGCCATGACACCGCCAATGCCACCGAGCACGCACGGAGTGACACCAAACCTCCAGCACTCACCTTTCATGGTGGTCTGCCGACGTTTCAGGCCCTGTGGGGAACCAGCCCTGTAGACCTCCGAGCTCTGCTGAGATGCCTCAGGGCAAATCCTGCCAAGATGGTCCTTGGGGGGGACCTTGTGGACCAAGGAGCTCCTGCTCTCACTGCTGATGCCCGTGACCAGGCTGTGGACCTCCCGGGACGGTTGCTCAGCCAGGAAGACCCTCTCCCACTTGAACTGTCCTTCCAAGGGAGTCTCTGTCTCAAAGTTGAAGTTCCAGCGCTCCTGAACTTCCTCCAGGTGTTGCCTCATCAGGTCCTCAAAGTCATTCTTGAGTTGGTGGTGGTCCACAGGGCCAAAGAGGTTCCTGCATGCCTTGGTGCTGCATTGCATCTGCCCAGCCTTGCTGTGAGACAGGGGCATCGTGGCGGCTGGGAGGAAAGCAGAACAAGTTACTGGGGTGTTGGGCAAGGCACCCGCAAGCCCAAGGGCCAGCACACTTGCTACCAGAGCAAAGCACCCGGTAGCCAAGGTGGGACAGGCTGGGTTGGGCTCAGCAACAAGGCAGCCCAGAGGGGACCTCCATCTGCCAGCACACATCCTGGGCCCAGACACCTGGGATTTCAGCAGTGTCTTAGGGGGCAGAAGCTTGAGCATGACCAAGGTCAACCACCACAGCCTGGTGTGACACAGAAGGATGGGGAAGGTGCAGACGGTGCTCGCCATTCCCCCTCCAGCAGGTAAAGCCCTGCCGGGGCAGAGCATCCAGCATCCCGATGCTGCCGCCGGTTCCATCCACGACCCCACCGCAGTCTCACTTCCACGCGGGCACAAGGCAAGTGAAGCAACAGGGTGTTTTTCTGGCCAGGTTCTTCATCTCAAGAACCCAGGCCCAGTGGCAAGGAAGCCTTTTAAGCAACTGCAAAAACATGCCACAAGCTTGACCACTTGGTTTACCACCCTCCTTATCCGCAAGGAGCTGTTGGGCAACCAGAGACAAGACACTTTGTTTTTGTGTTTTGTTTTTTGTTTTTTTTTTCCCCCCTCAAACTGATGCCAAAAGCCTTGACCTTCATGGTTTTGGCAGAGTCTTCCCTTCCGAGCAGTCCCCCCCCCTCACACGTGCGGGGGGGGGGAGGCTAAGGGACCCCTCACGCCACCCACCCTCATGGGGAGCCTTGTTATCAGGGCAAAGCAAAGCAACGCTCTGGGATTTGACGGCTTGCAGAGCTAAGGCTTCATCCTGCTTGGATAACCAAGCTCATTAAATCTGCTTTAAAAAAAAAAATAAAAGCTTCATGGAAATAAAATCCCTCTGTACAAGATTGCTTTCTCATTGTCCACCAGATCTGGGACCCCCAAATCCACAGCAGATCGCCAGGCTCGCACCCCCAAACCTCCCCAGGGAGGGGGTGCTCAGCCTCCTGCAGGGATTTCTGCCCAAACTCAGCACCCCCAGCCCCCCCGAGCCCAGCACCGCATTGCCAGGTGTGCCATCAGCACGGCTGGAGACCCTCCAGGCAGGGGGCTTGGGAGGGCCACATCGGTCCCCAGGGCCACCCCGACCCCTCTGCCCTGCCCTGCTCCCAGAGTAAATTACATCCTGGAGTAAAAATAGCAATCCAGCTTCCCAAATCCAGCTTCCTATCTCCGGGCTGCCGGCGGCACAGCCGGGGTGACATCACTGAGCACAAGTCCCAGCATGTCCAGGCAAGCCCTGGCAGGTAGCGGGATGGGGACACACTCTGACACCCTGACCAGGCACCCCCGGCAGGGTTGGGCACCCACATCCCCCATCCTCATGCCACCCACGTCCCCCATCCCCCGGCCACCGCCAGGGCCCAGGTGCCACCCCACAGGAGGCAACAGCGTCACTCTGATTCATAATTCCACATCACCAGAGCCACCAGGGGCTAAGGGCCAAGGCCAGCCCCTCCCCCCCCAACCCCCATGTCCCCCCTGGGGGTGGCGATGCTTCCAGCAGCCCCTGCAAGGGCAGAGCTTTGGGGGTCCCCACGACACCGAGCGATGCAGGTGCATGGCTGCCTTAAGCCTCCCCCAGCCTGGCGACGCGGGCACTCCCGGGGAGGGGGGTACACACCCTCCCCCACCCCCACAGCCACCTGCAGCACCCAGGACCAGTTACACCAGTTGGGGAAGGCTTGCGGGGGGACGGGGACAGGAGGGGCTGGGAGCACAGCACCCCCGACGATGGATGGAGCCGGCAGCCGCTCACGGCACCGATGACCCTGGGGGGGAGGGGGGGAAGGGGGGGCCGGCGGAGCTAGGGGGTTGAAGACCCCCCCCCGTTGCCATGGCAACACCCCGTCGTCCCCCCCCCCTCGGTATGCTCCGCGGCGGGGGGCTCTGCGGCGACCGCAGCGCAGCCGGGGCGGAGGGGGGGGCACTCACCCACTCCCCCGGCACCGGGGGACGCGGACCTGGCCAGGAGCTGCCGCCCGTTCCCGTTGCGGCGCGTTCCCCTCCCCCCCGAGCCTGCACCGGTGACACCGACACCCACAGCCCCCCCCCGCGGTGACACCGACACCCACAGCCGCCGCCCCCCCGCGGTGACACCGACACCCACAGCCCCACCGGCTGCCGCCCGCACTCACCGTCGCGTCTCCCGACTGCCGGTGCCCGTCGCGCCGCGGTTTATAAGCGGAGGGACGGGGCGGGGCCTCCCCCCCCCCCCCCCCCCCCCCGCTCCGGGATTTCCCTCCCGCCCAGCCCCGCCCAGCCCCGGGGGTGCCGCGACCGCCGTCACTGGGTGCGGGGACCCCCTGCCTCGGGGTGCTGCAGGGATCCCCCCCATCAGGGCATATAGGGAGCCCCCCATGAGACAGGGACCCCCTCACCAGGTGCTAGAGGGAGCCCCCCCCCCATTAGGAGATACAGGCACAGCACTCCACAGGGATTGCAGGGACACCCCCAGAAGGGGATGGAGGGACCCCCTTCCTTGGGGGGGTGTATGGACCTCCCCATTAGGGGATGGAGGGACTCCCCTACCAGGGGATGGAGGGACCCCCCCCATCAGAGGATACGGGGACCCACTTCCTATTGGGATGCAGGGATCCCCCCCAGAAGGAGATACTGGGACCTGCTTCCTGCAGGGGTGCCAGGATCCCCCCACGGGGGATACAGGGACCCCCCATTAGGACCTACAGGCACCCCCCTCCTCAAGGGGGTACAGGGACACCCCCCAGAAAGGGGGTGCAGGGCCCTCCCCATTAGAGGATGCAAGGACCCTCCCCCCCCCAAAGGATAGAGGGGTGTCCCATCCCAGCTGGGAGACGCAGGGTCTTGGCTGGCTGGAGGGGGGTGTCCCCATCCCCCCCAGGCTTTCCTGCCCCCCAAGTCACTGTCGGGGGGGGAAAACGGATTAAGGAAGGGGCGACTCAGCCCCTCGGGGTGCCCAACCTCGGAGCCACGCTGGGGTGATGCTGCCCTGGTCCCCAGGCAGTGCCCGACCCCGGCCCGGCCGCAGGCTGCCCCTGGCCCCTCCTGCAGGATTTTCTCCCGGGGGGTCTGCTCCGCCGACGGGACCCCCCCGGCACCCCGGCTTCGTTTTGGGAAGGATCTGCTGGTCCGAATCCTGCAGGCTGCGGGGCAGGGATGAAGAGCAGGAACAAGCCCGTGCATGTCCCGCAGGAACCCGCGAGGAGGATCTGGAGGGATCTGGGGCTTAACTGGGAAACATCCCAGTCCACAGGCAGGAAAGGTCTGAACCCAGGGCAGCCTCTGCCGGGGGTCAGTGCAAGGCCGGAGGGCACCTGCCCGCGCGCCTGGTCGGTGGGTCCAGTCCTGCCCCACGGCCGAGAGCTGATGCCCTCGGAGCCAGCTGCCCCGCGACGGGGGGGCCACATTCGGCAGCACCCTCCCGGCACGGCACGAGCTGCCCAGGCCCCGCGGGCATCACGACTCGTGCAGCGATGCTGCGGGGCCTCTGGTGGGGCGCAGCAAGGTGGGGCGCAGCAAGGTGACACGGTCCCAAGTGACCAAGGGTGGGTTGAAGCAGCCCCATGGGAGTGCCAGGCACCCTCCAAGGCCCCTGCGGCCGGCGGGTGCTGGGGTGCTCAGCAGGACCCTGGGTGTGCAAAGCACCCACGTTTCCCTGCTGGACCAGCAGCTTCCCGCGGCCCGAGCGGCTGGGGAAGGTGTCTGGGCGTGTTTGGCCGCAGGCTGCCGCGCCGCGGGGGTGTCTGCCATCGCCGGTCCCCCCCTGCAGCGCTGCCGCCTCTGGATGGGCACGCTGGGATGGGGAGGGAAGGTGAAGGACGGGGAATGTGAAAGCATCCGGAATGACTATCACACGCTGCAGAGATCTAGCCTGGAAAGCTGGGATCCATCCTGCCTTTCCACCTGCCAGACGCAGGGAAGGAGGGGGCGAGCAGCAGCCGCCTTCCCTCGCAGGGAGCGGGTCCCTGGTCTTCCCATCTGGGAACTGGTTTTGCTCCTGGTTGCAAAGAGCCGCCTTTCGAGCTGCACTGCGGCGGGCTGCCTGCGTCGCTGTGCAGTAGCGGATCGTTTCCTCGCCAACCTCCAGCTCTGCTCCAGCTGCAGCTCCTTGGCACGCTTCTGCTGGACGCGAGGAAGATGTCCCGAAGGGAAGTTGGACACCGGCCCAACTGCAGCACCATGAGCATCCTCCCCGCACCGGCTGCGCCAGGGCTCTGAGGCGAAGCAGCATTTACCAAGAGGATACTCACTGCTTAAACGAACTCTGCTTTTTGTAAAATCCACAAAAGGCAACGGGACCGTCGGAACCGGCAGCTTTTGAAATTGGTGCCCAAAGTGGTGGAGACAGGAGCGGCCTCGCTTGTGCAGCCGGCGGCGAACTCCAGCCACCGCGGATGCAGGAGCGAGGGATGAAAACAGCACCGTGAGGCGGGATAACCAACGGCTGCGAGCATCCCACTTACACGGGGGATGTATCCCAGGGCAAAACCAGCCAGAAAATAAATCAGACCTAAGTTATCCCTTAGGAAAAGAACTCTGTAACTCTCTCTGTGATTTGTTTTGGTGGGGTGGGGGTCCACTCCCTGCGCCCCGGGATAGGGGGGGGCAGGTTTCTGGCTGTTGCAAACTCCGCTGTCACTCCCCCTCCTCGTGCCCCCACACCAGGAGCTGGGAGCGCTGGCACTGGGGGTTACTGGAAATGGGAAGCGGGGAGAGGAACAGCGGCGGGGTCTGGGTCAGAGAGTCCGTGGTGAAGCCTGAAGTGGCATCACCAGAAAAAAAAAGTGGCGGGGGGCGGGGAAAAGTGTGATTAATACAAAAGGCAGTACAGGAACTTAAAAAAAAAAATCTCAAAGGTGACTCATGATGTTCAGCCCCAGCAACACGTAGGAGGAGGTCAGAGGCGCAGGGCTGGGGACGAGCAGGGACAAGGGTGGGGGGGTGTCTCCTTCTCACCATTTTTAGCCACCGAGTGGGAGCTGTCACCTCTCCCGCGCCAGGCTCGCCCTCCCCGAGGGGTGTCCCAACCCCCACCCGGCAGGGGTGTGATCGCTGGGGAATCCATCCTTACAACTTGCCTGAAAATCCCATCCTAACGCCTGGAAGCAAATGGAATCACATTAAATAACCGCAGATTTCACAAACGCCAACATAACCTTCTCCCCAGCACCGACAGAAGCCGGGGTGGCTGCCCTGGCCGGGGATCCCTTGGGAAAGTTTCTTTCCCAGCGGATCTCCCCAGGTGGGTCCTGCCGGGAGGGGAAACGGCTGCAAAGACATTATTCATGGCAGGCAAAGTCGGTGCGTGACTCAGCCCGTCCGCAGCACCGGCACAACCAGGGTTTCATCACGGGAGCGTGCCCAGGCACATCGCCTCCACCGCTGAGCATCGTCCTCACTGGGGACCCGGGGCGCAGCACCCCCAAAGCCCCGGGGAGCTGGGGGGGAGCTCTGGCACGCGGCGGGGGAACAGTTTGGGTCGGGTGATGGAAGTCTGGAGGCCCCAGGCTTGGATGAGGTGGAGGATGGGGAGCCACAGCCGGCAGCCCTGAGCCCCAGGAGACGAGCCAAACGGCGTGCCCAGGAAGGATCTCAGCAGGCCGAGGGCCAGCGACTGGTTTAAATGCACACAAATACCTACACATAAAGATTTGATAAAGGCAGAATAACCACCATCAGTAATATGTAAGCACGTGGTCAACCTGGAAACATTTTCCCAGACCAAAGCCTGCCAGCGCCGATGGCAGAAATGAAGAGATGCGCGCGGTTCCTCACCCAGCCCTCCCCAGCAGCGGGATGTGGAGACCTGGCGGTCCAAGCTGTATGGGAAGTGGTATTTTTGGGGGGGAAATTCATATTCCTTTAGATCAACCAGCGTAGGGGGAAGAAACAGAAAAGGGCTGGGCGGATGAGCATCCATCCTGTTGGGATGCAGTCGGCAGTGACAGAGCAGGGCACGCGCTGTTGTTTTTCCAGGTGGGATAATTGTAAACTCTGCAAAAAACTGAATTTCTGCCCAGGGAAACAACCCAAGAATGAAGGAACTGGTCTAGGACACACCCCACCCCACCCCGGCGCAGAGAGCGGGGCTGAGCACATGGGCTTTGAGGTCCAGTCCTGCCAAACGCATCATCCAACACCCCAAAGGTGTGACCAGGGCTGTCGCCCACCTCTACGGATGGCGGGGGGTGACTCTCCCTCTTGGAACAGCTTTTACTCGCACGAACACCCCGGGCAGGTGTGAAATCCCTCGGCTCGGGACAGCAGATTGACAGGCACTCGCTGTAGGTGTAAGCGGCTCTGCTGGGGACAAAGCCCCGCAACAAAGCCCTGCGTGTTCAGGCAGTAAAAAACCCTCTTCAGCAAGATTCAAATCTCCAAGATTTTTTTTATTATCTCCACTAACAAGCTTTTTTCTTTTAAGTGGGAAACGTGAAGGCTCTTAATGAAACACTCACGCTCCAGCAAAAGTCTAAATGAACCCAGTGTTCAGCTGAATGGCGTTTATATCCCAGCGAAGACTGTTTTCCCATCAGCTCTTTGAAGTGCCCAATTAAGTGATTTTATACTAATAGGATTTTCCCAGGAAAGAAAGACAAGAATGACAAAACGCTGAATGCTTGATTAACTCTGCCCCTAAAAGAACTCGGATCGTGTTAATTGACTGTTTCCCTGCCATATACAGCCCTTGTTTGCTCCATTTATGAAGGCATTTTGATGAGACACCGGACCCAGCAGAGTGGAAATAGAGTCCCACCGAGCACAAATGGGGGATGCGACAGTCCCTAAAACAAGGCCCTTCCTTACTGGAAATACTCCTGGGTGCGTGAGCCAGGCTATGAATCGGTCGCTTCATTCGGCCCCTCACTCATTTTCATCCCAGATTGTTTTTAGCCCCATTCATAGTCATTAACGTAATTGCTTCACTGACTTTCCATGAGCAGCTTGGAAGCTTTGTGTGTTGGGTTTGGGGGTTTTTTTTTGTTGTTGTTGGGGTTGTTTTTTTTTTTCCACTGGCAGCAAAGGACCTCATTGTTCAGAGCCCGGCGAGGGCAGCAGGGAGTACCTGGCTTCGAACCCCGCGTTCGTTTGCCTGTTTATTTACTTGCTGCTTCACCTCATTGACTACGGCCCGAGAGCAAGGCAGGACCGAGCAGCCGGCCGGCACCCACGGAGGGGGCACGGGCACCCCGCTGGGAACCGAGGCGGGCGCTCCAGCCTTTTGGAAAGCTCCACGCAGGGAACATGGTCCATCCAGAACATCCACAGGTTTTTGGTTTTTTTTATTGCAGCCACTTCTTCCCATGCAGGGAACACGGTCCACCCAAAACATCCACAGGGTGGGTTTTTTTTTATTGCAGCCACTTCTTCCCATGCAGGGACCATGGTCCACCCAAAACGTCCACAGGGGTTTTAGGTTTTTTTTATTGCAGCCATTTCTTCCCCGCAGGCATCCCAACGAGGGCAGGGAAAGCTTGCCGTTGAGGCAGCAGCAGGCCAGCGGGATGGATTGCTCCAGCACCTTCCACGGCAGGATTCACAGCGTGGGTGGGGATAAGCAAGCGGAGCGTGGGGCAGAATTGCTCCCGTCCACGTCTGTACGGGGTCCCCAGCCCTCGGCAGCTCTTGGTGCAGCCAGGCCCACGGGAAGCCATCAATCGATCCGACTTCTTTTCTTCCCGATGGATGACACGCGTGGCACGGTGCTGCTGCGGGGAGATTTGTTGCTCCCCGAGCTGTGGCGTTGTTCAAAATCCACCAGGAGCATGATCTGGCCCTTTATAGCCGTGCGTGAGAAGGAGGTGACTGTGGAGAGCTGCTGACTAATGCTTGCTCACGATACGACCTTTAAAAATAATCCCGATTCGGTGCAGTCACAGGAGGATGGGGTGTCTGCGAGTCCCTCGGCTCCCGCTTGCGGAGGCAGCGACACCAAAGCCCAAACCTGCGGCTCCGGCAACGTGTGCTGGCCCGCTCCCCGTCCGGCACTGCCAGGCGGTGGCTCACCGTGTGTCAGCACCTCCTGGGATCTCCCCGCTCATGTCACAGGTTTTGGGAATCCTGTCACCCGGGGTGAGGGCAGGCACGGGGTCGTGATTCACTTGGCTGTGGGCGAGGAGTGGGGCAGAGAGGGCAGGGGCAGCACGGCCCCATGGCACTGGGAGCGAGGGGACGGCTCAAACGGCAGCGGCAGGAGGGCAGCACCCGGACCACGCGCCGCAGACGGCTGTCACGTGCGGTGACCGACGCTGTGCGGGGCAGAGGTAATGGGAGGGGACAGCTGTGTGTGCACAACTTCCAATAAAGCCACCGGAGAGATATGACAGCCGCCACCTTGACGCCGGGATAAGGGTCAAAAGCATTTTCATTCCTACGTGTCGGTCGTGCACAGCAGGACTTCCTGGAGCCGGGGTGAAGGAGCAGCTGTCGCCCCACACCGAACCCCGCCGGCCTTGACACCCAGCGCTGGCACAGAGCTGTGCCACACCTGCTGATGGGGACGGCCGTGGGCCACGCACCGTGGTGGAGCTCTGCCCCGCTCCCCACGACGGGGATCCGAGTCAGGGAGTTCCAGGCGCCAATATGGAAAGGAAAAACCTTTTTCTTTTGGTTTCAGCTGCCCTCACTGGTTTCCCTGCCTCGCCCGGGAGAATCCCCACTGCACCAGGGAAAGGCAGTCTGCTGCATCTTGGAGCTGCCGGCAGCAGCGCAGGAGAGGCTGGGAACAGGCTGAAAACGCCCTGTACTGCACCCGCCAGCAGCGACGCTGCCCCAGCGCCCTTCCCACCTCCCGCAGCAAGCCCGGGCTTTGCAGAAGACCAAAAGATTTATGGATGTAACCGTAATATGCCACAAAGAGCGCATATGCCACAAAGCGCGGGAGGGAGACAAAGAGGGAGGTGGCGAGATGTAAAATGTGAAAACCTCAAAATGTCTATAGGTCAAAAAATACCCCACCAGTCCCTGTCAGACTGATCCTGCGGAGGGGGAAAAAATCTGGGGAGGGTTCAGCCCCGAGTTTTGGAGCAGAACGTGTCAGCCAGGCAGCGAGAAGAACGGCTGCTGGCAGGAGTGGCGGCGTACCACACCTGGAGCCTATCGCCCTAACCTCCTCCCCAAAAGCTTGACATAACACTGCATGAAAAGCTGCTCGATCCACGTCGTGCAGCACCAGGAAGCACAGCACCCAGTCCAGCCGGCGGCCACCCTGCCGTGCCCGACCGCCTTTTAATGCGATGGCAAATAACGTCGGTATTAGTCAGAAACGAGCGACTGCAAACATTTTATAGCGAAAACGGATGGCAAGCCCTGCATGGGCAGCGGCGGGGGAAAGGCTGGGTGGAGCAGCGGGGCTTCCTCGCAGAGACGCCCCTGAATATTGTTGAATATTCATGGGCAACGCAGCCCCCGCGTGCGTGCGGCGGAGATAATGCTTGGCTCACAGCTGGCAGCAGCGATCTTCCAGCCGGCTCCAAAGCGACACCCAGGGTGACACGGAGCCCCACCCTGATACCACCGCTCCACCCTGATACCGACGGAGGGTTGTACCGGGGCGCGCGGCGGCGCCGGGCTGCATGGCGGGGGACGTCGGGCAGCGGCGCGGTGTCGCTGCGTGCTGGCGGTACATCACAAGCCGTCAGCGTGCTGGCCAGCCAAGTGTCCAAGGACAGGGCAGGATGAGTCCTGGGGTACCACGGGAAGGTTGTGGAGGAACGCCGCTGACATCAGTGGCAGATTCTAGCTGGGAAGGACATACACTTCCCTTTTCCAGCTGGGATAACCCCCCCAGAAAATCTGACAGCTAAAATTATTTTGAGGATCGAGCAGAATCACCACTTGAATCAACGTGAAGATTTGTCCAACTAGAAGTTTTGTCAGCTAATACATTATTAAATAATAGATGAATGCATCACTTGGGAACATAGCGTTCCTATTGCATAGTCTATTTTCTATTTGTCTGGATCTCATGTTTATTTTTGTCCATGACAGGATTTGCTTGAAGGGCACTAACAGAATGTAACTAATGGCAGCATCTCAGCGAAACTTCAGAAATGAAACAGAAAACCAAGACAGCGCCAGCATTTCAAGGAAGCCGGATGGCTTCTCGTGTGGGCTGGCAGGCTGGGGTGCTGCTTCAGCTTCCCCACTGCTTCACCGCACGGCTGCCAAGGGAAAACTGCCTTTACTCTGCCCGTTTGGGGCAGGCTGAGGTGTGGAATCGGAGCTCGGGAAACCGAGACCCGCCTTCGTGGCAGGTCCCGGGTCCTGTGCCAGCGCCCGGCTGTGCGGGAGCTAAGGTCGAACCAGAGCTGCTGGAATTCTGCCCTTTGGCCTTCTGTTTGCAAAAGGGGTTGATGCTCCGGGTTTTTCACTTTCTTTCTTTCCTAACTACTGCTCCATCAGCACCAGCGTCAGACAGTTCATGATGGTGACTGTAGCTCAGGTTTTGGGACAATATTTCTAGGGTACGATTTGAACACAGGTACAAGAACGCGGATTGAAAGCAGCAGAAATGGGAGAAAGTTTGGCAAACGTTCGGGTGCTTTGAGGATCTTTATGTCGGGAAACATTGCAGCATCTCATGGTGATGAGTAGAAGAAAGTAAAACTGGGAACTGAGAAGTGACGTTAACAGCAGAAGAAAAAAAGCCACAGAACTGCTGGGGCACTCGTCACTTCCAGCCAACGCTGCCGACAGGTCCCCACAGAAGCACGCAGAGATAAGAGGCATAACCTGCCCTGCCAGGCAACGCTGGCTGCTGCAGGAAGACCCAAGGGCACAGCGCAGCGACTTCAGACAAAAAGAAATGCAAAGACAGCCCAGGGAAATGCATCCATCTTCTATCACGAACCTATTTTAGTTCTCAGTGTGACTGGAGCACAGAATAGCACAGCTCCCGAAACGCATTCGTTCCGGAGGTGAACTGCAGCAGCTCCCCACGGCAGCTGAAACAGCGTCTCGTTAACTGGAACCACTGCCAGCGTTCCGTACGGCTGCAGCATCTCGCCAAGCACGACCCTGGTCAGCTGAACCTGCCTGAAGGCCGGTGAGACACATCCTACTGAAGAACGAACGAACATATCTAACCTCTCCATCTTAAGTGCAAGGCATGTTCTTAAAACGACCCTCTCTGCCATAAATAAAGAGCAGCATGTACATAAAAAGAAAAAAGCCAAACCACCCTTTTCTTCGCAAAACCACTCGCACACAATGCTCCCCCCAGGGAGAGCGTGAGGGAAGAACGAACTGCACATAGGCAGAGGGTCGTTACGTTGTTCTAACGCGCTTCTGGGATGTGCTCAGATACTGCGCCGACGGGCGGCTGAGCAGCTCCGATAGCATTAACCTCAGGATGCTTCTGCTGGGCAGAACGAGGGGCGGCTAAACCTCTCCCCAAATTAGAAACACAGCTGAAGACGTCAGCGTGAGCGCTACAAAACCCAGCCCTGAAACAATTTGGGAAGTGGCAGAGAGCAGCAGTTCCCCTGCCAGCGCCCAGGATGGGGTGCAGGCCACCCCGTGCCGCCAAGGAGCCCCTGGATGACATCGCTCTGCCCGCTCCAGGCCAGGCCACCGTGCTCCGTGGCCCCTCCTGGTTTAAGGATCTTTGGGGAAGGGTGAGGGATGTCCCAAGCCTTAGAAGGTCAACACAAACATTTCCTTGTACGTTTAATGTGAAAGAATTTTTAAACGCAAGCACTACTGGTAAAGAGCGCTCCCAGGCTGGTGGCCCTCTCACAGAAGCAAACTGGAAGCCTTAAGTCCATGAACATGTTGCTGCATTAAAAATACCACCTGCTAATTACACCCTGGGAGGAGGGCTGTGCACAGTCAGCATTCACACACTTCCCATCTTTCTCTAGAAGCTGCTCATTTTGTTCCCCATCAGAACCCCACCTGACAATCTAAAGCCAGCTGCCTGCTGCATGCAGCGGGTCCAGCCTCCTCAGGCAGCTGAGGAGCAGGATACAAAGCCAGAAACCTGGAACTGATAAATATTCCCAAGTTCCACCGACTACCTCGCACACTAATCCCACAGCGTACGCTGTCCCCAGTCAGCTTTCTGTCTGTCCTTTCCCCTCGGTAGCTGATGCTGAAGGTTACTCGTCCCAGTCCCACACCGCTCCCTCCGCACCGCGCCACTGCAAGAGGAAGCACCTGCCGGCAGAGCCACAATCCTTCTGCAAATCAAACACAGGGATTAAAAAAGGGAACGCGGCCGTGTGTGGCACATGATGTCATCGCAGCCCTTGGCTGCCTTTCCCCTAAGGCAAACATCCCGAGGGGAGCTGTCACCGTTTTGAGACCAAACCCGGCGGGGCAGCAGCAGGCCAGGAGCCCCAGCCGGCTGGTGGGGCCACCCCGACCTCTGCCGGGGAGTCGCGACAGCGCGTCGCAACAGCCACAGCTCGGCTGCATGCCGGCAAGAGGAGGGATGCGGCTTTGGCACCTTGGCAGCTCACGCTGTGCCCCGCTTGGGATGATTTAGGGCTGCTCAGCGACGGGGAGGCTGGTTACACTCGTAGCAGAGCACCAAGCACCGCTCCCCAGGGAACACCTTGACGATAGTCCAACCACAAGAACTACTGAGTAATTAACAAAATAACTAGATGCTGTACTTCGGCGGGGAAGAGGTGCCCCAGCTGCCGAGGGCAATGGATACACAACTCCCCTTCCCAGCAGCATCTCTTTCCGATACAGCTTGTCACAACCTCCTCCCCACCTGGGTACCACCAGCAAAGGAATTAAAACCACCAGCCCAACCAGCATGGCAGATTTAATCTGAACACACATCTCTGCGTTTAGCTGCAGCTCATCATCTCCTGGATACAGAACAAAGGAGCCCCTGGGCTGCCCGGGAGCTGTGGCTGCACCCCAGCCTTGCCGCAGTGTGACGGTGACACCTCCATGCAAAGCGCCAGCTCCCAGCCCCACCATTTCAAACCAGCCATAAAACCTGTGTCGTTACCAACCCCCAGCCAGGATGCGGAACACCCCAGGGTGAAGCTCTGGCTGGTTTGGGGTGGGAAGTGCTTAGGAGCTCGCCCTCAGGGGGGAAGTCAAGCCAGCATCACCAACTATGGTCACCTAGGACCAACATGTGCCACCAGCACCAGATGCCCAGCCTTCTGCCAGGGTGAGAGATGGCAACACCATGGCAGCAGCCACCCGCACTGAGAGCGGCGCCCGAGCAGTCAGCGCTGGTGTCACAGCGAGACACAGCGGTGTCCTCTCGCCCCGTACTGCAGAGCGTGTTTTATTTGAACAGTTGTGCCACGAGACCCAAGCGTGCGTTTCACAATGCCAAGGTACACAGCAGGTACTCAAGTTAAATACCGAACAACAAGTTGTAACCAAAACTTTAATCCCAAGGATCTCACAAAAGACATTTTACAAGTGACATGAAAATTCTTGTACAGTAAAGAAATGTTTAATTCTTAACTTTTACAATGTACCATTACACACAACACATCCACTCCAGCTGCAGTGCTGCTGTGTATTTGGTCTATTCGGAGGTTCTGGAATAGATGGTCTGTCAACAATCACCTACGCAAGTACTCTAAAGTACAAAATTAACTGACCCTACCACTAAAAAAAATTGTATTTCACATGATATAAAGTAGCTCTGTTCCAGGTAATGGAAGTCAGAACTAGAGCTCTGGCTAAAACTGCAGCCCAGCCATTCCCCTCGCACACCACTGGCTTGACATTCCCGACTAGCTCAGAGAACTGTACTACAAAGCATCTACATCTCCCCCTGCATGACTAGCACCGCTCACAGCCACGCTTCTGCAATGAGCATGTCTCCATCGCGTGCCTCCTCCCAAGAGCTGAATCCCAGCACAACACAGCCCAAGCACATCAACACCAGAAGCATTCTTCTATCTACGCAAGACAAACTGCTCACCATTCAGCACAAACACAAAATTATGTATAATGGTATATTGTAAAGCGATTAATATTACAAATCATATGTTCTGCTCAGAACCATATACAGATTCACATCTTTACATTTGCCACCTGTTACAAGATACAAGGAACAAAGCAAGTTCAACAGCTAAAACATCTTAAAAATGCACCTAGCTTTATGAAGTTTCAAAACAAAACAATGTTCTGTACATACTCCTCCTGTCCTCAGATCTAATGACTTCCTGTACACAGCTCCTCATACTCCTATTTCCTCTCGTTTGACCTGGAGCGACTGAAGAAGAACAGACACATTAGTACCCAGGTGCCAAGAGCAGCAGATTTTGCTTTAACACACAGCCCTCCCCCCCAGCCCAAATCAGTGATTATGTTTATGCATTTTAAAACCACTGTTCATTTAATAAATTAAATAAATTTAAATAAAGTATTTAATTTTTCAAGGTGAAGAACCTCGTAAGACACTAGAGACAGCTCCCCACCACAGCCTTCTTCAGTATCACCCCAGACACCAAATCATTTTTAGGCATTTGCTCAAAACACCGACAGGCTCATCCTACCTGCGAGACCTGGAGAAGGAACGAGAAGGCTTGTGATTCCTCTCCCGTGAGAGTGATCGCTCTCTTCTTCTGTCTCTGGAGAGGGACCTGTTCAAGATCACAATGCCAAAATGATTACAGTGTCAAAGCTAAATTGGGTTGAACAAAGCTATCGGAACAGCGTCCCTTCAGGGAGTTAAAAAGTTTTTAATTATTCATCTGGGGGAAACCCACTGAAGATCATGGCATTAGCCTTTCCTTCAGGTAAGAACAATCAGTTGAGCCATACAACACAGCTTAAGTTGTGCTGCAAACAGGCATCTATCTCTCCCTCTGCAGCTGTGTACAGCTGCTCGCTCAGACGGCGAGCAACAGTGCCTCTGCTGACACTGTGCCCACATGCGCTTACGCACCCCTGACAGTAACGCAGCACTATGCTGCAGGAACATAAAGATCGCCTCCAGACTCTGCGAGCTTCAAAAAGCCTAACACAGAACTGCGTTACAGTGCTGGGCCATTACCACCTGGCATTCTACAGCCCACGACAGCAGAATGCGCTCACTGTGTTTCTTATCTGCTTGTGGCTCCCAGCATCTGGGGGAGTGTAGCACCTTAACACAGAAGTTTTGGGAAAAACTGACAGGAACGCTGGGAAGCTGCAGAACAAAAAAACCCCCATAAGTGCTTCCATTCTTGACATCCTTCAACTGATAACCCTGGAACCTAAAATAGCTGTGTAAATATATGAACTCCAATCAAGCAATGACAGAAGCAAACCCATTACCTCCCTTTTACTGGGTTACAGCGCTTGCCCTGGAGTCTCTGAACGCATACAGCCCAAACATTCAGCTGTTCCTGTTTGTTTTTAAACCTCCTGGACAAAACGGCCCATGCAGTAATTAACAGATGCATACCTGCTGCGGCTGCGAGAAAAGCTTCTCCTTCGTGGTGATCTAGAACCAGAAAAAGAAATGTGAGGCTTTTTATCAATTCTTTTAGCATTAATGGGGTGAGGCATTTCCCAACTTGTCAAACTCACTGTTGGGCCCAGGGAACGTGCCAAGAATAACTGGCATCCATCATCCAGTAAAAGGCATGGAAAGATTAGGCAGTAAAACCAAGCTCAGTGTGAACAGCACGTTTCCAACCATGAATTCACTTTAACTAAGAATGCTTCATAGCAGAGTTGTCCAATGCAACACTTTCCATTTCAACTAAATACACTGCCCAGAACACCACACCAAAGTCCCACAAGTGGTTCCAAAAAAAAAAATAGCACAGACCAAATGTTTTGGAACCCATGCAAGCCAAAAAGGTCCATAACACGACATAAAAGAGATACCAAGTGGAAAAAAGTGAAAATGCGCTGTGTAAATATTGATAATGCCATTAAGTGCGCTACATTAGAACTGCATATTGTGATTGTCATTTTTAATGCCATAGAGTGTGTTTAGACTATTTTCTTAAAGAATAAAAATTAAAAAATAAAAAAATAATAACCTTAGCTCGGCCCAGTTCATCCCAAAAAGTAAATGTTTTAAGTTTTGAAAACTGTTAGTAAAACCATTTAAAGGTGATAGGATTTTTCTGGCAAGGAAAAGCTAAGTTTGTTAGAGCTTTATTAAAAATTTAGTTTGGCATCTCACATGCAAATATACTGGTTTTTACGTTATTCAGTGTAAGAGCTTCCATATCACCCTTAAAAGTTTTCTCAAGCAACATATGTACGTTACCACTCAATTATGCACAGCCAGCCTTTGATTGAGAAAAGTAATTACTTATAAGCCGCTTACTCCTTATTTTAACCAGCAGTAAACTGTATAAGCAGGAAAAACTTACTAGTTTTTGGTTTCAACAAGCTAGAAATGGTGAGGTGAGGCTGCCGGACTGACTGCCAAGAAGAATTTGCTGAAAAGGTTTTGCCAGATGTTGCGTTGTATTTAGTTGGTTGGCGAAGGGGGTGTTGTGGATTTTTCCTGCTTTTTTGTTAGCCGAAGGCTGCTGCTGTAGTTGTTGTGAAGACATTTGGTAAATAAACAGCTGAGCTGATTGGCCGGGAATGTGTGGGCGGTCGAGGTGGCTGCTGCCGATTTGGTTAAGGTTGGAGAGAAGGCTGAGAGAAAACAGCATGCTCGGGAACCAAAGGGCGGTGCAACCTGACGACTGGCCATGCCTGGGTCATGTGAAACGACACCAGCCAAGCTGAATGGGGCGCGCTGGTCACATGACGCTGAAAGGGCTAGTTGACTGGCTAATGCAGACTCAGAGGGTGGTGAGAAGAGACATGATGGTGACTCTGTAACGGGTTCATTTTTATTAATAGATGGACCAAAAAGCATAAAAAAAATGAAAAACAAGCCATCAGTACAACCATCTATTAGCTAACAAATACTCCTAATGTGTTATTTTTCAACAGCAAAAGGGTAAGCTCGAAACCCTGACTCGTGAGGACTTCACTCACCTGCAACAGGTAAATTCAGTCCTGCAAAAACCACGTTGCAGACTTAAACCGCCAGACAAGCTAGTCTGGGTCCAAGAACGTGTCAGTTACCAAAAATCCTGCTCTATTTTAGAGCTCGGTTTGCAAACCTCAAGTGACAGGATCGTCACCCAATGTTCAATGTTTTAATTCCAAACTAACAGTGAAGTGTCAAGATTCTAGATGTTTAGAGCAACTGTTACTCGGTCTATTATTCAACAGCTGCCTACTTGGAAAGTATTTCAATTGCGCAAACAAAGCGGAGAAACACATCTGTATGGAAATGCTAAGCTGCCGTATGTCATGTTTTGCCATTATGGAATAAAGCAAAGGAACAGCCTAAGTTGAAGTATGGGGAAGAAAGGGAAAGTGTGACTAGAAGATGAGCAGATTTTAGGAGGAAGGAGGACAAGTCCAGGATAGAGGGCACTGACTACCAACTTGCACAGTGACCTAAGGACAAAAGCCAACATTCAACACAACTTAAGTTCACCTCGATTTTGTGGGGTTTGGGGTTTTTTGGTATTTTTTTCTTTGGGTTTTTTTTTTTTAGCATTTGCCATCTCCAAATTGTGATCAGATAGATGAATGTTATCCATCAACATGCTTTTAAAAAGCCTGCTTCTAGGATGCTACGTGGTAACAGTGCCAACAGCTCTATGAGTGTACTTTGACCTAGGGTACCTGCGACGAGGAGGAGGACTTCTTCTGCGATAGTCATCTCGAGGACGCCTGCCCCAGGATGGAGGTGGACCACGGTTCCGACTCCGTTTCTCACCATTGGAGAGCTCCACTCTGACACGACACCCACAGAGGGTTCTGTGAAAAAAGACTGACATCCATTAGCATTTCCAGGGACAAGTCTGCATGCACAAGAAGCCCTATGGACTTGAGAGAGGCAAAAGGCACAGACAAGGGCAGAACCATTGTCTATACACATCAGTCAAAATACGCAGTAGTCAGTATAAAAAAAAAGTGGATTCCAGCACAACAAACAAAAGGTTTGGCCATTTTTGAAAGCTTGCCATGCCATTAAAAGCAGGCACAGAAGGAACCAAGCAGAGTCTCCCTGATCAGTTTTGCCTCTTTATAGCAACACCATCCTGGATTTAACTCACATGCACCACGAAGTCCAAGTCATGTCTAACTTAGAGTCCAACTCTAAAATGTAAAATTAACCATCCCAACACTATTCCTGCACTATGAAGAAACATTATCCTTGTATCACTGTACAAATAAACACTGCGTAACTAATGTGCCAAGTCCTTGGTTTCGCCAGCTGAAGCCTCCCAATTCAGACTATCACTACCCACACCTCCTGATTTTTCACCAGGCAAGCCAAACACACAAGAAGCTAATTTTACCTTCCATCTAGTTCTCTTACTGCATCAGCTGCATCTCGTGGATCTTCAAATTCCACAAAGGCAAAACCAGGAGGATTTCTTGCCACCCATACACTGCGCAGAGGTCCATAGTAGCCAAAAGCTCGCTCTAATTCAGTTTTGTTGCCATTGTTTCCAAGGTTACCCACATAAACCTTGCAGTCCAGCGGACAAGAGTCACGATGCATTGCTAGGACAAAAAAAAAAAGCTCATGTACATTTAATATACAGCACGTGTTTATTCACTTACAAGGAAGTAATGCTGTTGGTTGCTTTTTCCAGAAACTGAATTTGATAGAAACATTAAGCTGCGTGGAACTGGGGGTGGGGGTGGTGGGGAAGGCGTCTAAAACCAAACCAAACAACTAGCTGTTAGATCGTAAATCACTACTTTTAGGAATTTCGTTCACTTCTAAGGCCTCCCAACTTTGCAAGGGGGTGTTTCCCTGAGGCCCCCTCCCCGGCCCCCGGGTGAGGGCGCGGGCCGGGCCGCAGGGGGAGCGCTGCGCGGGAGAAGGGCTCCATTGTTCTCGGAGCGGGATCCAGGGGAAGCTGCACACGGCGGAGGAGGAAAAGCAGCGCCATCTCCGGCGGAGGCCAGGCCGGGAGCGCTCGGGGAATCCCTCCGGAGCGCTCCGCAGCGCGGCCTGAGGAAGCGGCGCTCCCGCCGAGCGGGGGGAAGGCGCCACACCACCCCCGCGGCACCGCCCGCCCGGCCGCGCCTCGCCTCACTGGCCACGCAGGAACGGCGGCGAGCGGCCTCTCCAAGGCAATCCGCGGCCTCCCCGCTCTCTCCCCGCCCGGTTTTCCTCAGCGTAGCGGCAGCCACCGCCCGCGGCCCAGCTTTACAAAATGGCGGCTGCTCTTTGTTTGCCGCCACCGGGCACCGCCGCTTCCATCCGCCCTGCCGGGGACCGAGACCGCGGGTGCCGCCTCCTCCCCCCCAGCCCTCCGAGGTGAAGATCCTCACCGATGCTAAGAGGGAGGGCGCGCGAAGGGAGCCCGCGCTAAATTCGTAGCCGACTCGACCCTCAACGAGACTCCCGCTCCGCTTTTCCTCACTGGACAAAATGGCGGCGGGCCCCTGCCCCGCCCGCCCTTATATACGGGCAGCCTCTCACACGTGACGCAGGCGGCAGCAAATCAGGAGGGCGCTGTTCGGCTGATTGACAGCTCGCCTCATCCCGCCGCCTCCGCGCGGGCCCGAACGGTCGGCGGGCGGGCATCGCCTCAGCGGCGGGAACATGGCGGCGGGGCGTGCTGCCGGCCCGACCTGCGCCTTACGGGCTGCTGACCGACCGAGGGCTCCAGGCCCCTGGCACCGGGAAACGGCAGCGCACCCAAGGAGCCCCTTTTGCTGCCTGAAAGGAAAAGGGAGGTTTTCTTTTCTCGTGGAGCCTCTCTGAGCCGGTGGGATGCATTCAGGCTATGTTTGTTAAGCATCATCCCCTCGTTGTTAGGGTTTTACACGTCTGAAAGCTTCAGTTCACTAGTAACCATTTTCCCCCATGAGCAGGGGTTTTAAATAAACACGTTGAGCAAAGCAGTGTTAACTCAATAGTTTTTGGTGAAATTTACATCTGGGCTTGGGCCTACTGAGGCACCACAGAAGGAATTGATTATTTTTCAGCACTCGGTAGAAAACAGGGGGATTTGAACTGAGCAATTTTAGCCTCAGAGAGCACTGTCTGTGGTGTTTGCGCTTTACTAAACTCTCATTCATTTAGACAGGATATATGAGTTTTAAATAACTTGCTCCAGAAGGGTTGCCGTAAATACCAAGCCCCTGGTTCCGAGTTACCAGGCGACAGGAAAAACCCACCCAGGGCCGCCGCTACAGCAGCCTCCCCAAATAAATGTCCCTGGGCAGCCATGTCTGGAGGCTGTATTTAATCCTTTTTGACTTGTGCCAGACAAGACAAAATTACCTGTTCCAAGTATAATTAATAATACTTGCAGTGCTATTATATGCGATAAGACATTTTGAGTACAAATGAATGCACACGGATGGTGTTTTCCGAGCAGGAACTATGCAGAGCATGGGGTGCCCTCAGTCTGCTAGAATTGTACCGGCGTATAAAGAAAAAAATTATCAGAATTTAAGACAACCAGCTCATATAATTCATTAGAATCTTCCAAAATCTTTTGCAGCATCCCTCATTATTTTTAACAACTCTTTTCAGTAAAATCATCCCAAGGGTCAAAATTGGCCAAGGGACAGAAAACCAAGGATTTGGAGGTACTAGATACTCTACAGTATCTTTATCGTGTTATCTGACAGTTACCTGCTTTTAATTAAAGAAATATAACACATTGTAATCTAAATTAGCTGATGGTTAATGTCCTGAGGCAACACAAAGAAAGGAAATAATTGAAGCAGACGTGGGGCTGTTCAGCCATTTCACTTGATGATTTTTTTGGAGATGATGATCTCCCCTCCCTTCTCCGCTGGGGTTTACAACATTAACTAGACCCTGCCTCATACCACACAATGTACATTTGCAACAAGATTTAAGTTTTGCAACAATATTTAAATAAAAGAAACGAAAACACATCAAACATGAGTTAGAGAGCAACGTGGACAACCTTGTAATCTTAATAGATCTTTTAATTTCACACCAAAGTTACACCTGACATATGAAAATAATTACAGATGACAGACTTGATAACAAAGGATTTATTCAGAAGTAGGTTCTCCTCGTGCAAAGTAAACACAGTGTTCAGCACTCACCTAGGACTCACCTGTTCTGTTCAAGGAACTTCCTGCATGGGCTTAGGCCCAACACCATGCTTTGTAAATCACATAGCATAAAAAAACATGTAATCCAAATCCAATCCATTTTCAGTCTGCTTTTGGCATTATAAAGCAACTCAACGTGGCACATCACGGTGACAAAAGGCAGAGGTTAGAGGCAACTGCATCCAGCCAAAACCCCAACCTGTTTCTGCAGTCGGTTTTAGGATGCCCCAACACAGCCACACAACATTTCAGTAATTTGAAAAGTCAGCGTTTTGATTGTGCTCTGAGAGATGATACCCTGACACAGCTCTGAGCAGCACTATATATGTGTACATACACCTAGATACGAAAGCTGCGCTGTGCTATGTTGCTTTCTTCCTTATTCCAGGTTTCTAAGATAGTGTTTGAAAAATCCTGCTGCGTTGCAACTCTTTTGCTTTTGCAGTAAGAGAACACCAGTTGTGCCCAATATTTATGTGATGTACAGAACTCTGACATTCATCGGCTCTTCCGTACAAGGAAGGTGAGAACACTGACCTTACAAGCAAGACCAGCTCTAAACAGGTGGGCCAAGACTGGACTCAAAAGGCACCTAATGCCGGCACGCTGTACAGCGGAGCGCAGCTATCTATTTTATAACGTGGCCAGACCGGAATCCATGGCCAGACTGACAAGGAGGAAGGTATTATATTCAAGCTGCTATCATGGCTTCTGAGATTTAAATGTCACAAAAGAAAATGAGCCTATTCCAGCCATTATGATTTGGAAGAAACCTCAGCCACGTGAGCTAAATTTCAGGGATACTTCAGGAGAGAGACAATATTTACTGAAGAATATTTCTATCCGCAATAGGATCTCTTAGAGTTGCTCCTCAAGCAAAACTAGACATTAGCAAAAATACTTATTTACTGGCATGATTCTATCTGTGGAAAACGTCATTACACAAACACAACAGGAACTGGTTGAGGGGACAGGCCTTTACTTAGTCAGAAAACTGACAGCAGAGTCCTACCTCAGCTGGCTACTTGTGAAGGTCTTGTGGATTCACCCCATTTTCACATCCTGCCAACAGACTAATCTTGATGAAGGCTATTTTCTAACGAAGCAGTGACTTACACTTGCCTGATCTTTTGATACACTACGTTCAGCTTGCATAAGCTTATTCCCACCACAACGGCTCTTCTGTTTACAGGGTGCAAGTCCCTGTTCCTTATTCTTCCACTTTTAAAAATTATAAATTTTTACACTGTGAAGGCCTTCAGCTGTGCCTCAGACCTCAAGGGAGAGTGAAAGAACAGACGATAATTTATACATCACAGACCTAAACTAAGGCACACTCAGCACCCAGCGCAGGGGCACAGCATGTCCTCAAGGGCACTGGAGGACTAGTTTGCAAGAAGCCAGTTTACTTGAATGACACGTCATTGGGGGACTCTTAGTTCCTCAGCCTTCATCCCCACCTTTCCAGGCATGAGCCTTCTGCCATTGTTGGGGTCCCACTTCCTGCACCTTTCACACCTAAGGGCTGGGTGTTGATGGCCACCCCAGACCCTGTGCTGGGAGCCCCACGACCTTTGCGTGGTGGCAGGCTGATGCACCACTCTCCCTCAGGACCAGTACACCATTTGGAAGCACACCAGTGCAAGATCCAGCACACCAAGTGTAAGGTCCTGCACCTGTGTTGGGGCAACCCCCAGTTATCAATACGGACTGGGCAGAGGATGGATTGAGAGCAGCCCTGAGGAGAACTTGGGGTTGCTGGTAGATGAAAAGCCCAGCATGGCCCAAGAACGTGTGCTTGCAGCCCAGAAAGCCAAACGTATCCTGGGCTGCATCAAAGGAAACGTGGCCAGCAGGTCGAGGGAGGGGATTCTCCCTCTCTGCTCCGCTCTGGTGAGACCCTCCCTGCAGTATGGCATCTAGCTCTGGGGCCACGGACCTGCTGGAGCACGTCCAGAGGAGGCCACAAAGATGCTCAGAGAGCTGGGACACCTGTAAAGACAGGCTGGAAGAGTTGGGGTTGTTCAGCCTGGAGAAGAGCAGGCTCTGGGGAGACCTTACAGCAGCCTGCCAGTACCTAACGGGGCCGACAATAAAGCTGGGGAGGGACTTGTTACGGGGACATGTAGTGACAGGACAAGGGGTAATGGCTTTAAGTTAAAAGAGGGTAGATTTAGATTAGGTATTAGGAAGAAATTCTTTACTGCAAGGGCAGTGAGGCGCTGGCACAGGCTGGCCAGAGCGCTCTGGATGCCCCTGGACAGGGCTTGGAGCAACCTGGTCCAGCAGAAGGTGTCCCTTCTGGGGTTGGAACTAGATGCTTTTTTAGGTCCCTTCCAACCCAAAGCATCCTATCATTCTATAATTTGCCAGCACCATTAAAGAAGTAAGAAATCCAGCCCAGCTGCGTCCAATCTGGTCCTTTAAGAAACACCTTCTTGGTCCTACAGGTATTAGCAGCTGGGCACCCCTGCTAGCATAGAGCCTGGGGGACAAGACACCCGATTCTCAGGTAGCCTGAGGGCTGCCCTGCTTCTCAGGCAGGATTTAGGGGCTGCCCCTGAGCCGCAGCCCCGGACCCACCGGGGGGTCAGCACCCCCTGCCCAGCCAAGGCGCAGGCACCAGGTGGCGGCAGTTCTCCGCGCCCGAGAGCTCCGGGGCAGGCCCGGTGCCACCGGGAGAAACGCCACCTCCTATTTTATTTCTGCTCAGTCGAGGTTCTCGGCAGACTTCTCCAGGCATCCCGCAATGCTGTCGAACCAGGGATAAACTCTGAGGGTGCAGCAGGTGTTACAGAAACAGCAGAAAGGCCCCGAGGCTTTGCATCAGCTTCATCCAAATTTGTTTTGTGCACAGAAAATATTCCCTCTGAAGTCTCTTGTGGGAAGGAAAGGAGTCAGCCCCAGGCTTGGCTTCAGGGCAGGTTTTGCAGGACAAAACACTTACCCTTGCTGCTGTGTTCAGAGAGAACTGTGAGTCTCAGGCACTTCTGTAAATCTGGCTTGAAATTAGAAAATGGAAAACGGCGAGCCTGACTCATGGCTGTTTGACTCTTAATTTTAATCCCCTGGAAGACCGGAGTTCTCTCTGGGGTGATGCAGTACGTAGTGGAGTAGGGACCAGGATTTCAAACTGCCCCATGCAGTCCAGATGCTGGCTCTGGACCCTACCTGCCACAAATGCAATTACTTAGGGCTCTCCAGATTGCACAAGACGGTCCCGCAGCGATCACAAGGTGATACAGAAGAGCTATGAGCACGGAGGGGAAGCCTGCAGCCTGCTCCCCAGGAGCTGCAGTTCATCTGCTGTCAGTGGTTATGGCTGTGCTGCTGCTGCTGGCTCCTTCCTCCCAGGGCCGAGAGGGCTGGTGTCAGCCCCGTTAGTGCCCAGAAATGCGGGTGCAGTGGTGCAAAAGGCTTTGGCCTCTGGGTTTGCTGCGAGGTGTCATTTCCTCCGACCTCTCAATTAGGGAGGCCAGGAAGGGAGAGCAGTTATTCATTAGCAGCTGCTTCACCAGCAGCTCAGGGGAACTATATTTACCAGCCAAGTGTGGTCAAACAGTTTCCTCTCAACAGGGCGGTGTCTTTCTTTCCACACGCCGCACTGAACAGCTCATATGAATTTTAGTCTGTTAGGCTAAGAGCAGTTAGGGGGAAAAAAAAATAAAATCCGGAAAAGAACAAGGTAGATTTTTGCATTAGGGAAGCACGAAGCCTTCTGGAGCCCATCCTCCTGTTACTGGTGAGTAACAGAGAACAGCACGTGGAAAAAATTCATCGGATCCAGCCATCTCCCTACAGATAGCAGACCTCTTTGATGCAATACAGTCTTTGTTTAATTAAGTCTTCAAATCCCAGGCAAGAGGACCCCTCCTGCCCTAACGAGGCTATTTGCACATTTGATTTGCTTTCTGTTCCCTCCCCCCATCCCTCCTTCCCCCTCAGCTGGGCCTCCAGGCTTTCTCCTTCCTTTTTCTTTCATGCTCTGCACAAGCCATATTCCCTTCCTCCCCCACCTGGCTCCCTGGGGAGAGGGCTGGAAAGCAAAACAAAGGAATGGCTCACTGGGAACGGGGAATTTGCACAGCCCTCCTCGCTCAAATGCTCCCACTGAAGAAGGTGATGGAGCAGCAAAGGCACCCTCTGGTGCGAAGTCAGCCCCTCCGACCAGGAGAAGCTGGAGGGTGGGAGCGAAGCCTTTGAAGCCAAAGCAAAAGCCTTTTGATGGCTCCAAATGTGCTTTGAGGGAGGCCCCGAGGTAACCAAACGCCGATCAGCTGGGTTTGCTGGTTACATCCCTGGCAAAATGGGCTCTTAGCCTGCTCTGCAGTACTCAGGGCAGAGATTAATCTAGACCAGCTGAAAATAGCCGCTGGTCGTGCTCTTTGCACGATTTGTCCTTGTGAAATTAGCAACATTCCCATCGTAGTTAGAAATACTAACTACTATGTGTGTGGCTGTGGTATCAGCTGTGCAACTGACACGTTTCGTACTTTTCTTAGAAATACCACAAAGCATGGAAATGGGTCCTCGCAAGCACCTCTTCCCCACTGCGCTGCTAGTGCTGGCAAGTCGTTCCGCGGGATGCTTCCCAAAGGTGGATCGTAACTTCAGCGCGGTCTGTCCTCACGTACGCCTCAGGCAGGCGTTGCAAAGTCAGGACCAAGGTTATTGTGACTTCTGCCAAGTCCTTGGGTGGAAAAAAAGATGTGGAAGAGTGTAGCCACGGCGATGCGGTTTGGCCGTTTCAGAATGTTTCAAGTGCCTGTTTACCCACCCCATGTCAGTGTCTCTGGCCCACTGCAGCCACTCCGGTTAGTGTGGTATTACCTCTCCCGGTAACTGCATTCAATGCAAATCCATTATATAATGGAGGCTCGAAAAGTTCAAGGATGAATGAGACAAGATGTTTTGGACATGACTTTGGGCAATGCTCGTTAGTCCTTGAAGATGTAGCTAAGAAACCTTGGTTTCACGGGTGGATAATTCAGTGTAACTGCAGCATAACTGCAGCATAACCGCTACCCTGGAAACTGAGATGTGAAGTAGGCCCCTGTTTTACCAATATTTAACAAATGTCATCTTTAATTGGTGATACACTTTGTTCTCTTTAATGAGTGAAACGCTCCTTAACAATTGGGACTCGTGTCATGAAATCAGGAATGCTTATTTGATTGCTGCAAAACCGTGGGGCTTAAAATAAGCTGTCATGAGGAATATAATAAAGAGCAATTTGATGTCCATAGAAGCGGCGAGAACGGACGAGGTCGTGCGAGCACTGCTAATAGGGCCTGTTGCCATTCGGACAATGTGTTTGCATTCACCTGAGACTGGGTTTAACGGGAACGTATGGCCGTGTCTTATGTAAAAGGAATTGATAGCTTCTGGTTAACGCTAAGCAAATTACCTTTTCAATCCTTCCAGGGAATTTTTCCACAGAGGTGAAAAATAGATTCATTTTTTTCTTTCACTTTGAGAAATAGGAACTGGTCCTCTTAAGTAGACTCGTGTTTCATCTTAATGGTCCAGCCACATCCTGAGTATCCAAATTCTATTGAAATTACCTGGTTAGAGATCATAAAGTGATTATCAAGCCTCACATGGCATCAATGCATAAGGTTTAAAAGCATATCATGTGGCTTTTTGCCTGAGCTACTACTTGCATTTTTATTTAGTCAGTTTTCTTTGCCACATTTCCCCAGTTTCCAAGATTTAAAGCAAATACGTTTAGTGTACAATCAACGGATTTAAATGAAATTTGTGCTGAACATTAAAATCCAGTGGGATCTTATTTATCAACTCCTCAGATTTTCTGTAAATAACTCCCATTTTGCTGATTGTATGCTAACTGGCATTAGCGAGTTCATCAGTATTGTTGATTTAGATTCCTCCTACACAACTTTAGTGTCCTACATGTGAGTTTATGAGGACAGCCAAGGAGTGAGCCCTTTTTTGCATACCAGAGACATTTTTCCTGATCAGCCTTGGAACAACTGGTTTGAACATCCCTCTTCCATCGTCTTGGGGCACAGGAATGCTGTGTTAGAATAAAAAGTTCTCACAAAAAAGGAGAGACAGCAAAGGAGTAAGAAACTGTCCATGAACGTGTCACAGCTGAACAGAACATTTTAGAATCCAAGATTTATTATCGCTGGAAATGAGGAGCTGTCTCATTTCACTGACATGAGAGGAAAGGTCTTAGTCACAAAATGCTGCAGAGATCATTTCTATTGTTTCTGTGGTTTCTGGGCTGGTATAAAAGAAGGTGAAAGGCACTTGTCATTGCAGCTGGAACATCACGACAAGACCGGCAAGACAACACATCTGCACAGATCAGAACTTCACTGTGATCGCTACAAGATCATCAGTAAGTAGAAACTGTTACTTTTGCAACTGGAAGATGCTTTTAAATTAATACCTAGTGTACTGTTGATCACCCTAGGAAAGTACAGCTTATCTATTACATATGAGCAGAAGTTCTGCATTAGCATGACCTAAAATAATTTAGCATGTAAATACACACACATCTGTGTATTTATGTGTATGTATCTGTATTTAATACAGTTGCTTTTTAATCACAACTAATACCCATTTGTTATTTGATGCCTAGTTTATTCTGAATTTATATTGGCCAAGGAAATCACTCACAATTTAGTGGAGTAGACTTCTTAAGGACAAGCTTAATTTACAACCAAATGTATAATCTGCTTTTCTATCCAGTCATTGACAATTCAATATTCAAGTTAGTATAAAGAAAAATTATTTGAGGAGATGTTGAGTTTTTTATTGACCCAAACTGCTTCTGCACAAAAAGTATTTCTTCAAAAAATCATTGTATGCGAACATATCTTTTTTATTCTTACATAACAATTTAAATGCTGCAATTTTTGTTTTGTTGTCCATCTGGGTTTTGATGTAACAACTAATACAGCAATTGCTAGTAAATAACTAAAGGGACAGGTTGGAGCCAATGCTAAAAGCAGGGTACAGTCATTAGTGTAAAAAATGCAGAAATTTTAGCAGTAGACCTGGCGATAAAGGAGCAGTGGGGTTGAAAGGATGGGTGGGTAGAGGTGTACCAATGCCAGCAGCAGATGTAGAACTGACTGCAGTTATAACTTAGATTAACATAATCATTGCTCAATTAGAATTTCTAGTTATCATTTCCCAAAGCCAGAAATCCACTTCCTTACAGAAATCTAGGATCAGCCAAATACGGTTCTCGTGGACTGGCAGATTTGGATGTCAGCACTTGTGTTGCTCGTGGAAAACGTGTTATTAAAGGTCTGAGTTCCATGGCGTATACACCTTTTAACTTGATCTGCATGGTCCAGTCTTAAACTCTTTTTCAGTTTTGTGACAGATTTCTTAAGCAGCAATCCTGATCTTTTTGTTAAATTTCTGGCAAGTTTTTATCAGGAAGGTCTCTCGCCAGTTCAAAATGTTCAAAATCTCCTGTGCTTCCAAATGCACAGAAGTGGGAACCAGTATATTGAGAAGCAATAGCGGAGAAGGAGATTTAGGACTATGAGCAAGGAAATGTAGAAATATACTATGAAACCTATTAATCTTTTACTGGTATATGTTACAAATCCACACGTCTGATGTTCTGGGAGGTCCTGGGATGATGCACCATAGTACAATGCTCCACTTTTACCAGTGCTTAAAGGCTGAAATTAATTTTGTCAGGTGAAAGAAACAACAGAGGAAAAAAAGATTTTTGATCATACTGTCAGCTTCTTGTCCTGTGCAGAAGATTTAAAGAAGAGAGAGGATGTTCCTGCCCCAGAGATCTCTGCAGATGGTTACATTTTTGGCAGTTCTTTTTTTTGCCTGTTTTGCAACATGTCAAGACACTGAAAAGTAAGCATTATCATCCTTTTACTTAATGTTCTTAGAAGACTGCTTGCCTTTGATTTAATAGGCTGTATTCTCTGCTGCTGTCATTTACTCCGGGGCACGATGGAAGGAAAATTCTATGCATTTGATATGGCAATATTTTACATCTCCCTCTATGCAGTATAAAATTAGACCAATTGCATTTTTAGATGTGTAACGTATATCAGCCGAATCTTTTAAACGCAGAGTAGCAAACCATGTAAGGCTGTTCAGGGCAAGCCATGGAAATAGTGCACACTAAAATTCCCTATTTAGGTTCCCATTCAGATCCAAATCTGCAGTGGGAGCCTATAGCTGCAGTTAGATGTTATCTAACCAGCCTGAAATCCAGAAATATTTGCATCCCAGAATTAGACTGTCCTCCTTAGTATTTGGCTAGAAATTTTTGGTATATCTGAAGAAAATATAGATTTGTTTTCATTTCATGGACGCCACTGATTTCAGTTAAATCAGTCCTGACTTCCATCTCTGGAAGGAAAGCAACAAATCCAACAAGCCTAGAACACTAAGGTCATGAAAAGGGAAAAAGAATCCAAATTTGGGAAAGACCCAATCTCTGTAAGAGCTCTTTAAGCCTGCTAAAGTCACTTTGTCGCTGTCTCCCCAGTTTGCTTTTTTTAAAAAAAAGAAAAAAAAAGAAGGAGATTGGAGGTATATGTTTTGGGAATGGCCGTGTTTCAGCTTCCCATCTTCAGGAACCGGCCGTGGGAGTGCTCCCGCTGCGGGCTTTGCAGGGATCAGGCTGGCTGTGAGCACCAGCACCACCAGCCTCACCTCTGGGCTGTCCGCATCACCTGTAGGCACCACCGGTACTCCTGCCTCAGCTTAGGGAAGCCTACAAAATGGATGGGTGCAAATCAGTTTGAAAGAGGAGCTCGGATCTGGCTGTGCTTGGTTCCTAATGAACTCTTTTTTTCCTGTTGCAGTAAGAGAGCAGTGACAGAGCATCAGCTCATGCATGACAAGGGAAGGGCATTTCAAGGGCTGAAGCGCCTGATGTGGCTCCACAACGCCCTAGGTAGCGTGCACACAGCCAGCAGCAGGGATATTTCGCTTTCAAATGCCATGTGGGATTCGCAGAAGAGCCAAGATCCCTCAGATCTCTACAACAGCATCAACAGAGATGAGACTTCAAGCCTGATGAAGCAGCTGCTGGAACTCACGGAAAAAGAGCAGGGCTCCCCCCCGTTACAGCACCTGGGTTTGCTGCAGTAAGTGAAGACCCCCAAGGGTAACTGGAACCCGCAAGACCCTTTCCACCTCCTTCAAATCAAAGAGCTAGGCAGCAAGAGAAACCCTAGCACCCAGCTACAGAACTATCCCCGCTAGCCTCAACCCAGCTCAGCCCATTGCTTTACCCACGTGACGATCGCAAGGAAAAGCTCTAGCGCAAAGGTGAACCGCAAAAAAAATGAAACCCCGTCCATTTGTTCCATTAACTACTCCTAGACGTCGAACAGAGACCCTGATCAAGGCCCAGGTCCCCTCCCTAGCAGGCAGGCTGACCACTGCGGCTGTGACACGGGGTCATCTGTCACAGGCCAGAAATGTCTCTCTCCGTGGCAGGGCCCTCCCCGTCTGTCACCAAGCCCGTAGGGCTGTGGCAGCTCTTTGACGCTCCCGTAGCCCACACGTATCAGAAGTTTGGTTCATTCATGTGCAGCCTCACAGGCTCGCCTGCAGCCCGATGTTCTGCCTCCTGAAGAAGCAGTGACCTCCCGATACAGATGCTCTCCTATTTCACACCTGCCTGCAGTTCCGCCCGGCACTGCAGGAGTAATGACTTTTCTTATACTTTAGGTCCAAAAGTTGTGGTTTTTTGGTTTTGCTGCTTCTCCAGCATACAGAATGCTTTGAGCCTCTCATCTCCCAGGTTTTCCTTCAAGGTGCCAAACTTTTGCGGGCCACAGAGGGAGAAGCTGGCAGTGATCTCCACCCCTCCCAGCCAAAGCCCGAGACATTCACCTTGTTCTGCTGCTGGAAAAAACGAGGATCAGCTTCCAGGGTCCCTGTTATAAGCCTTTTGTTTCAAGACTGTTCTTTGTCCATGTGAAATCCTCTCGAAGAGCTTCCCCAGTTTATCAGGTTTTCTGGGCAGAAAACCAGCTTCATGAGGCCAGCTGTGTTTCCTGAAAGAGACAGCACATGATTTTGCTGTTCACCTTTAGTATCAAACTGACCAGCTCTGTCTAAGCAAAGCAAGGTCCAGTTTAATGGCAAAATTCAGAAATTAAATCTCTGTCGTGTGTGTTACTAATATATCAGCGTTTCCATCCTGTAGGGACTATACACACCATTTCAAATCCTGAAATTCCTCTGTTGCTGGTGGGCTTCTGCATGTGCAGAAGGTATTTCTCAGTGATTAAACCCCAATAAATCCTTGATGTTAACAATAAAACCCCGTTCCACCCTCTGAATTGCAGTTGGGTTTTTTTTGTAGAAATGTAGATAAAATGAAGCAAAATCCTCTTTTGCTACTATCTCCACACATCGGGACGAGTATGGAATCACATTTCTTTTGTCATGCCGTTACTCAAGATGTCCCTGTTAGATTCCCAAGGCCAATCAAACCATTATGGAGACAGACGGCTTCAGATATTTGGGAAGAGCTGGGACGGCCGGGATGAGGATGGGCTGTGCTGCCCAAGCAGCGTTCCCTGAGCTGGGATGGAGGAGCCACCTGCTGAGCCCACGGCAGGGCTGTGCCACCCTCCAGAGCCGGGGATGGCACCCGGGGGGGCCCTGATGGAAAACCTCGGGGCGGGGGCCGGGTCCCGCTCAGCACCGCAGCCCCCGGCCCTCGCGGGTTCGCTCAGGGACCGAGGGACCGTTCCCTGAGCCCCGGGAGCCTGAGCGACCATCGGGGTCCCCGCGGCACCCATCCCCGGGGACACCTCGCTCCCGTAGCCACCACCGCGTTATGGGGGGGAGGGGCGGGGGGCCTGGGCGCTGCGCAGCGCCGTTGCGGGGTGCAGGATGTGGCTCCCCAGGCCCGCGGCGGGCGGCTGGCACCTTGCAGCTCGGTGCTGGCTCCCGCAGCCCGGGAGTGACAAAGGGGGGACCGCACTCCGCACGTGCGCGTGGGCGCCCACCCCGGGACCCCGGCCCCACCGCGCAGGCGCCGCGTGCCCCCCGCTCCGCTCCCCCCCGCCGGGGCCGGCGCGCCCATGCGCATGCGCGGGTGGGGGCGGGGCGGGAGGGTGGCGCATGCGCGCTGCGTGCGCGGGGCTGGGCGCCTCGTCCCGGCCGGGTCCCTGTCGGTGCGGGGGGCGGTGGTAGCGGCTGCGGTCGCCCCGGTCCCGTCCCCCCGCCCATCCGCCCCCCCGCAGCCGCTCTGCCTGCCTTGGCGGCGCCGAGACCCCGCCGTCGCCCTCAGCTCCTCGCCGCCCTCCTCCCGAGGGGCTCCGGTAAGCCGCTCCCGCGCCGGTGCAACGGGCATCCCCCACGCCCGGTGCTCGGCATCCCGTCCCCCTCCCCCGAGGCCCTGCGCCGCTCCCGGGCTGGGCTGGGGGAGCAGGGGACCGCATCCCCCCCCCCCTCGGAAGACCCCCGGGCCGGTGGGGCGGGGAGTGGGGGCGCTGCGGGCCAGGGGCGTTCCAGCGGCGAGGTCCCCGCTTCCCCCGGGGGTGGCCGCGCTGCGGGCAGGGGGACGGCGAGGACCCTCTCCTCCCCCTCGGCCGGGGGGCTCGGGCCCCTTTTGTCCGCTGCCGGTGATGCTGCCGGGCCGCACGAAGAGCCGCCGGGCCGGGGGGCTGGAGCCCCCTGCCCCGTGGTGGGCATTGGGTGGGCGTCGGGTGGCCCCGGTGCAGCCGGGACCCGAGCACCAACAGGTGGTTTGGCTCTGCTGCCCTCCAGCCCTCTACTTTCCCTTTCCATCCCATTTTTTCCCCCTTTCTAACCTGTTTTTGTCACAAAACCTTCACGTTCTGCTCTCCAGGGTGTGAACCTGGGGGCTTGGGCTTCCCACCGGGGATGCAGTGGGATGCAGCGGTCCATCTCCTCCACCTCGGGGTGCAGGGAAGGTGACCTGCCCCTGGCCCGCGGTCCCTCGGTGCCGTTCCTCCGCGCAGCCGTAGCTCCATCTCACGCAGCACACGGTGGGGGGCTCTGCCGGCCCCCACGCTGGTATCTTTTCTGGGAGCCAACCTGGGAACACAGCAGACAAAATAGTTGGTGCCCGTGATTTGCAACGGCACGTAAGGAGGCCGTGTAAAGATCCCCAAAAAGCCAACAGCAAAAAGTCACTCTTAAAACACTGCCACTGCCCAGGCACGGTAAAAACGGGAAGTGTGCGTAACCTAGATTTGTCTGCAATTTCTAGTAATAGTTGCGAAACTTGGGTTACCTTACTGCGAGTTCAGTTATGAGCGGCAGAACTGGGCTAAGGTGGCTTTCCACTTGAAATCTTTGCATTTTGGTGCGTTTGAGAAAGTACAGCTGGTTCTCCAACGTGCCGTGAAACTTCCATGCTACCGGTTGCAAGTGGCATGCTATGATGCTGACCTACTGGATTCTCTTAAATAAATACTTACACTAGGGTGTGTTTTTTCTTTTTTTTAAATTACAACTTGTTCAAAGGCGGTGGTCTTCTGGATTTTGCCAGATTTCTGTGTGAAAACCTCTAGGAAAACCAAGAGAGCTTAAAAGCAACTGAATGCCTTTTTTGTTTTGCTTTTTCCTCCCTCGCTTGCTCTGTTATTGCGATGACTTTTGGGGTTTTGATAAATTTCAGAGCAGAAGAGACTGCAGGCAACTGATGGCGTTATTTCTGCAAGGGTCACAGGAAGAATTTCTGAATAGATGTTTCAGCGGTTAAAACTAAGAAAATACTACCATTTATTAAAGATAGAATATATCGGCAGAAATAAACATTCACAGTACTGCCTGAAATTGTGGTTTTTGAGGCATCATGTTTCTTAAGTTTCCTTCCCTCTTATTTTCAGATCAAAAATGTTCAAAACAGGAAGTTCGACTTGTACCTTTTATTTTGTAAGACTTTTCCCTACTTAGTCTTAGTTCAGACGACTGGGCTGTCAGCGTTTGTTGTTAAAATCTTAACTCTGTCGTTCAGCATCACTTTGCTGGTTGCAGCTCTTGTTTGAAGGTTATTTGTCATTTATAATGTTAAAAGTTTCCTCCCTTTTTCTTTCCTAACAGCCATGGCAATGACAGGCCCGACACCGTGCTCGTCTATGAGTAATCACACCAAGGAGCGAGTTACGATGACGAAGGTGACGTTGGAAAACTTCTACAGCAATCTCATTGCGCAGCATGAAGAACGAGAGATGAGGTAAAAATCTTTCTTGGTTTCTTTCCAACCTGGGTAAGAGCCAAAAATACATATTAACTGCATTTAGTTTTTTGGAGCCGAGGCAAAAATAGAAGATTTGTGCTGAGCACGTACCTAAGCTCCCAAGGTGGGCACCTGGATGGGGCTTGGCACGAGAAGCTTCCAGAGGCAACCGCTGGGTTTCTGAGTTCCCCAGTAGCTTAGACTGGAGCTTTTCAGAATTTCTTCTGAAAGGAATAGAAACATGCTTGCAGGTGCAATGGTGATACCACTGTTACCGCGTTTAAAAAACTCCACATATAATTTGATGATTCGATTTGATTCTATATACATTGATTACAATGGAGTAGAAACTAACTTTGGGATGTGCTTGGGGCCGTTCAAGTACAATTTGGAAGTAGAAAGCCAACGTTTACAAACATTTCTCTTGCCTGTGTTCTGTTGCCTCTTCCCATTTTACGTCCCTGGTTGTAGTATGTAAAACTCGTTGTAGAGCATCGTTTCCAGTGTGGGTTGTAATGTGTGGTCACGTCGGCTGCTGAAGGAAGGGAATCTTTCCAGAGACAATGAGGGATGGCTGTGAGGACTGTCACTTAATGCTAACTCCTGATCTGTGAGTTAGCTGCACCTATGGCATCCCTTTACGTTGGTCAAAGTATAACAGCGGTGTAACTGCTAAGCGTGACTTTTACTTTCCTTTGGCTGGAACCCTCCAATTTGCTGAATACCCTCAAGCTGTAGCACCGGCACTTCTGACGTTCTCCCAACTTGCAATGTAGCCTATAATCAGAATTTTGAAGAAGCTTCAGTGTTCATTCTGCCAAAACCCTAACTAGATCCAAGAGGAATGCCTGCTAACGACAATAACTGCAGGACTGAGGGAGCAATTTAGAAATAAATACTAACTTGCTTACATATTTTCTTCAAAGCTTCAAATTAGTAAGGAGAGATTAAGGTCTAATCCAAACAGATAATATCACTGATTTAATTCCTTTCTTTCTCTTCACATGGCTCTTGCTTTTTATTACGAGTGCCATTGTCTACTCCCAAAACCTCAATGGCAGGGTTTTTGGTTTAGGATCGAGACTTTGTCTGAACAAATGTACTAGACTTTATTTTTTTTTAACACTAGATGTGTCTGTGGCTGTGCAATTATAGGACCTGTTAAGGATATTTGGGGGAATTTCAGCACCGCTTGGTCTTGCTGAGCTATTTAATTCTGTGTATTGCAGCAGCTGTCTTTTGCTGCTGGAGTCACTGTTTTGAGTGTGAAATGAGATGACCAGACAGGGCTCACTGGGTACTTAAATAAGGGCAAAGTGATTTAAATGTGCCCGACTGTGGAAGCAATAACTCAGAATATTATCGTGTCGCAGCAGCTGCGTAGTAGCACAGGAGGCCGGAACAGGATCTTGCAAAGAATGACTTGCATAAAGAGAAGGAATTTTTTAGTACATTTCTAATGTTATACCAGTAAAAACACACATGGAGAGGGAAAAAAAACCCCAAACCACCAATCCCAGTTCAGCCAGCTATTAATATGATCAGTGTTGGGGAAAAGGTCCCCAGGGGGTAATTACAAAAGTCCCCTGAGGCCATTCCTCCCTCTGAAGTCTTGCTTCCTCTTTTTATTTTCGCCCAAATGATAATTTTGTACTAAGGCTGTAAATATTTCTGATTCTTTAAGGGGCAGAATGTGTACAGACATACTTCCCCTTCCCAAATATTTTGAGTATCTCAGGTATTAGGAAATAGAAAGTAACTTGGTCTCATTTTGTGTATGATGAGTTTGAGATGCAGAGAAATTACAGTGCAGATCCACAGATGTGTTTAAACAGCTAATTCTCCCTGGAATAAGTGAGACTTTGATGTTTAAATATTTATTCTGTCTCTGGCCTTAAGCGACTTGCCCAGCTGTCAAAGAGAGAGACAAGAATTGAACCCAGATCCCTTCAATATACAACAAAAACATGCACTTGAATCGGATGCGAAACTCGAGGCAGATTTAGATCGTCAAAATTAGAGAGGAAAAGGCTAGAAGGGTAAAGCTGTAATATCAGAGTCTTCAGAATTCATCTCATATCTGAGTCTCTCTTCTATATCATTTACACTTTCACTTGCTGGCATTACATCCTCCTTTCACAGCAAGCATAGACCAGGGTGTGACTAAGAAACAAATCAGTGATTCAGCCTTTATTTTTCTATTTTGTCTCTGCTATAGACAAAAGAAGCTAGAACAAATGATGGAAGAAGAAGGCTTAAAAGACGAAGAGGTAATGAACATGGGAAGATTATCTTAATGGTTAAATAAAAGTGATTTTTCTTTATAAATAGAGATTTATGGAATTTATAAATTCCATAAATAAATGGAATTGCTGTGTTCTCCATGGAGCTCACCTGCAGAATTCTCACTGTGGGGTGTTTTTTTGTCCCCCTAAACTAGAAAAGAATCAGGAGGTCAGCACATGCACAAAAGGAAACAGAGTTTCTTCGCCTAAAGAGAACAAGGCTTGGTTTGGAAGACTTTGAGTCTTTAAAAGTAATAGGCAGAGGAGCATTTGGAGAGGTAAGCCCTGAAATGATGACTAAATGTGTTTTTAAACAGCACTGGTATTTGTTAAAGACTTGCCTAGTTTATACAAGTGAAAAATAAATGTTGTAATAACTGCAGATTGTTTTTTAGCTTAACAAGTCCCACGCATCTGCCTTTATGCCTAATAAATGCTGGTTTAAAAACATTATGTGTTTTAAAGGAACATGAATGCTGTTGAAAAGGACTTGATGTTTGGCAGCGTACTTTGTGTGACCTCCTGGGGCTGGCCTTACAGACGGGGAGCAGGAGGGCCACCCCCAGCAGTCTCTTCTGGTGGCCTCTTCTTCAGAGAAAGTGGGTTTGGCCCAACTGCTTTAGGTGTATGATCGCTCAGCGTGCCGTCTCCTGTTAAAATTATTTTATCTCTTAGAATTAACAGAACTTGTTTGACGTGACTGTGCCCTATGGAATGCTTTTTCTCTTTATAATCTGGTATGATTTCATGAACTGGAAGCCAAAGACTTGACACCCAAATTTGTCAGGGAACTGTGGTGATAATGGTGTAGTTGACTCAAGTTTTTGCATACTTCCTAGGTGCGACTTGTCCAGAAGAAAGATACGGGGCATGTTTACGCAATGAAAATACTGCGCAAAGCTGATATGCTTGAAAAAGAGCAGGTGAATAGCCACCCTGAGTAGCAATGCTACCGTCCGTGTTTTCGATGACTTTGGGGAGGTCACTGTGATGTGTGGAGAGGAGTAACACGCATCTGTGGTTTAGGTTTACTACCTAAAAAATTGTGGGGTTGTTTTGTTTTTCCCATTTCTTATGGAGGAAGTAAGTCAGAAAAATCTCATATGAATGCACAAGGACCTGTCTTCTTGCAGGCTCTTTTCAGTGTGGGTTTTTTTTTTTTTTTTTTTTCTTCTTTGAAACGTTCCTTGTAACAGTGCAGAAGTTTGAAGGTTATGTAGTTTTCACCTAATAAGTGTTACAGCAGCAGTTGCAGGCTATATTGCATGTCACAGAACGCTCAGGACGGTGTTTCAGACGACCTCTAACGCCTCACTTAGTTGTGATGGAAATTGCGATCGTAACACTTTGCTAAGAGGCTCTCTGGTCTGAAGCAAGGTAGCGCTGAACTCTTTCTGCTTGAAAACGTGGGGAAGCAGAGTGTTTTTCGAAGGACCAGGTGTCTTTCTCCACTGAAAGAGAAGGGATGGTTCTACGTATCTAACGTACGTGCCTCCTTGCTTTATGATGATGTTACACATAGGGATACACAAATGATCCCGTATAGATAAAGATCGGTGTTCTACTGCATTTCTGATTTACAGAATCAGATATAAATATCAAAGTGATATGGACGTGGAATTCTGACTCAGAGACATAAAGTTTAACATTTTTAAGGCTTTCCTCTGCTAGTATTTCTGGGACTATAATGGTCTGAGACCATCGCTTTTTGGTCAGCACTGGGGTCAATCTAGGAAGCACTGTGTGTGTTCAAAAAAAACAGGAACCGGTTTCCATTTCTGAAAATACTTGTTTAAAAAAAACAAACAGCAGTGTGTTCACACACAAGCTTTATGCAGCACTGCTATATCAGTGCTTTGGTCTAAATCTGTGGGAATAGGCTGAAGCCGTATCTGAAGCGTGTGCTAACTTTTTAAAGAAGAGCTAGGTTTATAGAGATTTGTTAGATACTTTTGTAAAAAATGGAGCTGCTTTTGTATATAGGATTAACCTGTTTTTATAATCAACCATGTGTTTCTCCTCCTGAATCTTCCCACAGTAATAAATTGTGTTTTGGAGTGGTCTGTTATCCAAGTGGTTTTAAGATAAGTGTTTTCATAGTGTTCCGTTATCACTTGTACAGTTCTGGTTTGAAGGGGACCAAAATGCCGTAAGAAATGAAAGATTAAAAATGTAAATATGGGTTATCTCTCTTGTACGGAATCTTGTTGTTGAGGAGGGTGATTTACATTTCTGTAGCTTGAGTTTTTGCTGAAAGGAGTGAGGTTAGTGCTCTCTCGTCCCCCTACATGCCTTACTTTATGGCAGCAAAAGTCACACAATAAGTATAAATGTTATTCAAGTGTAAATGTCCAAAGGCAAAAGTCCCCATAAAATTTCCAGTGAAGACGCTTGAACGTAAAAGGGTCTTTCAGATCTTCACGCTGAGGAGTAAAATGGATTTGCTGTTCAATGGGCTTTATCACATAGGAAAACAGACAAAAAAAGAAACATTTTGGAAAAATAATAGCAGCTTAATGAAAGTTTCTCACCTTTTTACTGTCAGAAGGATGGCTTTTGGATTTGTATTTGAACATGTGATGCTATTTTATTACCCGAAAATATCGAGGGGTGTAACTTCCTGAAGTTTTGGTAGTGTTTCTGCCCTTGTGCAGAAGTTTGACTGCTGTCTTTTCAGTATTTGATGCTTTTCAATGTAATACTTGAACTATCTGTGAAATAAATGCATCTAATAAAACACAGCCTTGTAATTAATCAGCTGCATATGTGTATCTCCAGGTTGGCCATATTCGTGCGGAGCGGGACATTCTAGTGGAGGCAGACAGTTTGTGGGTTGTGAAAATGTTCTATAGTTTTCAGGACAAGCTAAACCTCTACCTTATCATGGAGTTCCTGCCTGGAGGTAACTACCCGAAATCAAAAGGCTGCTTTCCTTTTGCTTGTGGATTTCTAATTTCTTAATTACAACTGTAGCCTGGGCCTAGAGTGTTCTGTGGTTACCATCCAGCGGTGCTTGTGCTGTCTGTTACTTTGTGAGGAAACAAGTCCTTGTAAAGCTTTTTGCTTTTTGTAAAGCTTTTTACAGTCGGGGTGCTGAGGTCTTCGGGTCAGGCTGGAGGTTATCTGCCTGGGTCTGCCAGCTGCAGATGTTTGAAACTTGGCCTCAGTACTGGGCTAGTTCTTATCTTTACCACGCACTGGCTATCTATAGAACCATAACGTAACCAGGTTTGCATTTTTTGTAACCTTTTGCTTTTAGCTGGCTTGCAGCGGGAGCAGCTTTTAAGGTCTTTTTTTTTTTTTTTTTTTAAAGGATGATGTTTGTTCTTGCATGATAATGCTGCTGTAACTCAAAGTTATCCTGAAAGCCTGTAATGTATGTGATGAAGGAAACCACAAGAATGCTTTCTGAGATGACACTGCACAAATGCAATCTGTTCTTTGTAAAGTGTCTATTTTAATCTGTGATTCAGATGTGAAGAGTGGCAGTCCGCGGCAGTCTCCTTTAAGGGATGCTTCTATACTGCCAGTTCATCTTTATGCTATTTAGCTCTCTCAGTGAGTTTAATGCAATGACAGTACAAACCTTTCCCCATACAGTGACACAAGGGAAAATATGAAAGTTTGTCACAGAGGTGCTGGGGAACTGTAGTATTTTATATGAAATATTTAAAACCTCAGGAAGTCTTAACTAGCTTGGCTCTTTTCTCTGTAAAAGCCTTCAAAAATTAACAAGAGTGGAGTTTGTGTGTTTGCTTGTATTTATTTACCTTTGCTATTTGCGGGGGATGGGCTTCTAGGTGATATGATGACCCTGTTGATGAAAAAAGACACTCTAACAGAAGAAGAGACACAGTTCTATATAGCTGAGACTGTGCTAGCCATTGATTCTATTCATCAGCTGGGCTTTATCCATCGGGACATAAAACCCGACAACCTTCTCCTGGATAGCAAGGTGTGTACTGACCACTGGCTGGGGAGTAGTAAATAGGTCTTGCAAGTTTAATTATCGACCTGAACTAGTGTTGACAGCTGTGAAAGGCAGTGGGTGGCGGTGCTTCTTTCGGAGCCCTGTTCCTTCTGGCTTTTGAGGGTAGATCTGCCACATCGCTGGGGAAACAAAAGCCAAGAAGGACCTCCAGCTGTGTCCGTACCTCACTTACGAGCTCTCTTCTGTCACTTTTTGGTTATTTCAGCTGCAATTTAAAACACGCAGTTTCAGTTCTCCCCTCTTAGTCAAAAGATGTTTCCTTTTGCTCTCACATCTTGTATGTCACACTTGCCAGCTGCTGGGTAGATGATGATATCAGATGTAAAGGATGTAGTTGTTCCTCTAGCGAGACTGAAGACAGAGATATGATCTCCCTCAGAATCAGAATCTATTTCTGATTTCTGAAGGCTTGGCCGGGTTACCCGATTGTTTCTAGGTGGTTATTGCAGGTAATGTGCAGAAAGCACGATTGTGTCAGTATCTTCCTACTGCTCACTACAAGTTTGCTTAAAATTTAGCTTGCTGGGAGAAAGTTTGCCACCAGGAAATTACTTTACCAGGAAATTACTTTGCCAGTTAATGCATTGTTGGAATTACTGCTGGAATTCTGTGTGTCTCCATCTAGACACAGACAAATTTAGAGCTCTGAAAAGGATGTAGATTTTTAGATACACATTTAAAAATTGCACTTAGTTGGTGCGGTTGCATGTTGTGCACTAACACCGGTCCAATTACTGAATTTAAGGTGTTTGCCTGTTGGGGTCAACACAAAATCCAGGGATTACAGGTGCCTCTGGAGACATTTGCTTTCACTCTGAAGTGGTCAGGAGCTTAGAGGAGCAGAGATTTCTTGAAGTAAACAGCTACTGGGCTTTCTCTATAGTAGTGATGAACGTATCAATGGCTTTATGTACGCATCCAGTGTTAGGCTAAAACAAGGAATGCAAAAAGAGTGCGTCTATTGATTATACAAAATAAAGGGAGGGGAAGAAGTAGCAAAGTTTATCTGCTACAATAATGTCTCGTATGGGTTTGTATTTTTTAATATATTTTTTTTTCTTCTCTAGGGTCATGTGAAACTCTCAGATTTTGGTCTATGTACCGGACTAAAGAAAGCCCACAGAACAGAATTTTATAGGAACTTGAACCACAGTCTTCCTAGTGACTTCAGTAAGTTATTTGGCTTCAGAAGGGTATCTGTGTACTTGGTGTTGGTGCCTGACATAACTCATTTCAATGTGAAGCTAGAAGTCAGCAGTGGAGGGTCTAATAATCAACACTGCATCCTGAGGTGTAACTTTGATTTTCTGTAAAACATCTTTATAAAAATAATTTCAGTTACTTTAACGTACAAACACAATCCTCGTTTCCAGAAGTTTATCTTTGAAATAGATTCGGATGTAGCCCTTCTTTGCATGTGTATTAAACCTTGAATGAAAACTCAGTGTGATTTGGTAGGTGCTAGCTCTATCTCAAGTGTTATTTAAATTACCAGGTGAGCACACAGTCTCTTTGAATATTCAGTAATTTTCTCAGGGGGAGTTAAAAAAGCCGCTGAAAGCATGGATTGCTAATGAAAGGCTTGATAAAATTTTATCAGTGTTAGGTTTGGAAGTTGCTGGTAGGTTTAGGGTATTGACAGATGTGCTCTTTGCAACCATCTGTACCGGTGGAAGAGGTTACGTCCCTGCTTTGCCTCTTAACTGTCAGCTGCCACTGCCTGCTAGAGGCTGCTGACCACTTGGATCTGCCACTGCAGGTGCCCCTTAGATGGTGCCAGGTAAGCTGAGGCAGGTTAACTAGTTCATCTCTGCTGATGTGGCTTGCCTTCAGCGGGGGGAATTAAAGTGGGCTTCCACAAATAGCTCCAGCTTCACTATGGTGGTAAATTTTGGCTGTAGGGGCCAGTGATGAGCACCTGGGGACTGTGAGCTCTTACTGGGACAGCTGAATACAAAATGGGCTGTCTGCCCCGGCCTGGCTATCTTTTTTTGATGTCGTAAGGGAGATCTTTAGTATGATGTTTTGGAGTTAAAAATGTATACTGGGTGAGACTGGTAGTCAGTCACATATATTTCAATCTCCTTTAGCTTTCCAGAACATGAATTCCAAAAGGAAAGCAGAGACCTGGAAGAGAAACAGACGGCAGTTGGTAAGTACGTTTCACCTGCTTGGAAACGTTCTCTGCTGAGCTGCTGCATTCAAATGGCACACGTATTTACATGAAGGGCAGTCATCCATTTCAGAGTTCTGAACACTACCGAAATAAAAATATTTGTGCTTTTTCTTTGAGAAAGAGGAATGATTCTAGTTTGTCCTTCATCCATCTGCTGAACAGCTGGTGACCTGTAACTGAGATGGCACTGCTGTAATTATTTACATTGATATCTGATGTCTCCCGAGCTAAAACTAACAGTTCTTGCCACTTTCTATATAACAAAGGGCTAAAGACCATCCCAAGGTGTATACAGACAGTGATACCTTTCCCCACTTCCCTGATGGTATTTTAAGATTCCTTCACGTGAACGTCTTGATTTTGTCTCCATGTGCCTTGAAATAAAGGCTTTAAACAGCTTTGCTAAAGGATCTTTGAGGCAATCTAGTGTCTTTCTCAAAATAACCGTTGTGTAAGTTCCCACTTCCATATCAGGCAGTTTTCTCTAAAGATGCGTAACTGATGGTATTTGTTCCAGGCTTTTTCTACTGTGGGAACTCCAGATTACATTGCTCCTGAAGTTTTCATGCAGACTGGATACAACAAGCTTTGTGACTGGTGGTCACTTGGGGTCATCATGTACGAGATGTTGATCGGTAAGAAACGGGCAGCGCACAGGTTTTATGCAGGAATCGTGGTGTAGGACATCAGCTGTATTTATGTGCTTGGGATCAGGTTCTCAAAGCATTCACTCCTTTGGTTTTGTGAGGTGTGTTCTGACAGCTGCTTTGTAGACTTCAGTAACTACAGCAACTGTTTTGACTTTAAGATTGTATTTTTCTTTCTTTTCAGGTTATCCACCATTCTGTTCTGAGACTCCTCAAGAAACATATAAGAAAGTAATGAATTGGAAAGAGACTCTGACTTTTCCTCCAGAAGTTCCAATATCTGATAAAGCAAAGGATCTTATTTTAAGGTGCCAAGCCACACGGTTTGCCAATTAATAGTACTAATTTTCTTGTCTTGTGAACTGTAATATATGCCTCTCGTGGCTTGCTTCACATGACAAATACCCCTGATGGCACATACTGTTGCACACATGCATCAAATACTGAACTCCCTTGTCAAATACATTTGTCTCTCAGAGTTCATTTAGTGGTTCCCTGACGGAACTATGCTAAAAAGGAGCTCCCATGGAAGTGCTGCCGGTCTGGCAAAATACAAATGTTTCTCCTTATTTTGTCTGTGAGCTTCTTGTGGAAGCAACTTAAATCTTTTTGTCAGAGCTAGCTTCTTACAGTAGCCATGCTTTTGACATTGTATGCGCTGGAGCATACAGACGTATCCCAGCGCATGCTGACTCTTGCTCTTTCATTTGTATTTTCAACTCTTATCTATTCTCAGGACAGAAATATAAATGTCTAGCTTTTTAGGCTTTATATGGTCTCCTGCTCTACACTGGTCCTGAAATAGAAAGGGCACATTATCCTGTTGTGAAAGAGTACCACATCTTAATTGTAGCATTTGACACGGCATTCCTAAACATAACTGTGTGTTGCTTCTGCAGTGGGAGTTCTTAATCTTCTCCATTTATATGTTAAGAAACCGTAGTAGTATCAGTTCAGAAAGCCGTTCCATTTCTGGATGGAATGCTTTCATTTTCATTCTTCATTTTCATTCTTCCTTCCATCCCAGATTTTGCTGTGAATGGGAGCACAGAGTTGGTGCATCTGGTGTGGAGGAAATAAAGAGTAACCCATTCTTTGAAGGGGTTGATTGGGAGCATATCAGGTAAGATTCTTTGCAGAAAAGCAAGCTGCTCTTTTCTATGGACTGTTTAAAGCTAGTCCTGTTCAACAAAAGGCAGCAGCTTGACTGGCATTTATCATATCCAGGTGTCGCTAAGACGGTTTTGTTCCTTATCTGAAGCTTGCTAAGGTTTAGGTACCTACAGTCTTTGATTCTGTTACAAAATGGAAACTGGCTGAATCCTGATTTTTCCTGCTTTTGAAATCTTAACGCTGAATCTGCTCTTCTTGGCAGAGAGAGACCTGCTGCAATTTCCATAGAAATTAAAAGCATTGACGATACCTCAAACTTTGATGAATTTCCAGAATCTGATATCCTTAAACCAACAGGTGAATGCTTTGATTCTGCATGTAAACAATCCTCCTCCTTCTCTAGTGGAATAATATAACTTTCCTGTTAATCAAAGAAAGGATCTTACTAGATGCTAGGGGTTTTGTGTCATGGTCAAATCGTTAGCTTGGTAGTCTTGTGGTGCAGGGGTGTGCAAACTGTAATTTGGGTTTCAGGAGGCAGAATGCAGACTTGCAAGTGATGTGGGAGCTGTCTGCGAAAGGGCATCTCTAAGAGGCAGCAGAGGTCCCAGCAAGTTCAAATCTCAGCAGGACTTGTGAGCCCAGCATCGCGAGTACCCCCTTAGTACTGGCTAATTCTTGCTAGCATGTCTAACCCCTAGTACAGGGAGTAGGGAGAGAGTAGGACAGAAGGGGATGATAGGTTTCTGTGTAAATCTCAAAAGGATCCTTGTATTTACCTGTCAAAGCACAGTCACACATTTGCTCCATGTGTTTAAAAAAAACATGTTACAGCAGTTCTTGATGGGGGCTGAAGAATGAATCTGCCTAGACTTAACGATACTTCTTTCTTTAGAAGCATTCTCCCCTACTGCACAGCCAGTGTTTTGTATGAAAATAAACTTTGCAGCCTTCAAAGGATAATTTTACTTTTTCTATGTCTTACCAGGGGCAACAAGCAACCATCCAGAGACTGACTACAAGAACAAAGACTGGGTTTTTATCAATTACACCTACAAGCGTTTTGAAGGTCTGACAGCCCGAGGAGCAATACCATCCTATATGAAAGCAGGAAAGTAACAAATCTTCACCTGGGACGACTTCTGAGCCATGAAATTCTGTTCCCGGACTTTGGGTTTATATCCGTACAAGAACTTTTTCTTTTTTTAAAGAAAACTTGAGGGCTATTAACTCTTGAAGAAGACTTCAGGACCCTGTTTTGTTATGCACCCTGGTTGCTACTAAGGATTTTTTTTTTTTTCTGCACCATTGAAAAATTCCACAAAATGTTTGCATCATCTCTGCTGCAAGCACATTTTGCTGCTTCAGGAGCAAGAGTTTATTATCTTTTGAAATTCTTTGCCAGACCGTACAGTCCATCGGGAGATGAGAGCAAGCCTTCACTTTGACATTAACAAAGCACGCGATGCTTATGGGGACTGTTTTGCCAGTCCTGCATTAAGTGACAAACTCAATCTGCCAATTCTGCCAGCGCTGTTTTCCCAGTGGCTATGGACTTCAGTACAGAGGAAACAAAGCAATAATTAAAGTTTGAGGTAGACAACTCTCCAGTAAACTTACCTAGTAGGACACAACTTGTATTGCCTTAACTTTAGTTTGTAGTGCTGTTTTTTATAATGTTACTTGGAAGCCTCTTTAATAGCATTTCTCAGCTCTGTCTCAGTGGCCTCCAGCCGTGGTGCACTTTACTTTTGGTACTAAGACAGTGACCCTCAAGCCATTGAATATTTTTTTCTAAATTAAAAAACTGCGCAACACTTCTAGACAGTGACAGGAGAAATCGGCCACTTCCTCTACCAAGCGCCAACAGTTTTCAGTTGTTGTATGAAAGGATGGATCTATGAGCAATGCGGATAATAAAAAGCACAGCCGGTAACACAAGTGGGTCTGGAATTAGAGCAGAGAGGGAGGGAAATTCATTTAATCCGATCTTTGGTGGGCATCTTGGGTACAGCTGGGTCAGCCATGAGGCTTCCCGGTCCTGCTGCTGCCATCGTTTGGCCACTGACAAGTCTGCTGCATCTTCATCGGTTTAGAGATGAAACCAGCTTCTGTGGCCTTTTTGCTCTTTGTTTTGAGCAGAACAGCAGCAGCTTCTTCCATGAGTCTTGGTATCGGGGGCCTCTCTGGCTTTTCCTTACGGAGCTCCTCTTGCTGTCGTGGCTGAACCAGCTGTCCCTGTAGTCTTCCAAAGAGACGGTGCCTCGTGGGGTCACTTTTGGGGCAGTGGAACCCACCGTGTCCACTCTTTTGATTATTGCCTAGTGTAACTTATCGAAGTCCGTTCAGTTGTGATCAGGTCGCTCCCCAGGAGCGCCCCGAAGTGCCTTTCCTTGCCTAGGCATCTCTTGGAACACGACTGCATTTTGGGAGGGAGGATTCTGCCTCAGTTGAGCTTTCCCAGATTCGTCTGTATCATCGTGAGCTCTGCTCTGCACCAGTGTTGTCGTTAACTCTGTACTTCCGGGGCAGATGCCATTAACCTCTGGGCCTGCCTGGTTCCAGTCTTTAATTTGCAATTAGATTCTTAAAAAAATAGAAATGGAATGAGGTTTCTAAAAGCACGTATCAATTCGCATTGTCTTGGATTCTTGCAAACTTTTATTGGTGCTGAACACTAACAACAACAAAAGCTTTTTTAGAAACAAAGCTAGGGCAGTGTATCAAAATAAAAGGAAGGCTTTCAGTTATATTTAGTCCTAACTTTCTAGATTAGGAAAAGAAAGAAAATGGGTTTGTAGTGATATATTTTTTTTAATAGGTGCTTTTAGGGAATTTTTACCTAGATTTCTTTTGAACCGAGTGCCATCATGAAGGACTGATTGGGCAACTGAAAGTACCATATATAGCTAAAACTGGGTGATAACTTGTTAGCATCCTCTCCCTTACCACCCCTTGTGCTTTTTACGTGTCCTAGGAGTTTAATGAATTGCCATAAGCAGTTTAGATACTAGTTGGATCCTACAAAGCAGAAATGCAAAAACAGCCTTAACTAGAAGTACCAGTACTACCTACTGTAGTTAGTAGGGCTTACTCGGAGAACTAAGGGCTAATTGAAGTAATGATTTATAGGATCAGGCTTTTTATCAACTAGTCATTAATAGCACCTTCTGCTTCCTTTTTACTTTTTATGAAGGGCTGATACCAACTTCTCATATTGCTCCATCTCCTTATCCTGCAGTTTCTTCTAGTCGTTTGAAAATGGTGCCTTAAACCATTGGAAAACTAAGAGGTACTAATATCAAAACATTTTTTTTTTTTAAATTCCTGACAGCTTAATTACTGCCTTAAAAATAAAAATTTAAAAATCAAAATCCTTTAAAGCTGCTGTGGATTAGGAATAAATGATTTTGAGATAGAAGCTGCATTATTACCCTTTTAACTAAAAGGGACTGGCATTTTTATTTATAAATACCAAAGATGAAGAAGCTAAACAATTGTAAGTTGTGATCACTTGCTGTGAAAACCCCCCAACTATACAGTAGTATGTATTGTGCATTTTTAGTGTGTGTGTGTTAAAGTCTTCTGAAACCTCAGCTTGTTCACTTTTTGAGTTAAAGGTGAAGTTTTTCAAAGGCACAAGGAACAGTTGGGTACCTCGCTCCTGTCATCTTTCGGTAGAAGTTGGATGGCTTTGAACATAGTCCTCTCGGACACCCCTTTTCCAGGGGTAGGTTTTGGATCAGAGTTGCATTGTAAGCCTGCTTCCTAGTACAGCTATTCACCAACACTAGGGGGAAAAATAAAATACAGTGTCTTCTTTCCAGGATCCATACTTCACTGCTAACAGATTAAGATTTTTGTATGCCTGTTCCATCTCCCATATTAGCCAAATGTTTTTCTTAGCTGCTGGCTTGTGTATTGAGGTTTTAAGTATCTTTTAGCACTATTTTTTTTTTTTTTTAAGCTGCAATCAGTTGCTGGACTTCTAGGAGTAATTCCCATCTGAATTTCCAATGGATCTGAACATGAGTTATGCTGCCAGTTCATCTCTGTATCATGCCTAGCACAAAACTGCACTAAATGTTTCTTATCACTGTGCCCTGCCTCTGCCTTAACCTGTAAGTTGAAAAAGTGTTCTGTAAATATTTAAAAGCTGTTACTAAATTGCACTGTAAAATTTAGCAGGTGTATTGTGTGTTGCAGGGGGAGCCAACTTTTTATGGTAAGATCTTTGCATTGTTGTGTAAATAAAATCCTCTTAATAAAAAGACAGTTTTGCTAGTGGGTTTTGTTTTTACAAACTGAGATCTCTCAGGTTGGTGTTTTTTCAGAATTGAAACTGATTTTAGAATCAACTGCTTGGGCATGAGAATGGAAGGGTAAGTCCTAGGCTGAAGCCTGCATTGCCAAAAGAGGCAGAGCAGGCATGAAGAAAGGTGAAAGACAGTGCTGATGGTTGGAAGAACTAAATCTTTCTGGCAAAACGTGCCCAGCCTCCTGGCAGGGGTGGATGACCCTGGCCTTAGTCATGCCTACCTAGGTGTCAGATCAAGTTGGTTTTAATCTTTTTCTATTTTTAAAAGGGATAACAAGCAGTGAGCAAGTGAGGCTGGAAGCAAAGCTACACCCCCTCATTTTTTTTTTTTTTTTTGTAACAGGCTAAAATCAACTTGTAGTTCTTATTTCATTGCTTCACATTTGAGACAGCTCCACTTGTGAGTACAAGTTCTTGTTATCACTTCAGTAATTCCACTAAATTCCAGCTTGTTCAAACTCTTAACACCCTTCTCAAGTTTCATCAAGAAAACCCCTGAAATATATCCAACAATGAAGATGTAAATAAAAGCCAGACCTGCTCTAAAGCTGTCGGAGGCAGGCAGAAGTGGAGAGCATACTAATGAAAAAAAGCACCAGGGCCCATTACAGATGCCGTGTAGTTTATGGGTTAAAAGTCATGTCATCTCATACCTGTGCTATCTGCTCCTTTTAGAAGATCACAGCAACGAGTTGTTAAATTCTGAGGTTCTTTCAGCACAAACAGTAGTAACACTTCCGTGCAGCTGCTGCACGGGGTCCCTGCCAGATCAACCAGGCTCTGTCTGATGCAAAACTCCTTCTAAGACTTTGGGGTCACAGGCCACACTTTAGGAAGCAAGGAAACAAACCCTTCGGGGAATCTTTCTCATACCCATTTTTCTATTCCACATGTAAAACATTTTTTAAGAGCCAAACAAGCCAAATATAATTTATACTTTAATACAGAAAAGAAACCATACATCTGTAGTTCAAACACACCAGGGGTAACAGTTCAGTATATCTAGAATAAGACAAAACTTGACCTTGTAGCTGAAGTAGGTGACCATGAGAGAAGGAAGGCAAATGTGTACTTTTTCAATTTGATTTCGTATTCCAATGGGACTCACTCTACTAAAAAAAAAAAAAAAAATTAAATCCTGAATTAATCTTTATTTACTTGGGAAAGCCAATAAACAACTGGGAGTGGTAAAAACTGCACGGAAATCATGGAGGCTGAATAGCTCCAGGTCCAGTTGATCACACAGAGAACCAACAAGCTCCCACAAGGCACTGACAGGCCTTAGCTCTCAGGCAACAGCCTGCTGCAGTTAAGTGCCTGCGATCACTATTTTTAATAAACTGGCCAAATCCTTCAAGAGGCCTTAGCTGACCCTGGGCTCAGGGACAGACGCTGGTGGGATCTGTTCTGGCTGAGTACGGTACTTAGGTGTCAGATCCCATCAAGTGTTGTCAAAGTCAGATGATGGCTTGACACAGTCCTGCAGGGTGGTGCTCACCACCACGCACACTTCAGGTCCTTCGAGCGGAACACATATAAAACTCCAGCTCCAAGGCAGCTGGTCAATACCAATACACATTTACTTAAAACTTACACTGCTGTAAAAATAAATATACACACACACACAAAAATAATCCATGGGGCTGGGGGGGCAAGCTCCATCATTGCTGGGCGGACAGCCTCACCAGTGCCTTTGCTTGACTTGTGGGAACCGCTCGTTACCAAGGCAAGTAATGGGGTTGGTCTGGCCCTTAGCTGGAAGGTTAACGGTCCATATGTCTTCCTTTCTCTACTACAAAAATAGAAATTCATCTAGAGCAATAATGGTAAGTGACTGCACACCACCTCTGTGCAGATACTGAAGGACACTTCACTATACTGATCCAATGACACACAGGGAGAAATTTGCAAAAATAGTCAGGCGGACCTGGGCATCTGAACCCCTGGGACTCTCAGGAGGTCCTAAAGCGCTTTTGGAAATCTTCCCATAGGCACTTATAAAAAGAAGAAACCCATTTACTGCACTTAGGAAAGAAGCAAAAAGAGAAACACTGCAAAGAATGGAACCTGTATCCATACAAATGGGAACTAAATGTATCAGCAAGTACATGCCTTGGCAGAGATTTTCTTACTCGTAACTACAACAATACTCGTAAATCTTCAGGAAAATTCGTGCTCGATATTGTCATATTACTTACACTGAAAAAACCAAACATCATTAGCAGCAAACAGTTAACGGCAATCTTCAATGCTAACTCTACCACACACTTTGCAGACAAGACTAAGGATAATAAAAATTTGCTTGATGATACAACCCTGACAACAAGGGATTAAACCTTCTAGAGGCAGACCGATACCCACCTCTGTTTTGCAAAGGTAACTCAACGTGTAAGTGGTACAGGTTCGAGCAGCAGTCAATTGCAAGAGCAGAAGGTCACTTAAGAACCTCGTGAGGGAACATTTAAGTACTCCGCTCTGGGTACGCTGCACCTCTACAGAGCCACTGGAAATGATGGCTTTGCAAGGCAGGCTCGTTCTGCCTGATGTGCGGCTCTGTTGTGGCCATCAGGAATTCACCGTGCTAATCAGGGGTTAAGGAAGCCTACAGATAACTCCATGCTGCAGGAACAGGACCAGCGAGACTTCCACGTAACTGAGCTAAACCAGCCTGGAGTGTGTCACTACTTACAGCTTTGTGGGCCCCGAATCCAAAATGAACAGAGCCTTAACCACAGACTAGGATAACGTTCAGAGCAGCAAAGGGGAGTTGTTCCCAGGTACGTGTATTTTTCTCTACTGAAGGCTGGTTTACTATCGGTATTTCTTACCTGCCTGACAGCAAAATGGTCCAGTCAGTTCCAAACTGGGAAGAAAGCAACTGACCTTTTAAAGCTGCCAACGGTAGAGTGCTCCTTGGAGAGTCTACAGGAATTCTGACTGACTAAGGTTGACGAGATCAAGGATTCTACTCGGGTAGCAAACTGTCTGTACTGGGAGCTCCTCCCACTGGCTTTTTTCATCTTAGCAGGGGGATGGAGGAGACAACTTAAAGTCTTTAGCATGCACAGTCACCACTAGAAAGCTTCTTACATCTACTAGGCTACTAAACAGATTTACTTTGTTGGTAAGGTATCAACTACAGTCTCTTCTTTTTTTGCTTTTTCCTTCCGCATGATCTACTTGTTTTACTGAACAGACAACATCCCTAAAAACAATGCTTCCATCTTACAGAGAAGTATGTACGGGAAATTCCTGTGGACAGGCATATGCTTCCTATTGAATTAGTTCATCCTTCCCCAGACCAGCAGTACAACATGCTGGATGCAAAGCCAGGTGGCAGTGTAAACAGACTCCTCCACACTCAGGATTCTGTTGTCACAACTGTGCTACATTTCTGCTGGTTGATGAAAGAGGATCATCTGTCCTGCTTTGATGTTCGGTCCTTTGTAACTGATTATCACAAACGCAAAGCTAAGTGCCTAATGGTAAATGAAAGCTTTGTCTTGACAGGCCCAGACTTTTCCTCTCTCATGTCAAACAAGATGTTTCTAAATACCTCTGCTCTTCTTTTAGAACTTTAGCTAAAATATTCAGCATCCAACAATCTGGAAGCTTTTGTAGTAGAAACAAACAGCATAATTTCTTTTTGTTTGAGGTTATGTTGCTTTTGATTGCACAGTTAAACTATGGTGTGTGGCTCTTTATTAACATGCTTGAAATATGACAATGTAATAAGAGCATGAACGAGGATAAAGCACCTTGCAGGAGTTTGTGTTCCATCACCGGGGATGAAACTATGCTGAGACGTTCCCACACCAAGCAGGACTATCCACCCTGAGCCACGACTAATCTGGTAGATCGTTAACAGCCATTTGGGAGAACGGTGCGTTTAGCCTGTCCAGTTCATCTACTTGTGGGGGGTGATGCATTATAACCTCATGGTCCTCCGAAACGTCATCACCCACAGAGACTAGGTTTGTTAGAGATTTGCTCCGAACACACTGGAAATCAACATGACGGCTTTTGCCCTCTTCCTTTTCCCATGACATCTGGATGAACGGCCGTTGAACATAGTTGTATATCACTTCGGATCGGCCACCAGGCCTCCTCTTCACCTTCTCTTTACAGGTGGGATACCCTGGAAACACAGACAGCCAGTCAGTTGCACTACACAACTCTAACTTGCACAAAGGGACAACAGGATCCCAGAAGGATAGGAGTAGGAGGTAGGAGTGACTATGGGATCAGCCAGGACTTGGCAGACAAATGCTCACATTCCACATTAACCATTATTGGCTTGCAAAAAACATTCCCTTTTCCCCTGCAAAGGAATCCAGGAAGGCTGTACATTCTTCAAGACGGAAAGCTTAAAGGCACAGGCTGACCCCATGTGCTGGAAGATGAGCTGGTGGGGAAGATGACCAGCCTGGTTGAACAGAGCTTTGGCTGGAACTCAGGGAAAAAAAAAGGAGAGTTTATGACCTTTGGAAGAGAGGGCAGGCAACTCAGGAGCACTGCAAGGATGTTGCGAGGTTTGCAGGGAGAAAATCAGGAGGGCCAAACCCCAACTAGAATTCAATCTAGCTGCCATAAAAGATAATTAAAAATGTTCCTATAAATACATTAACAACAAAAGGAGGGCTAAGGAGAATCTCTAACCTTTACTGGATGCAGGGGGAAACACAGTGACAAAGGGTGAGGTACTTAACACCTCCTTTGCCTCAGTCTTTAGTAGAATGAAGACCAACTGTTCTCCAGGTACCCAGTCCCCACAATCCAAGGGGAAACAGTGACAGGGATGGGGAGCAGAATGAAGCCCCCATAATCCAAGGGAAAATGGTCAGGGACCTGCCACACCACTCAGACACACACCCGTCTATGGGGCCAGATGGGATCCACCCCAGCAGACCGAGGGAGCTGGCAAACTGCTCACCAGGCCACTTTCCATCATTTATCAGCAGCCCTTGGCTAACTGGGTTGGAACAGGCTGCCCAGGGAAGTGGCCGAGTCACCATCCCTGGAGGTATTTAAGAGACGTGTAGATGTGGCACTTGGGGACATGGTTTAGTGGTGGACCTAGCAGTGCCAGATTAACGGCTGGACTCTTTAAGGTCTTTTCCAGCCTAATAACTCTATGAAGAGAATTGTTTGTAGTCACGATCAATGGCTGCACAGCGTTAGCCATTTTGTGAGCAAACATAGCTACCATAAAAATGAGACAGTCTCCCAGGACATAGCACAACATTCTCTAAGGTCCCTAAGGGAATTCTTGGATCAGCAAGTGGAAGTGTTTGACTCCTGCATCCTGTTTACTTGGTCCTAAAGAGACAAGGCTTACTGGTACACGCTACATATCTTTCACTTTCCCTTAACTTTTAAGTCTTCTGGCTAATTTCCCTGTAACACGATAGAGGTGAAGGAACATGCCCAGCTTCTACTAGTCACATGAAAATAAATGCCTAGTAAAACACAAAGCAAAACAGGAAGCACCTAGAGTCCAGAGGAAACCAGGCTTTACTGCCTCTGAAGTCACCTGTTTCACAGTTTCCTTTGTTGAAGAAATACCTTACCTTCAATGCCAATGCGAATATTTTTCAGGCCCCGTTCCTTTAATACTGCTTTTGCAACATCGCGGTTCTCAATGTACTTGAAGAATCTGTACAGCTTGGAACTGTAAAGGACTTGGGAAATAAAAAGGCTGATTAGAATCTACAAGGTAGAACCTCTCCCTGTTTCTGATGTCTCTCAGCTGTGGGAGTGCCAAAACCCAGGTCTGGTTTCCACGATCTACTTCAGGTGTCTGTTCTCATCACTGGGATTACCTGCACTTCCCTGGTGGGAAACTAGTGATGCATATTACAGGCTGGATGGCGATGGGTGGGTAAACCAAAGAGTATTCACTCACTAGGCAGCCAGGAAAAGGCCAAGGAGGAGGCAACAAACAAAAGGGAAAGATGCAGTGAGTGCTGTCATTACCAACGCAGGCAGGCCGGCCAAAGCTCTAACAGCCAGGTACCCTGCCTCTGGCAGCAGCCAGTTCAGAAGGAAAGTACAAAACGGGCCTCCATGTGCCAGCACCTCTTCCTGGAGGAAGACTGCTCTTTGGGAATGGGTTCTTTCCTTATGGCCAGATGTCTGAGTGCATGCTGAACACAGAGCCAGGAGCCCCAGTGCAGAGCCCTTACTTTGCGAGTACTCCTCTCCCATTGGAGGTGGATGATCTTCATCCCAGTCCACGGTGTCTTCATCTGTCAGCACAACAATATGGCACTCACGTTCCCCTTTCCTTGCGCTATCCACCATTATAGGCAGAATTAGCTCCTCTAGGTAGCTATCAAACTGCTTGTGAGCACCATCGTTGGAGAGCTCGTGTAAGAGGGCACCTAATGAGACATAAATCATATGATGAGCTTTCTTACACAGTATGAAAACATGGCCCAGCTCTACACTTTCCAGATAAACTCAAGAGCACAAAATCCTTAACATATGTTCAGATGCATCAACAGCTTTCAGCTCCCGAATTGGCAAAAGCAATGTACTGGACTGCATTTCAAATGGAATGCAAATTACACTGCAGAACCATTACATTACCATTAAAAAAACCCACCAAGGTCCAATCAATACAGTGAAACAGCAATAGACTGAATAATTTAATTAATTATGAGACTTCAATTTGCAGCAGCAACTTCTGTCCATGAAAGCACATTTTGTGCCTTCTCTGTGATCACTCATCAAGAGGACAAGGTAGAAAATTCTACCCACAGCCTGTGCTATGATATACCCCATTTCAGTATAGTGCCTTTCACAGATCTGCCTATGTTAAAAGTACTTTTTTGCCAGCATACCCAGCAAAAAGCTGTTCTCAATGCGATCCCTTCATGACTAGGAACCCTCTGGTACTTTCCAGCTTTGGTATCTTTGGTTCCTGCTCTGCCCACCATCCTTTAGCTTAAATTATTCATGATTCTCTGGTACATTTTTAGACAGGAGTTATAACCCTGCTTTTAGCCTTCACTTTGTTCGGCTGTGAGAGCAAACTCTCGGCCTCTGTCACACAAGGAGGCTAGAATTTTTACAATTTCAGTTTGCTTTTTCGAGTAGTGTGCCTGCATTCTGCATGATTCAATCACTTCACTTTGGATTGACGCAACAAAAACCAAAGCTGTTTAAAGGCAACGCATTTAAAGTGAGTCACAGCGGCGTCCCTAACTTCATGCTTAAACTAAAGCACACTAATAAGAACTTGACTGAATCAGGATCAGAGGGCTCAACACCACGATCTAAGAGCTGATTTCTCTCTATACTTACTTAAATCTTGACATTTGATTGTGTTGAAATCAAAGTTTATGCAGAGGTAATCACATGTGTCTCGAAGGTCCGGGATGGAAATCCCATCAGGGCAGTTAATGATTCCAGTTTTGTAATAATCCTGCAAATAAAAGAACAGGTTTTGGAGAGAAAAATTAAGAATGTCTTGGGACTCTGATAATTTTTAATTAGTTCTTTGTTTTGTTAACAAATATTTGAGAGTTACAGAGGCTATATATAGCTCTGTGAGCAGTAAAAACAGCCCTACTTGTCTGAGAACCTATGTCTCTATGCAGATCCTCTTGGGTCTGATAAATGGTGAGCTCCAGTTAAAACTTTTCCCATGGCATAGGGTTTCATAACATCTTATATGCAATATGCATTTATGTGCAACCACAAGATCATGACACAGCTCAGGAACTAAACTGCACTACTCAAGAAAGGTAAAAGGCAACATAAGCAAATATCTGCGATGTTCACTCATACCAAAGTCTACTATAATTTTTAGAAAATCACAATGCAAACCAGTAATAAAAGAATATGTCCCGAGGGTGTGCAGCTGCCTGGGAGACGGCTCAGTTTTGCACATGTGACAGATTGGTGTTTTTTTTTTTTAAATCTGCAAACATCTCCTTACCAGCACAGTCCGGAACACAGCTGAGCTAATTCCTTCTGCGATTTCATATTCTCCCTTTTCATTTGGCCTGGTGAAATTATATTCTCTTCCTGGTCCAAACATTCTGAACAGATAAAAATCTATATAAATGCACAAGTATATTTAAATTCATTCATGCTAGAGGCCAACAGGAGCACTGATGTTAAACAAAACCAGCCGTGACACATATACACAGTAACCTGAAACCTCTACTTCAACCTCTTACATAGTAAATAAGCACAAGAGCTGTCTCTGCTAAGTCCTTCTGTAGGTGGACTCTGTCACTATAGCTACTCTACGGTACGGAACAAGCCACAGCCCAAAGAAACAGATCGTGCAACCCTGGGTCAGAAAATACCCTGGCAATAAAGCCCTTTAACCGACAATCACCGCATGCTTTTTCACCCCTTCTTTTACACAACGACCTGTGCAAGGGTCAGTAACCCAACAGAAACTGTCTCCCTTTGGTCAGAGATGGGTGAAAGTGCTGGCGGTACAGAAAATGAGTGCTGCTTCTTGCAGGAATAGACTCCAACCTTTAAGCCACGTTACAGGGAGCCGAGTAACTTCTCTTTTGGGACAGTATCAAAAGATAACAGCAGGAGGGGGATGAAGCACTATCGTTTTCCCCATTCTGGAAGGGAGGTTATCAGCTGTGAACAGATGTACTACTTACAAACAAGGCAAACACTTGAAGAGAAGGCAAAAGGAGACCATGTCTAGCTAATTATTGTTTGAAGGAAGAGGACCGAAGGGAGAATCTTATCTGCAGACCTACCAGCTCTCTCTACATCTGGTCACATTTTCAAGGCCTCACAGCCAAGTTCTGAGAGAGGTCAACCTTGCTTTGCTTGTGCATACAGATGAGATCGCAAAACAAACATTAGGGGTTTGCTCCATTTTAGCAAACATTTGACCCCTTGATGTATCTTGAAAATAGTGGAAATCACCCACCTTCCAAGCATAGTATCAGGGTGAGCAGTGAAAATCTGTGGATTCACTGCAAAGCGTGTGCCATCTACCACAAGCGTCACTTTCTCTGGAGCTGCTGTTTGTGAATTGCTGGTTGAAGACAAAGTGCAGCATCCATGGCGTTCCTGCGTATTAAAATATTCTGACTGTCTCTTATTTCCATCTTGGAAGTGACAGTTGTGCGTGTCTTCAGGAGCAGACAACATGCTATTGATCTGCGGATTTACTGGACAAGCAGTGTGTCGGCATTCAGAATCTAAACCTGAGAGACACAAACATTGCAAGGGTAAGATATCATTTATTGAAAAACATAATGAGAAAACTAAGTCAATACCATAACAAAGGATATCAATATACATAACTGTCAGGGTAACGTTACATGACATAAAACTAGACTGCGTTTTCAAATTGAGCCGGCAGTGGGATTTTGGATAAAAAAAAATTCCCCGATGAACCATGATGGTTAAATCTCCTCGTTAAAGCAGGATAGATTCAGCGTGTAAAGAGCAGGAGCACAGGAACTGTAGAGGGCCAGAAATACAGACACAGATTCCTAGCACTGATAACTGCTCTCACAGGAAAGCTGGAGCAGGAGCACGCACCACACCAGAGGTGGTTCAAGCCAGCAGTGCTTGATGCCCACTCCATGGTGGGCACACAGCTCATCAGGACTGTCCCAGGACAACCTCAGAAGAAGCTGCAAGTTGGCCGGCCAGAGCATACCTGTGCGATGATCTTGTCAAGACAGCAAGAACCTAAACGCTGCTGTGGACCCTTGTCCTTCACACCAGCCAGACAAAGGCAGGGTACATACTTCCCACTGCACACTGCCTTGGGATACCGAAATTTTTCCAAAATATATCACTCCTCAAAAAAAACCCCCAAAAAACCCCAACACAAAAGTATCTCCTGTAAAGATTCTATAAGGTAAAGACATTATCCTTACCCTCAGTCCTGGGAACTGCAGCAGGGCTGTGACCTCCTAGCACCACATTACTTTCTTCTGACTCATGGACTGCTACCGTTACGTTTTCCACAGAGCAACTGGACTCCAGATTTCTTGACCAGTCTGTCCCACCAGCAGAATTAACATTCATGCTGGGCCTCCGTGATGTGAGGAGTTGGTTGCGTTTCCTAAGAGAAGAGCTAGGAGAGAAAATACCAGGTTGTTAGTTTTGGAAGAAACTCTCAAGCAACGAAGGTCAAATCCCTGTACCTGGTACTTCAAGCAAAGTCCCTCAGGCTCAGAAGGCATTGCTTCAGATACTTAACTGTGTTTCAGAAAGGCTTGTGATGCTAGTTATGCCCCTACACTTACCTAGGAAGAAGGGAAAAAAGGTTTTAAAGTAACCAGGGATCTATTTAGTCTATAACCTTTTGCTTTTTTAAAATTAAGTCTAAAGCCACTGATGTCACTAGATCACACGTGTGATCTGCAAATACCTTCCTGGGCAATTGCCTGACCTCCAGACCACTAGAGCCCTTTAAAAATGTTTATATCTCTCTTGATTCCCCAGCACTGGCAAAATGAGCTCTGTAACATGTCTATAGCCCAAAATATAACATTTTCCCAGTTAACAGCTTAGGCATTGCCTCCTAACCACTCTTGAGGTTTGACTAGGAGGTTCCCTGCTCCCAGTCATTGCTTTTGTTTGGTCTCCCTTCTTGATTTATCACTCTGCTGTCTCAGTATTTAACCCAATATAGTCCTACAAGAAATACTCATATCGCATAGAACAGCCACGACTGCAGCAGCCTTGCATCCATCGTACCCTGGCTTGGCCTGACACACAATGCCTCAACCGATGCCATCCCAATCTTAAATGCTCTTTCAGCATATGCAGAAAGACATCTTCTGGTTTTGCTGTTTGGCCACCTTACTCTTAAGTGAAATTCTTCTTCCCTGTTCCTGTCTTTCAGATCCGCCTCACTCCTTTGTATCTCCTAACAGATCTCGGTCCCTCATTCTCTCTTCACCATTTATTTTGTCCTGCTATTGCCTTGGACAAGAAACTGTTCTCCTTTCTTGGCTTGAAGTATTTTCCTTTCACCCTCTCAAACATAAAACACCAATTTCCTCATTAATAAATTTTCCCAATTTCCCCCCCTGCAGAACAATTGCCCTGTGTCCTTTTCTTGGCTGAATTAAGACTCCAGGGCCCGCGGGTGCACTCTGTAAAGCACAGCAGAACACTGCCACGGCTAGATGCAAACCCGATAAAATACAGCACTAATAAAACAACAAAATGCCAAATAAGAGTTGGCGAGTTTTCTGGTCAGGACCCGCTGAGGACGAAGGCCTTTAATGAGCAGTTCAGTGGTGGGTTTCAAGCCCATCGTTACTGGCAGTCAGTGTAAGCATTTCATTCTTAATTAGAAATTTGAAAAAGGATTAACAATTCCTTCCTCTTGTTCCGTAAAACCAATACTAAGTTGCCAGCGTTATTGTATCTGTTTTATTTTTAGAAAATCTGTTGCTTATGCACCATGTGACATTCATCAGAAGGAAGATCTCTGGCCACAGCAAAACCATGTGAAAAGCTACTGTATTTTTTCCTTTTTTTTTAAAGGTGCTGGCTGGCTGGCAGGAACAGCAACGCGAGGAGCCCGGGAGAGTCACCTTAGCTCCAGCAAACGCAGCACGCAGTGCATCACTATGCAACCTCTCCTCTCACCAAACACCCAGAGCTGGTTGAGAAAATTCCCTTTCCCGAGGGAAAAAAAAAACTTTCCAGGCTGTTTTCTTGCACCCACTGCACCGGTTGCCTGGATTCTGGAGAGACCCCACTCATCAGTCCCACCAGAACCTCAGCAGTCCCTGTGAATGCTGCCTTGCATTTGGTCACAGGTGAACAAATCCATCCCTCTTTGCCTGAGCGAAGGGCAACGCAAACTCCCCGTGCAAAAACCCGTGCAAAAACCCGTGCAACCTCCTGCCCTCTTCTTACACATGTCAGAGCAGCGAGGGCAGGCGGGATGCTGGGCAGTGGGATGCGGATGTGCGGAGCACGCTGCACCGAAGCAGAACACGCCAACTGCCCCACTCACAACTTCAGGATAAACCTATTCCAGGAACGACCTATATAAACGAGTAAACATGGAGAAAATACTGTTTAAAGTAAACATAAATATGCAAACGCACATATGGTACAACACCCTGGAAGGAAAACTAAAAAAAAAGCCTTTAAATCAATTCCAGAATTGTCAATATCAAATGGAACAAGTCAACCATTCCCCTATTTCATATAGCCTATCATAATTATTGCAAGGAAATGGGATTTTCCAGACTGCAAGTGTTAAATATTTTATACAACTAACACTGTGCTTTCAAACACATTCACTGAATTCCAAACGTAATTACGCTATACTTTTTTGACCAAAATGCTTGAAAATTTGGTGACTGCCCAAACACCGTTTTTAAAACTGCAGTTTGATTTACTTAAGCAAATGTGTTTTGAGATGGGGAAAAAAAAAATATCCTCGTTGCATGGATACGTTATCACCTTGGGAAATCACCTTGGGAAAGCCCTTAAGAGGAGTAGTTTTTGAGACTAGCTAGTTGTCAGAACACAAATACTGGGTTGTGTCTCAGGGACTCTCCCCGCCCCCCGCCAGCTTTTATATATTGAAACAAGCTTCCTGATAAAACTGAGATGCTAACACACTCACTTGGGAACCAGATTTGCCCTGTGAGCTGACGAGAACTCTATTAAGAAAACTTGATAAGCATAAAATTTACTTCTTAGGCCTCTTTTCTTTCAAGAGTGCTCCACTGCTGCAGTTCTGCCGATAAACTCCCCTTGCACTGCCTGAACAACCTCTTGACTATTTAATACGTTACTTTGCAGAGAGAAGAATTTAGGCATGGAGCAGATCAGTAAGTTGTTCATATCTAGGCAAACATTAATTTTATCAAGGGACACTTACATTCCGTAACTTCACAAGCGGCCTGCCTTATAACCCTATTTAAGTGATGTCAAATAGCGTGAAATGCTTGCAGACTGAACTTTCACAACAATCAAATTGGGTTTGATGAATGTTGCCATCTTTGCTCGTCACCATAAGCTCTGAATTAAATGCATGCACAGTTCCAGAGACCCTGTGTGCCATTCCGCGGAGTCCTCTACTACAGTATCTCAGAAACTACACAACTATCATCAGATACATAGGAACTACAATACATGAATTTCCCCTGATCATTCCCCCCGCCTTTTCATGCTTAATCTGCTAAACAGGATTTTTAGGAAAAAAAAAAAAGCCCCAGCTGTTTGACACCTTTCTCCTCAGTCTTTTCTGTTACGCTAAGTTCAGCACCAGCGAAAGGTGCCAAAAACTGCAGCCGTGGGCAGATTCAGAAACAGATGCTCTTCACAACTGGGGTGGCTCTTAGGAGCATCAAATCTGACTTTCCTCATTAAATCTACGGGAAGCTGAACGTTCAGCCCTGCTGATAATCCGACTCAGGCCAAGCTAATGGTGCTTTCCTGTCTTCTGTCCCCTCTTGGCATGCCCAAATCCTACACAACATGTGTCAGCAGAATTGAGGTAAATGAGTAAGGATTCCTTTAGCACATCTGGCTGGGAGAATAAATGTCCAAACCAGTCATTTAACATGACAAATACACTGCAATCACACATACAACCCAGTAGGAAAACTAGTACATAAAGACTTCAGAAGGCCACACTCATGCCTGACCAGCTTACAAATGTCCTGGTCTCTTTCATGCCCAGGATCAAGGTGAACTACCTATGGTGAGAATGAATACCTATAAATAATAATTAGCACTATTCATCTTCAAAGCTTTTTACAAATATGAACGGCTCATTCCTCCTAACAGCCCTGGGAAGCACTGCAGGGAAGTCTTTTATGAGAGAAAACAGGGACACAGAAGAGACACCATCTTCTGCACTAGCCAGAGCATCAGGGCCACTAACTAACGAGGTGTTACGCTGACTTTTTGCACGTTTGCTGCTCAAGCGCCCTGGCTGTGCACCAGCAATTACCCTGCAGTTAGCAGGACAAATACTAGCAGGTTACAATCTTTTGAGGTCTGTTTCCATGCATGTTTCTACCCTCTGGTAAGCATGAATTGGCTGGTACCACAGAACCAATCACGAGCAGTAAATGAACACCCTGACTTGCTGGCATGCTCAGATCCTGAAGGACCAGGTAGGGACCAGTCTGCAGAAAACTTGGAAAACGCACAGCCTGTGGACAGCTGTATTTTGGGAGCTGGGAACTCGTGAATATCAAGAGCCTAGTGTCACGTTCAGCACTAAAAATCACAGAAAGAGCTCCTAAACAGGCTATGGTTGGTTGGTTGATTATTTTTTTTAAAGGAAGTATTACAGTCAAAAATCAAAATTCACATCTGACTCTGGCTGTTGGTTTTGCCTAACTTGGAGCATTTAAGTCCCTCCTCCCTCCAGAACATCAACAATGTTAAAAATGAGCTATGCAACTGAACAAGCATCTCTGTTCTCCAAACCATGCGCTGATGGTCACGGTGAAGTCATCCTTATTTGAAGTTGTTTAGAGCCAACACTTTTGTTGAGAGAAAAACATGGGAAGGACATTAAAAAAAATTTTTTTTTAAACACAAAGTGGGAACAGTTTGCATTGCATCTTTGGCACAAACAATTGATGCTACAAACCTTTTGCAGAGATAAAGAGGCTAATCCTTGTTCTACGTAATTCTTAAGAAAGAAGGAAGTGTACTGGAATATAAAAAGGCTGGGATGATCTTCAGCACGTTATCCTTCCCCACCCTAATGAATATGTGGCATGTCCAAACCCACTTCCCAAGGTATACAGTTCTCATCCAGCTACTGGAAAGTGCCGAATGGCTTAACTCGTAGAGGCCACCATAAACAGTACATCGGTGATGCGTGCAAAGAAAAGAAACTCAAATACATGTCCAGCAGAGAAAATCCATTTAGATGTCAGATATTTTATTAAGCAAAAGATATCAAAAGCATCAGTACAGACTTGCAGGTTTCTAACTTTTTATTATATTACTTGTTCCTTATCCTTGGGATTTTTTTTTTTTTTAAAGAGCCATTACAAAATATTTTAGGTATCAAGGTTGCAGAACTTCACAGAAACTTCAAAGAAAAATCATGAAAAGCTGAGCTGTCAGAATCTGTTGAAGAGTAAAGCCCTTTACTGTAACATTGGACAGCTTATGCACTGCTTGACTGTCATCTGGCACGACAAGAAGCAAGTCGTAAGGGAGCAGAAGTGAATAACCTTATTTCACCATTTGGTTTGTGAATTGTGAAGAACGACCAGCACACTGAGCAAGTGAATCAGATGGTTAGCAATCTTCCCCTCTTCCTAAACCACAGCATAACCACAATGACTTAAAATAAAACTCCAAACAACTCATTTTTAAGGTGACAACACTCCTATAAATCTACAAAAACATTCTCATGTACAATTATTCTCAGAAATATGAGCAAGCAGGAAACACACATATGCAGGGTGTGCCTGACCTAATTCTACAGTCTACTACTTTAGAACAAGATGTATTTCTAATATAATTGCATGCCTTTCAAAAAGTTTAGCCACGCTTTAATTTTTGTTGTGGTTTAACCCTAGCTGGCAACTGAGCTGCACACAGCTGCTTGCTCACTCCCCCTAGATGGGATGGGGGATAGAATCGGAAGAGTAAAAATGAGAAAACTCATGGGTCAAGATAAAGACGCTTTAATAGCTAAAGCAAAAGTTGGGCATGCCAGCAAAGCAAAACAAGGAATTCATTCACCATTTCCAATTGACGGGCTGGTGTTCAGCCACCTCCAGGAAAGCAGGGCTCCACCACACCTAGCAGTTACTTGGGAAGACAAGTGCCATTGCTCTGAACATCCCTCCTCTGCTTTTTTCTTCCCCCTACTTTATATGCTGAGCATGATGTCATACGGTATGGAATATCCCCTGGGTCAGCTGGGGTCATCTGTCCCCTCCTAACTTCTGGTGCACCCCCAGCCTGCTCGCTGGTGGGGTGAGGTGAGAAGCAGAAGAGGCCTTTGCTCTGGTAAGCACTGTTCTGCAATAACTAAAACATACCGGTATTATCAACACTGTTTCTAGCACAAGACCAAAACATAGCCCTGTGTTAGCTACAATGAAGAAAATTAACTCTATCCCAGACCAATCCACCACAATTTCTTAAAAGCTATCCTTGGAACATGCCAAAAGTTTCTATAAACATAAAAGCAGAAAAACAAATTTGCAATGATTCAATTTGTCCTCTGGAGAGACAAAGGGAAATCTCACAGTCCTAAGATAAATAACGAGAAGCCTTTCCTGTGCGTAAGGGTTAGTGAACCACTACAGGGTACATCTAAACCACAGAGATACCCAAGCCAGGAGAGATGCGCTGGCCCAGGCTGTGCTGTGCTGTACACAACCTGCGGATTTCGAGCTGTATCAGTCCTGCACCACGCTGAGTAAACCTGGCCTCTCTCGTGTAGTACTCACCACTACGTCCATCTCCTCAACTGGGCTGCTCTTGCGCAGCCTACACAATTTTGAAATTCGGTGAAATAAAAAGGCAGTGATCAAACTGGCTATGAAAAAATATCACATTGGCAAGTAAGCAGCAATCCAACTTTCTAATTTTCATTAAAACTATTTGCTTTTGATCATCAGATGCATACTTTCCTGGAGAGAGGGAGGAAGAGAAAAAAACCCCACCATACTGCTTGCCAGCTCAGTTCAGTGGCAATAAAAATTCCCCAGTTGCAGGGAAGCATTCCAGAGGGCTGTGCAGAACGAGAGTAACCCAACTGTTAGAAAGAAAGGCAAAAAGTAAAGTGTGCTTTAATAATGACTGAAAACAGATCTGGGGTCTCCTCCTGTAAATATGAAGGTAATCCACTGAAAACAGCAGGTTTGAATTTGCATGAATGAGACTGGAGTCACGCCCTAGGAATTTTGGCCCCAGCTTCTGTTCAATCCCACACCTGTAACTTGGAAGTCCCTGAGGATTTTAAAACCTAAAATGGAGAAAGCATGAAAAGGAAACGGCGTAGAAGGGCACTGCAAAAATACCTGCCAGGCTGCGCCTGCTCTGGTCTAGACAAAGCCTCCTGTATTAGTCTAATAAGTGCTCTGCTTTGTTCCCTTCTGCTTTCCCAGTAAGAGAGAAACACAGCACCATTAGCAAACTGGAAGAGACACAGTGTAAAAACTGCCTATTAAAACACATCTTCTGTAAAAATTGTATCAAACTCCCCTAGAGTTCAAAATGCAAGAAGCTGCCTTTCACAAGTTGCTTGGAGTAAACCCAAGCCTATCTGTCCTTTATCTAGTCAAAAATAAAAGCGAGCAATGGGCTCCCATTGTCAGTACTGCACAGTTTACGTAAGAAGAAAGGCACTTCCAAAGCAATGACACATCCTGCATTTAAATCTTACCCCCTGCTTTCAGCCAAATGCTGCAGTCTTAAAACATTTTAAGATTCAGAAGGCCTCATTCATTAGTAGGTGCTTTGGTTTTCATTTTTTTAAAAGCATTTTTCCAGTTGTCAAGTACAGACGTGGTTCCCCACTTACTATTCTCTTTTAAGCATAAGACTCCCCTAGGAGATCAGTTTTTACCCTCTTCCAGAGGTGAGGGGCCACATGTGAAGCTTCACCTAAGCAGGGAAGCTGGTGTCATCAGGCTGCCCTGGACCAGCATCCCCTCTAGGACAGGGGTCTGAGCCCCAGGCACTGCCCTTTGCAGCTGAATCAAACGAGATGCTCAAGGCAACGTGAGACTTGGCAGGTCAGAGGTTGGCCACTCGCTGGCACCTGTAGATAAGCCTGTACCACAGGAGAACACCATAGGAGTGCACTCACCCTGCATCAGATAGAAAATCTACCCAGAGCCAGTAACATGCTTTTCTCATACCTACTAATGATCCTTGTTTCATTTTCTGAACACAAACATAACCAGACAATAAAAGGGTGATTTATAGGTTGAACTAGCACAGACACATTACAGAAGGCTTTTCCCTTGCTATGAAATAAGTCTATCAATATACAGAGGATTCATCTTCCATCTGGTTTCAAGTTATGGATGGAAAATAATGTCCCACAGGACTGATGCAATGCAGGACAGCCTGCAAATTCTGGCAAGAGACAGCAAGAAGGCTGATGAAATGCTTGATTGTTTTCTCCTATTCTGTGCATAGTGCTTCACTGTTAGCAAAGTTTACACACTTACTCGTTTACTTGAGTCTTAACAAAAATCCACTGTTTCTACAAATGCAATTCAAAGCTACAGTTTGCAATATGGTTTTAATGGTTTAACACTGTACATCTACACCTTGATTTAAGACCCGTGGTTCACCGGGTCCTCCGGTAACTGCCAGTGCTAGGTTTATGCGCTGCAAGCTCACATCGTTCTTTTTCCATCAGCCCACATTGACAGCATCATTTCTTTTGCCAACTTACAATCACCAAGACTAATATATGCAGAAAAATTGTTGCGATTTATTAACTTGAAGTAACTTATTACAGGCTTTTCCAAAATAGGAAGGTTACACTGTGGCAGCCTCATCAACTAGCTAGATGAAGTGCATCACATAATGTCCTATCACTGGGTGTTTCAAAAGGGAACAAAATTTCTGAATAAGGCAACAGGTTAATGTTTTGCTAGGGCTATTTCCCTCCCTGCGAGGCTCAAGGTACTAAAGACCACAACCAAGTAACCTATAAAGGCTATTTCCACTATTGGGTTGGAGACAGTCATCTGAAAAATGATAGTTCTTCTATTTGATCCTCATAAAGAGCTTCTTAACACTACAGTAATGGCAGTTTTGCTAGTGCTATCTGATTAAATTCAGTCAGCAATTTAAATAAAGCTGGCCATGCCCACATATAATATATACCTCCTTTCTAGGCAGAAGGATGGAGCATGCAGATCTGATCAGGGTAAAACTGGTGAAAAACTGGTAAAAGATGAGCTGTTGCAAATATGAGCAGGATATTTTCCTCTAGAGACAGGAAAAACAAATGTTCCCTACTAAAATACAGAATACTAAGCTAAATAAAGTTTTAAGCCAGGTGACACCTGAGCTACACTTTGTCTTCACCTGTGTTAGATTAAGCTACAAATACTTCTGTAAAAATCTGCCAGCAGGAGCAATAGCAGCAGACAACTAAGTTTTGGTTTGCATTGCCTGTTCCACCATTTTCTGCAAAACTACTTACAAAGCTTTCAGAAAATAAAAAGTTTTAACAAAGCATAAAAGCAAGACCTACCTTCTCCCTTTAGATTTTAAAATGGTATTTACTTTTTTCAATCTTTTCTTCTTAGGCAGTTAAATCTAACTTGGTTTCAACTTCACACAGTGTCAGTTCCTGTACCTACACTACAAGAAGTCAAGCTTTTCAATTATAGGCTATACAAAAAGAAAAAAAAGCACAAGGACAACAGCATTTCTGAGAAAGCTCTAACCCCAAGTCCGATATACCTGCACCCATCACAACTTCTGAACAGAAATAATCACCCACAGTTCCTAGCATAACTCTAGAGCAAACCCTCTGCCAAGCACCCCCTTCTCAGACAACACAGCTCCTTACTTACTGGCGGCTCATATGTTCTCAGTGCTACCAGCACCAATATCCTGAAATCCTCCTTTCATAGAGGGAAGCACTAAGTCACAGCAAAGCTTCAGAGTTTAAACTGTTTGTGCAGTAATGGTCACTCCCCCAAAGCCCAGATGTCTGATTCATATAAATATTTCAGTTTAAAAGTCCCCACCCCCCCCAGCTGATTCATGAAACATTTGAATATAAAAATCTATACTGTTAACAAACAGCTTTGTTTCAAGCCTCCTCTTTTCAGAAAAAGCCCCCCCAAATCTCTCCCCCCTCAGATTCCCAGTTCAGCCTGTTTTTGCAGGAATTGTGTGGCAGAAAAGGCAGTGTGCTACTAAACCTTTAATGGCAGATGAATAAATATGCTCCTGCCACTCATCTGCCACACATCCCCTTACGCAGGCAGAAAGGCATCAACCAGCAGAATTTCCGAATATGTGCATAACCACCTGCATACAGATTCCCAAGTCCAGAAGACCTCAGACAAACAAATTTACATCAACTGAGGATAAAATAAGTTATTTTGCCATGTCAGTGCCTGCAAGATACATTGCTAATGAGTCCCAAAGGGAAGTACCACCTCCTCTCAGCGCTCAGGTGCCTATGCACAGCATTGCAGAGGCATTACACATTTATGTCACCTGGAAATGTTACCCTCTACGAATTCAAATATTAAATCAGTCTATTCTGTTGTTCTTGACACTCTCCCCTAAGATATATCTGGATTGCTCAGAGATTGCTCCAAACACAGTTTCACAGATCAACAGAATTAAATATATCACATATCACCAATAATATATTATTTTAAATGCAAATAGAGCCTGAAGTAGGAAACCATTCTCATCCTGACTCATGCTAGTGATAAAGCATGTGTGTGTAGTGACAAGTTTTAAAAGTCTTAACAGTACATTGCACCTGAACATATTAATGAAAAAATGCCTTAAAACCAATCCAAACAATCCAACATAGTAAAATCAAGTTGTCACTAATTTACTATCTCATGTTTGTACTGTACATATATACACTATATCACAAGCACTTACTACTTTTGGTTTGGGGGCAAGCTTTTAATCTTTTAACGCCCGATTATGTAGTCCATACAGAAAGAGGTGCAATAACGCACCTGTAGCCTGTGGAAGAGGTTGTGGAGAACGTAAAGGAAGAGCAACAGGCTCTCGTCACTAAGGCGCATGTCTACACAGGGTGAGGGACATGCAGTGGGGACAGTCACTTGTTCTTCTTGGCAGCTGGTGCAGTGCTGTGTTTTGGATTTGGCGTGAGACTCACGATAACACACCGATGGTTTTAGTTGACGCTAAGTCAAGGATTTTTCCGTTTCTCAGGCCCTGACAGCAGGAAGGCTGGACGGGCACAAGAAATGGGGAGGGGACGCAGCCAGGACAGCTGCCCCGAACTAGCCAAAGGGATATTGCATACCACATAACATCAAGCTCAGTATATAAACCGGGGGCAGTTAGCTGCAGCCGGGCGATTGCTGCTTGGGGCCTGGCTGAGCATCTGTCAGCAGGTGCTGAGCATCACTTTTTTCCATTCCCTTTGGATTTTTGTCCCCCCTTCTAATTGATTTTATTCTATTTCAAGTGCTAAATTGTTCTTACCTCAACCTTTGAGTTTTACCTTTTCCCCTGATTCTGCGCCCCATCCGACTGGGGGAGAGTAAGCGAGCTTAGCTGCCGGCTGGGGTTAAGCCACAACAGGCAGGTTCCATCATTCAGGACTATGAAAATCCCCCCTGAGCACACAGTGCTCAACATCGAGGCAGCTTGTTGCACTTTGAAAGCATGCAGTAGAGCATTCACCCCAAAAATCAGCAAGGGGGAGACAGCAGGGTATAAGTTAACAGTTCAGCTCACACTTGAGGGGCTGAACCCACCGTAAACCCCTCCCCATCTCCTCCACCAGTGGCCTTAGGAGAGCCAGAACCTGCAGACAGTGCCTGAAGCCCAGTACCCAGAGCTGCTGCCACCATCACCTGCAATTTCGGCCTGCAACACAGGGCCCCCACACCAACACCCAGCCTGCAGCACCATAAAGGCTAAATAAACTACCCTACTTATTATATTAGCATAGCAACTGTCCGGTGTGGATCCTCTTGAGAGGAGGATCAGTTTATTAATCAGTGTATTTTGAAATACACAACAGTTTTAATATGAGTGGATTATTTTACAGCAGAACATAAGTAGAGAGAATATCCAGACTAAAAAGAAATATTCTCTCCTCACTTACTGAGCTTTTAGTTTCCTACAAAAGGTTTGTTGGTATTTCACCCAGAGCAAAAAGCACCTACTTGCTCTGACTCTTATTTAGAAAGGCTGTGAGCAGCTTAAAACTCCACCTTCCTTCTCTGGAAGGAATCCCAACAAGTAACTGCTCACTCATTCCCAGCTCATCTGCTACAACTCCAACTGCCATTCATTTTTAACCAATTACATGGCAGCGGCTTGAAAAACTAACAATAGATGGCAGATTTTTGAAAGTTGAAGGCAGTTACAGTAGCTATTCACCGAAGAGATTTCAGAATAACACAGCATACCACATAAAAAAACCCAAAAAAACCCACCACCACCCAAGACAGGGAAGCTGCACACTGTTTAATGAATGCAATTAAATTTGAAAGTAAATATTCCAGTCTTGAAAGAGCGGTTCACCTGTACTACAGTCAGGAGGAGCTCAGTGCTTATTGATGTACTGGAATAAGCTCTGATCCACCTATACACCTCTGTTTCAGGGCCCAAGGGAGGGCTGTGTGAGGGGGATGGGAATGGGAAGAGAGAATGGGAATGGGGAGGGGGCACAGCATAGCAAGCCAGCCCCTCGACCTGCAGGGCCGGGCAGTGCTACACTGATTAAAGGTTCAGCAGCAGTTTGTGTCCAGCGTGGAAGAGCAGAAGTAAGCTTTGCAAAACTCAAGTGTCATACTACAGCACAGGAGATCTTTACCTAACTTTGGTACGAGGCAGGCTGGTAGGGGATCCCGGCCAGGGTGATTACCCTGCATCAGCAGGAGGCATTGCTGTATCTCACCACGACAGCAGAGCAAGTGGCTGGAAGCCAGCTCAGACAAAGCCACCGAAGCTACAGCTGTACCGTCGAGCCGAAGGGCTGAGATACTCCGTACAAGCAGAGGCATAAGCAAAGCAAAGACTCTCAGTGTCAAAGCGATGGAGTTCTCAGAATCAAGCAAACTGCGTGATTCACATTAAGCAAAACAAACATAAGGCCTACCTTTTAGAGTGCAGTCACATGAGTAAACTCTGCAAGTAATACTACAGTAATCCGAAACCAAAATAGAAGGGTTTTATTTAGCACAATTACAGCTCTTTGGGAAAACACATCTTATTTTTAGGGAAACAAGAGCGGAGGCTAAAATTTCAGCTAGGTAAAGCCAACCATTAGCACTCTGTCAACTTATGTCAGTAGAGAACTTGGTACCTTATTTTCAAGAACTGAAAAACATCTTGCTCAAGATTTCAAAATAACTATGGTTTATGGTGGTACATTGGCAAGACACCTCTTGGTTTGTTTACATGCCTGGATAAATATTTTACATGTCAAGCACAGTTATAACACTTTCTAAGAATATTCCATTACATTCTTTCTTATGTGACTAATAATTCTTTCACAAAAATATTTGACTAGTGTCACGTTTCAGCAAAATTAGCCAGGAACTGTAGCTGTATTTTGTGGGAGTTTAAAAAAGGGAAAATACCACTAAAAAAAAATACAAAACTGAAAAAGCAGAGATGATGCCTATTTCAACACACATAATGAGGTGTTCGTGCAGAGGAAAGGTGCCCATTTGCGCCCTCAATAAGGTTGCTCTTGAAAGTGGAAAGTTCTAAAATTGAAATGTATTCCAGAACAGTCCACTCCGGCTCATTTTTAATCTGACAAGCAAGCAACCCATCAATATTCTAGCCAAAACTGCAGCTGGTTTCATAAGTGTTTATCTCAAAGACAACAAGCAAAAGAAAGGCCAGGATTTTTAAAAACCTATTTATTTCAAGGAAACAGTCTTCAAAGGCTACCCTTATGAAGAATATTCAACTCTGCTACTGAATAATCCAAGAGATTCACAAATAAATTAGCATATGCCAGTAGCAGAGCTTATGCATAATTTTAATAAATCTTGAACAAGAAGATAGGTCTTATTGCAGAGCTTGCTAATTAAAGTGTCTATTAATGTACAAAGCAGCTCGCTCTAACCCTAGGATTTCAACTCAATCCCCATCACACGTGACCAAAACTGTGACATTTTCGTGCTCTAAACGTGGACTGCATGAAACGAGTTTGCCATTGTCAATCTGGCTGTCAACCAGACAAGACACTGACACAAAACCACCATCACTAAGTGAACCTCTCGGTGGTAAATGCAGACCAAACCTCAAACCAGCAGAAGTCTCAGCACGCTCAGCACCACTGGGTGAATGCTTCTTCCAGCCCCCTCCGTGGGACACTGCGGGAGCAGCACGAGGCTGCTGGTGTGCTGTTTGTCAGGGCTCCAGCTGCTCCGGGGATAAGTAAAGCCTTTAAGTCTCACGGCTGTCAATCTGGCTGGCCCAAGTTCACAGAAGGTTTTGAATTGTTATTTTTAATTCAGCCGTGACAGTCTCCTAATTAAAGATAGCACTAAGCGTCTGCAGCAGACAGGGTGAGAGACTGGAGAAGAGACTATTTTTTGCATTAATAATAGTTTCATCTTTCAGAAATGCAGTAATTCCACTCTACAAGTGGTGAAATGACATTTCATGTAGCTGTCCACAAAACCTTTAAAATGGTCTTGGAATGACTTAACAGCACAAAGTGAAGACATGTACAGATGCCACAGCCATGGCATATTAACCAATTTTCTGAAAACAATTGAGCTTTTAGGAGAGGCCCACCCCATGATCTTGGCAAAGAACATTTTGTAATAGGGACATTTGACAGACAGGGTACCTTTTAAATATAGCACAGCCCTAATGCACTAAGCTCTCCACAGCTTTATAACTACCAGTAAACAGAAATCCAGCTTCCCCCTTGCTCAGCCAACACTAGGTAACAGACATAATTAGACTGGTTTCACTTCAGTATCTTGTGCAGGACGTTCAGAGCTAACCATCTCAAAAACAGCCGTTTACCACCTCCTCTCCCACTTGCTGCTCGCACATGTCCAAGAAACGCACATGATCGAAAGCCATTAATTTGGATGCTGCACTAGTGGAGAAAAATATTGATCATACTCAAAAAGAAGGTTTTAAATGGCTGTGCAGTACAGCTTAGTTCAGAGATAAGCAGCATTAGGAGTAAAAGCTAAAACCTGTCTAGTCCAAAATGACTCAAGCATTAGCAAATCTACACACCATAAGAATGGATCTCATAGAAAATGTGGATATGGGCAAAAACTTGAGGTTTTGAGGTGCTTTACATTAAAGTTAACCCCATTTCACAAATATACCTGAATCATCTGATTTGAAGATCACTGAATGATCTTATGATTTTTTCATATTTGCAACTTGGTCTGTCTGAAAGGAGAAAGAACAAGTAGATCCTACAGAAAACAGCCTGTAGAAGAAAAAAGATTATGTCCGTATGTAGTAGAGAGACTCTATAGATTTAACAAATCAAACCGTAACAGCAAATCAGCACTTACTGAAATTTACATAACATACATTTGTTTGATATGCATTAGTTGGCCTCCTGAACAAAGTTACAAGACGACAAACTTTTTTAAAACCTCCAAAGACTCCTTTCCCAACACACAGAGTCTTTTCCTAAAAACTGTATCTGTATAAAAGGCCTTTGCTATCGTGAAGTTCCATCTCCCAAGCGTGTATCAGTCACTAACACCTGACGAAGGGCAGTCTTCTTGAAAAGCATTAGACAACAAGGAGGTTTGCAAGCGCCTGCCAGAACATTTATGTCAATGGATTAGGGAACTCATTCATAACTACCAACTGCTACAGCAGATAACATTCCAGGCAGACGTAACCTTTTCCATGGCTAGAGATTATGCAACGCCATGATTTTTAATCCACTCACGCAGAGGAAGAAGAAATTAACTAGCTTTCACATAGGTTAAAGCTTCCTTATTCTGTTTTTCCCCCTCCATTATTTGTTCCAGTTATGTTGAATTAGCAGATGATACTAACTGCACATGAACTGGGAGACTTGTAAAATCCACCCAGCTAATTTCCAGTCCTACTAGAAACTCTGCTGCTGCAGCCACTGCCTGCAAAGTTTCTCTCTTCCTGCCTTTTCCCTAATCGCCTCCTTTGTGGACCTTTCACTCCAGTTTCTCGAAGTTATCAGAACACCCTGAGTGGGAACTCCAGTCATTCAAGTTATAAAACCAGATAGCACTTAGAGAAAAACAATGTCAATGATTATTAAACTAAGAAACATTGCTAAAGTTGGAGTACGTGCTTAATCAAGACAGTTAACAGGACATCCTACAGCATCATGTCGAGTCACAGGTTAATTTCAGGAAATGTGACCAGCAGTGAGCCACAGTGCTGGGCTCCACCTACACCTTCTAGACCCACAACTACATTTATTGAGGAAACCCTTCTTTTTACTAAATATGGCCTTGCTATTTTGGCCTGCCTAATCTGTTTTTCAAAGCTACGCTGACAAAACTTTACATACAAGAAGCATTATATGGTAGCAGCAATCACTAATTATGCAGTTTCTTACTGCTGTCACAAAAGCAGGCTGCCACCAGACTTGCACGTTGTTCTCGCGCTACTTGGTTGCGATGAGCATTAGGCACGAGGTTCAGTTCTGCTATTTTTATGGCTGCTGAGCTCTACTTCCTTCTGAAAACTTTGATTTCATGGAGCAAACTACTACGTCCCAACACACGGGTCAGGGACACAGTGCTATTTTGTGAGAGCTAGTTGGTTGCTGCATTCATTTCCCAGTTCTTGTAATACACGCTTTTGCCACTGAAAGTATGACTAATAAATTTTCATCTGTATTATTTGCAAAGGCAGAGACGATTCACACAGAGCTGTGCTCTCATTTCTCTACCTTTATTCCATTTTCTTCACCCTTTTAGTTGCTTCTTTTGGCTATTTCAGCATCAGATCCCAGGTAGTTTTCTATCCTCACAGTAAATTGCTGACTAGCTCTCTAGTTGCTCTGACACTGGGATACATATGACCTGTTCCAGTTATAGTTCACAAGGGTATTACTATATTTGCGTGTTCAGTAGCAAAACTGATGCAATGACTGAACATTCCCACGCTGAGGAGCAATCAGCGGATTAACATCATTTTTAACAGCTGCACATTTCAGGCTGTTCTGTGGGCAAAAGCCAGGGAAAAAAGAACCCTGGCCATCACAGACAAAAATGCTGAACTTCAGCAACAGACCATATTCGATGCTTCTTCTAAGACTAACAGTCATTTATTTTACTTCTCAATTTCAGGCCTGTGCTCATGAAACAGCTGCCCTTGAAATGTCCTAGCCCTCTTTTCTGCTCCGACAAGTGGAGCCAAAAAATAAGCAGGCCAGCACGCCGTCTCTGCTTGGGCCAGAGGACACATCGTGACCACAAAGCAGAACTGGAACAAGGCACAGGAGGAGTAAACGGCCACGAAAGGTGATGAAATGAGACATAGGCAAGTCCCAGGACTGCAGTTACTTACACGACCTGTAATTATCTCCCTGTAACAGACTCCTGAAACACACCCATGTGAAAGCCCACTCTGCTCTGCCTTTGTGGTTCTGCTGTGTTACAGCCCAGCCTAGTTCGGTCACCAGTCTGCTGCAAAGGAATTCCAGTCACCATTTCTGTGGGTGCGGGCTAGCAAGGTCTTGATAAAAAAAATCTCCCCATTACTTCTAGACCTGAGACTACAGGATGTATTCCTCATCTCTGCTCTTCTGTTATAACCCCTTTCTCCAGAAAGCTGGATGTCCTTCGACCCTCAAAACCACTGCTCCTTGGCCTCTCCTCCCACCACGCACAGACACATCCAGGGCTCCATCGTAGCTGTGAGCTGCCCGAGCCTCTCTGGGGAATGTGTGGTAGCAAAATCAGGATGTCAGGCTCTGTAGCAGGGATCAGCTGCTAGCTGTTCTCGTCTCACAAAACTGCAGTCTGATTTTCACGCTGCTGATCTGCCTTTCTCCATGCTGCAGGCTGGACGGAGTCCCTCCTGTAGGTATCATCCCTGCCATGCAGCAGTGGTTGCCTGTTTTTTCTCCAGGACAAAGCGGGGCTGCGTGCTTAAGCACCCCCTATTTACCCTGGAGCACAGGGGGTTGGATTCATCTCACCTGCGCTGTCTAGATTACAAGTCCCAGCTCCTCTATGCAGATACTGGTAAAAAACAAGCACTGGAAGGCAATTCAGCTCCTCAGAATACAGATGGGATCAGTCTGGGCTACAGGACCAAAGATGAAATCTGGGAATTTTTCAGTATTCAATATTCAATAGGCAACAATTCACATGGCAAGGCCATCCAAAAGCCAAGGACCCAAAATTATACTAACCTTGACAAAAGATGGTCCACAAGTGCTAGCTGACTGTCACGTTGGAATGAGAGGGGATGTTAGGATCAGAAACCTAAGATCAGAGGGGCTTTCATCAGCAGTCTGGCCAAGTTCCCCCCAAAAAACAGACATTGTAAACACATTACTTCTACAGAAAAGGTTAATTTTACCAAACTAGTAATTTATGAACTCATCATTAGCTCTGGTTATGCTATTTATGAGGAAAGTAGAAGAAAATATATTGGTGCCTCCCTATCCCTTTATATTTCCCCACAGAAAAAGTATGTATCATGCTGCTTGTCTGGATATGGGTTAAATTAGCCAGTAGTGAACCAATCCTCTAGCTAAATTTACTTTCTATTAAGCAATTCTTTTAAAAATCAGGAGATCCTTTAGACAGCTGAAGTGGCCTTTATCAGGAGGCACCAATTCAGCATTTTTCCTGTAAAGAAAGAGCTCATTATCCACACCCTCCTCCAGGACCTCTAAGCAGAATGCTGCAGTTCCAGAGGCTCATTTTGCATTATTAAACAGGATTTTACTTTCTAGAAGGAAGAAGAGTTTCTGACACTGGCTTTGGCAAGAACATGTAACTAGGAGAGACTGCACAGGTACGTGCTATTTCAGGTAGCTCTGCAAGTCTCCTTTCACAAGTTATTTGACTGCTGAGTCAGCCTGTCATCATGCAGAGACTTTCATAACAGGACTGCAACTTTGTGATGTGATTATTAATACAGTACCACTACTACCTAATGCTTGGCCAATATTCCTTTATGATCACAGCTTTTGGCAAAAGGGGACAAAGGTGGTGTTAATTGCTACACAGCACTGAAGTCTTACAACAAATTCATTACAAAGGGTGAAGTATTATTTACCTTTCTCTACACCCAAATTTTCTACTTACGGGTTTTCAGATATTTAAAGTGGCATTCATAGCATTACTTTTAAACAGTATTATACTCTGCTTCCTTTGACTATGCTGTTACACTGAACAAAACACTTGGCTGCCTGTCATGGGCATATGGAGTAAGTTCAAGATGAGGTCAAACACATCCTAGCATGCCCCAAACTTTGTGCTGAAAGCATCAACTAATAAAACCAGACATGATTCTTGCTTCTCATGACCCGTAAAGACAGACTGAATCACCACACAAAAAATGTTACAATATCCTGAACAGAAAACTCCAGGCAGGGAGTTATGAAACCTCTTGGATTCCAAGAAGGCAAGACTGAGCATGCTAAGACATGAAGGCACTTCATAAAGACTGAGGTGAGATCAGATTTATGATCAAATCAGCTGAAGCAAGAGGGTTCCTCAATTCTGATGGTTAAAAATACTTTGGGGAAGGAAACAAAGGCTACTGCTGTGTAGAGCTCAATTAAGGCTAGCTCTGGAGTGCAGAAAAAAAATGCAACGTTGAGTAATTTTATACTGGACACATCCAATAAACCTGGTCACATTTATTTGGACCTTGGATGATAAATTTATGTTGGCAAGTTTATGACCAGCGAGGAGGCTTCCTATTTTTGAGACTCTGGAATTACTATCTTACCTTCCACTCAAAGAGCTGTCACAAAACCTTTCCAGAAAAAAAAAACCAAACCCTAACCCAACAAAACCCCAACCACTTTCTCTGCCTGTAGGTACATGCTATCTACATCAAACAACTCAAATGCCTTTGCTGTAACTTGTTTCTCACCACCGTTGAGCAGTATATAAATAGCCCATTTGGTCCTTTCGACTGCAGTTTCTTCCAGGTAGACACCTGCAGCTTGACTGGGATTGCTGAAGTTCACTCAACTTTACACAGAATAACTAGAGAACAGAAAGCTCCCCCAAAAATAAAGTTGTGATGAACTCCTACCAGAAAAGCACTCCTTTTAAGCCCAAATCAAACAAAACTCAACCTTTCCAACTCTAGCAGCAAAAAACTGTACTGAAAGAGGTCAAAAAGCATTTCACGTGCTGCAAATACATCTGTCTTGAAACAAACACCAAGTTAGCCAACTCAGCACACACCTATTTCTGAGACAGCACAATTTACTTTAACCTGTTCTTACTTGCTTTAAGATAAACTGAAGTAAGTCTGGACGCAGTCCTCTGCACAGATCTAACTTAGGATTAGTCTACATAAACTGCTCCATTTCAACCACAAGATCAGATCACAGAAGACCCTCTAAAGTGGATTTTAATATGTAAAATAAAGACAGTTACACCAACAAGCACACGGAGGTTGTAAACATTATCAGTCTATTTATTTTAGCAAAAGGTGACTGCTTCCCTAAATAAAATTGCTCCACTGCAATAAAGATGTGTAAAGCCAGCCTGAAGACTAATAACAACTCTTACAAGCAGCTTCGACAACAGACTAACCCAGAGTTTTCTGAGCCAAATAATTCACTGTGTTGGTGCTTACAACATTGAAAATGCTTCCGTGAACTGAGGGCAGAAGCACTTACAGTGCTTAAACCCAGGTGATGGTCAGCAGTGCAGACTCCCAGCCCAGGCACTGGGGTAAATTATGTTCTCCCAGAAGGGAGAACTGGGCCTTTCCATGGATTCCTGAGATGCAACCTCCTTCCCATTAACAGTTTGTGATTGCTGCTAAAGCCAGCAGGAAGGATTGTGACTTTGTGGTGAGGATAAGGCAGGCACAGGGAGGCACAGGTGAATTTTCTGCCTTAAAGCCAGCCATAACCTACACTACAACAGGATTTGGTAGAATAATTCAAAATTCTCCCTACCGATCCTCCCTGGTTTATACCCAAGATTGCTAGCGTATTATTGCCCCTTCCCTGAAAAGCCTAAAGTCACTGAGAAAGCAGTACAGAGAAAGTGCAAAGAGGGTCAGAGACAGGGAAAGTCACGACACAAAGATGCCTGTGAGCAGCGGCAGGCTGAGGTCTCACCTACGGCACCCGTTTAATGGGAACCCCTTAGAACTCCTGCTCCTTTTCAAAGCACCGTGCAGCCTGAAAGGAGGGAGGGAAGGGAAGGTGACCTCAAACCTAAAGCCATCACAGCACGCGCAGGAGGGCAGCGTGACCACTCAGCCCCCCAAGAAGGGGATGGTCCTGCTGCGGGGCTGGTGGCCACAGGCCGCAGCCTCTACCAGAGTCACTGCCCAGGCCCCGAGGCCTCCCGCACAGCACAGGGAAAGGGGTAAGGTAGCAAAGACGCAGGGATGAAGCACTGACTCAAGGGACAACAGCCCCAGCCCCCTCCCAAACGGGCAGAATGCAGGAGAGGCCCCCGAGGCCCCCTCCCCAGGCGAGCTCCCCGCCAACCCCCGACGGCCCTCCCCCCTTCGCGCACACAAAGGCGGCCCAGACGCACCTCCCCAAACGCCCACAGGGGAAAGGCAGCTCCCCGGCCCCGCAGGCCCCTCCAAAGCCCAGACAAAACAGCGGAGCGCACTGCGACCCCCCAGACGCCCTCCTCAGTGCCCGCGGGGGGCAGGGAAGGCCCCCCGAGCCCCGAGTGCGCCTCTTCCCCGGCCCGCACAGCCGGCGCCCCCCGGCCCGTAAGGCGCCCTCAAAGCAGAGGGAGGGCCGGGCAGGCCCCTAAAGCCCCCCCAAGGCCCACGGAATGCCGGAGGAGGCCCCCACAGGCCCCATGGAGGGCCGGCAAGGGCCCGGGCCGCACCCCCACGCGTCTGCCTCACTCACCGCGTCCGCGCCGAGGCCGCTCCCTCAGGCGGGCGAAGGGCGGGATCCCGCCGCTGAGCCCCGCCCCCTGCGCACGACGATCCGATTGGCTCCGCACGCGGGGCCGGCTGGCCAATGGGGACCGAGGGAGCGGCGGGGGCGGGGCGTGCCGGGGCGCGCTGCGGGGCGCGGCGGGAGCAGCGGTGCTACAGGCGGTGCGCGCCCGCCGCATCCCCCCTGCATCCCCCCCCATCCCCCTCCCCGCATCTCCACCTGCATCTCCCGCCCCCCGCATCCCCCGCCGCTCCCTGCCCCCCCCGGCCCGGCCCCACCGGTCGGAGAGGAAGGACGGGTCGCACTGCCCTCCCCGCCCCCGGTGTGCCCCGGCAGCCCTCCCTCCCCGGGTAGCGCGCCTGCCCGCGGGGCCGTGCCCCAGTCCGCGGCGGGATGGCACCTCCGGGATAACGGCGTCCTCCGGTGCTGTGCTGGTGCCGGCGGCCACACCGGCCGGGTGGGCTGGGGTCCCCGGGCGGGGGGATCCGTGGGGCCAAGGCACGGGCGGGAGGGAGGGGACGGACACACACGACACGGCCCCGGGCGCTGCCCCCCGCCGCTCTCCAGCCTCCCGGGGCTCCGGCTCGTTTCGATTTCGTTTCCCGGAAGGATCGCGCTGAAGCCGCGACGGCCGCAGGCCTGGGCGCCGGGGCACCGCCGGGCACCGGGGCAGCGCCAGCACCGGGTCGCAGCGCTGCGGGCAGCGGCCGCCCACCGCCACCGGGGATGCAGGTAAGAGCTGCCCGCCCCCAGCCCCGTCCTGTGTCCCCCCTCCCCGCTTTCCTCCCTCTATTAAAGGCTGCAAGTTGATGCCCCGGTGTGTGTGTGTGGGGTGACCCCCCACCCGCCTCCCACCGGCCCCACGGAGCCGGGAGCAGGTGGGGGGCTTCGGCCCCCAAGTCCGGGGCTGAGCCAAAAGCTGCTCTCACGCCTCTGTCTGCACCATCCTTTTCCTGCTCTCCCACTTGATCCCCTCCGAGGACAATATTTCCTCTTGAAGCAAGGAAGTGCCATCTCAGAAACGCGTCGAAGAGCTAAGCAGGAAAAAAAGCAAGAACATAAAATCGGTATAAAGCAATAAAAATTCAGAATGTGTCTCATGCCCTAGAAATCTTGAGGAGCAAGAAAAATATTAAACGTGTTGGTTTTGCTGTAAAAGTCGTAGTAAGAGAGTCACACCGATGGGAGAAAAATCAAGTACCTTTTAAGAGGAGTTCTAGACAAAACACACCGCTAATTTCTTTCACTTTTATTCTTCCTGTAGTTTGCTGCTTAGAACGAATCCGAAAGACAGTTCCCATTGCTATCAGGCCTGTTCAGGGTTTATACTGGAGTTTCTCTGCTTTCCTCATGCAACTGCTTTGCTAAACCCATCAACCCAGGGACAGCCAGCAGTCCCTGCAGGCAGATTGTTAACCCTCGACCTTCTGCTGAAGGACCCCTCACCTCCCCCCAAGCTGCTGCCTTCTCCTGCCATAACCCCCCAGGTCGCAAGGAAGCGTTTTCCCCAAGCGGGATGGGGTGCTTTGCTCCTGCCTCCCATACCCCTGGTTTCGGGGATGCCAGCTTTGCATTTAAGATGTGTCCGACCATCACCTGCTCCGTCAGTGCACACTGAGTTTCTTCACCCCTGATTTTCAGCGGGGGCTCAGCTCTTCTGCACCCCCCGCTCTGAGTCAAGGAGTGCTAGCTGCTCTAACCACCTCCAAAAATCTGCCTGAGAGTGTACTGAAGTGCCCAGGGTTGTCAACCGCTTCAGAAAATACTATTTGGAGGCAAAATTGTTAATTTTCCAGAGAATGAAAGTGAGAAATTGCTGGGATTCATGTTAATAGATTTTTTAAAGGCAACATTATCTGCTTGGCTGCCAGTAATATTTCAAGACCTAGATGGGGCTGCAAGCAGGATCCCAGCTGCCTTCTGGCTCACATGCTCTGGGTGGGAGCCTGGGGGCAGAGTAGGGGCGATGCTGACCCTCAGCCCAGCAGAGGTGCTGGGGCTGCCTCTCCCAGCACGACCCATCTCACCAGCTCAGTGAGGCTGAAGGGGCTCCTTAATGAGCAACCGAGAGGGAGGGCTAATTCTTGAGGAGCTGAGACTTAATGGCAGGTGAGCAAGATGGGTTGGCATCTCCCCGAACCATGGGATGGCTATTTCCAGTTATGCCCAAGTGATCACTGGGGAAAAAGTTAGAGAGAACTCTTCATACAGTGTTTTTAAGACAAAACCTAAGTGCTATTACCAGCTTTATTTCCACAACTCTAAAGAACTGAAGCACTGTCCTAAAACCCTGGGCTTCCAATGAGCATCTGAAGATGCTGCAGGAAGCAGGAGCCAGCACAAGTACTGCAGGGTCTGTGGGTCTTGGCTCCATCTTCTACCTCCCTGCAGCCATGGGGCAGTGGGGATGGATAACCCGCATCCAGAGTCTGGGTAAGGACAGGTACCTCTGCTAAAGAGAAGAGCTGGAGAAAGAGGGGGATCTCTGGCTACTAACGCTGTGTTGGGCAGCCAGAGATTCATCCTGGGGCTAGTAAAGGTCCTAGAGCCAGTGTGGAAGAGCTGCAGACAGCACATCGTGCTGCTATGAAACTGGTTAGAAAACACTGGAGCGGTGTTTACTGCAGTGGAGGCATCTCCAAAGCAAAGGCAGGACCAGAGCTGGGAATTTCCCCCCACTGATCTATTTGATCTCTTTTCCCCAGGGTAACATGGCAGTCAGTTCTTCCAGACCCATTGCTGCAGCTTTGTTACCATCCCCATCCCAGGCCAGCCACACACCCACCAGCGAGGGGGAGATCTTCAGGCTTCCAGGCAGGCTGAGTGAGTAGATGTTGAGCAAGTCAACACTACTTAAACAAGGAGTTCCCACAGGGTGGGACATGGTGGGTCCAGCCATGGTGTCCCAGTCAGGGACCATCCCCTGCTGTCAAGGGGGACAAGATGGACTAGTCATCATGGTTCTTTTTTTCTCTTTGGGGCATTTTGGACCTGTGAGTGCTTAATGTAGAGGGAAATTTCGGTGATGGAGGAGACCAGTGTCCCACCCTGCCCCTCAGCAGTTCTGAAGCTGGAGACTGAGTTGTTTCAGAGGCTGCCCCTGGTTTCAGGAATCCAGCCCTCACTGTGGAGCAAGGACGACGTGATCCACTGGCTAAGATGGGCTGAGAAGGAGTATTCCCTTCGGCAAACTGATGAAAGCAAGTTTGAAATGAACGGCAAAGCCCTGTGCATCCTCACCAAGGATGACTTCAGATACCGAGCTCCGAGCTCAGGTTAGACCGAGTGCAAGGGTGTTTCTGAGGACCCTCCAAGTACAGCACCAGCTGTGGTCTGCTGAGAGGGGCTGCATGGGTCCCAGCAGACCAGGCGTTAGCTCTGGCCAGTTGGGTGCTGGAGGCAAGGACAACGCTCTTCCTTCCTTTAGTCCATCCGGACTGCAAATACTTTGGGATAGGGAATAACTCCGTAGCAGAGACACATAAGCAACACCATCAGCTGAGATGATATAATACAGATCTGAGCAGGCTTTCCTTCCCCGCAGGTGATGTGTTGTATGAAATACTCCAGTACATTAAGACTCAAAGAAGAGCTCTGGTGCGCAGCCCTTTGCTGAACTCACCCTTCAGGGAGGCCAGGAGCACAGAGGAAGGTATGATGAGTGGCAGCTGTCCATCACACGGCGCCTGCCCTCAGCTACAGTGGGTGGCTCACATCTGGGGTGTGAAGCCAACCCACACGGCCTGAGCAAGGCAAGCAGGACACTCCTGGAGATGCAGCCAGGTCCAACCAAGCCCAGGTCACGGAGGAATTTTGTAGGGATGAAGCAGGTCTGGGCAGAATCAGAACTAGGTAGCGCCAGGCGGGTCTGGGGTGGGTGGGTGTGTGGTGTGTGTGTGTGTGGTGGGGTGGGTCTGTGGTGGCCAGGCGCGTGTGTGGTGGCCAGGCGGGTCTGTGGTGGCCAGGCGGGTCAGTGGTGGGGTGGGTGTGCGGTGGCCAGGCGGGTCTGTGGTGGCCAGGCAGGGCTACGGCTGCACTTGGGGGTCTGTCAGCAGATCACAGGGGGGTCGGGGGGGTCAGTGGCCAGGCAGAGGCATAGCCCTGGCTGGGGACCAGCCCTCCTGTGGCTGAGGAGCCAGGGCTGAGCTTAAACAGAGCTTCTGGGCCACTGGGTGGGGAGAGGCTGGTCAGGGCCAGCGAGGCTTATTAGTGCCCCCGGGGGGGCTAGGTAGGAGCTGGGGTGGGGGTGGGCTGGGGTCAGTGGCTGGCTTGGCATTCGGGGGCTCTGGGGGGGCTCTCCTGAGCTCTTTTGCTGGCTGAGGTGTAAGGTGATGAAGACCTTCAGCTTCCACAAGAATTTACAAAGGAATGCCTGTGCTCCGGTGCATTCTCCTATTCCGGCTTTACCTCTGTATCTGACCCTCACCCTACTCAGCGTCTCCCCCAGCCCTTCTGCTGACCCAGCCTTAGGAAAGCCCCAGGCTTTCCATAGCAGCTCCTGGGCTGGTACTGGGCTGATAACCACCCCGGGCTGTCCCTCCCCACCTGCTTCAGGGTTTTGGAAGAGCTGGGACCTGCCACAATGCACCGCAGCGTTGGTTTGGGCTGTTTTTCCCAGGGCCAGCCCGGAGCGCTGAGGCAGGTGCTGGTTTCTCCTGCCTGGATCGTGCGGAACAGCCTGTGTCCCGCAGACACACGGAGCCGCTGAACCTCTCCTGTCACAGCTCGGAGGGCAGGTGCGTGGCAGACACCATCTGCTCTTCTACAACCCTGTCGGCCCCAGCGGATGGGAAAATTGCAGGTAAATATGAATTTAGAGCCTGGTTCCTTGGGGAGATGTGCTTTGTCCTGGCTGCCCATCTGTCTCCCATTTATTCCATGCATCGGTGTGTGCTTCCCTGCCTTGGTTTCCCCACCTGAAAAATTGTAGTTCCTGCCTGCATTTTGAGATCGAGCACTAAAAGTGCTGTGCATGAACTTTGCACTCTTCTTATATTTATTATCATTGCTAACACGTGCAATCCTGTTGCTGATCGGACCCTCGCTGGAGCACAGGTGCCTTGGTGGGAGCTTGGTGACTATTTATTCTTGCCCGGTGCTCAGACTGCAGGTTGCTGTGGGATTACATGTACCAGCTCCTCTCCGACAGCCGCTACGAGCCTTACATCAAGTGGGCAGACAAGGAAGCCAAGGTGTTCAGGGTTGTTAACCCAAACGGACTTGCCCAGCTCTGGGGGAACCACAAGGTAAACACAGTTGAGAACAATTCCATCATTCCTGGGCTTCTACATGGCACCTTCATCCTGTTCCTCCGAGCTGATGGAACAGGGACTGGGAAGGGTGAGACAGAGTGCGCGCAGGGCCGGTGAGAGATGTCACCCTCCCAGTGGTTAAAGAGGGAGGCTTTCCCATCCCCTGGAAAGCAAACCATGCTGGCTGTGGACCCAGAAGCAACCCTGGGTTAGAGACCCACACTGTAGCCTGCAGAGCCCAGGACCCACCTCCAATGTCCCCCTGGATGACCCAAACCAGGTGTAGGTCCTTGCTTTTCCTGAACCCACACCAATTCTTTCCTCCTTCCAGAACCGGATGAATATGACATATGAGAAAATGTCACGAGCGCTGAGACATTACTACAAACTCAACATCATCAAAAAGGAGCCAGGGCAGAAGCTGTTGTTCAGGTGAGATGAAGCAGATCAGAGAAACGAGCTGCCTGGGACGGTGCAGATGGGGCACGGGAAGGCGGTGGGCTCCAGAAGTTGGCAGCGGCTTCATCCAGCAAGATCCTCCCCTGAAAACGCAACAGCCTGGTGGTTTTGCACCCAGGCTGTCCTGTGTGAGCCAGGAGCTGGGCTGTCTGGGCTCCAGGTCCGTCCGATGCCCCTTCCAGGGCTGCGGGCCAGCAACCCGCCCTGGGGTCCGCATCCATCTGCTCTGTGCTTGGAGTCCTGCTGGTGCTGGAGGGACTCCCCAGGCCCCCCCAAGCTGGAGGGTCCCTCCTTTCCCCCATTGCCAGCAGGTCTGAAGTCCACCTCCAGACGGAGGAGCCAGCCAGACTGGAAATAAGTCAGGAGCCTCCTGTTCCCAGTGCTGGCTGCTCCCCTGGGACCAGCTTGGACTTCAAATGCCAGCTCTGGGCTGGTGAGCGCTGAGCTTTGTCTCCCCACGCTTGGTGTATCCTGGGTGCAAAGCACGAGCTGGGGTCCTCAGCAAAGCCCAGGGCTGGAGATATCCTCTGGTGAGCTCCAGAGCTCAGCTGATGAGGGCAAGAGCTCCGGCATCTACAGCCTGGTTTGGGGCTGCGTTTGGACACGCCCTTAAAGACATTAAAAAAATGTATTCCAGGTTTTTGAAGACTCCTGGGGAAATCATCCACGAGAAATCCAGCAAACTGGAGCAGCTGGAGAGCGAGGACCAGGAAGACTTGCAAGAAGATGCATTGGAGCTTTCGCCATAGGAAATCTTTGAAGGTGGCACTTGCAGCGCATCACAGAGAGACTCAGGCTCTGCTGGGAAGTGCCGGTGGCTCTGGTGTCTGGTGGATACAAGGCCACAGAACTGGTCCTGGATTTCAGAACCTGCCCTGAGCCAAAGCTGTGACATCTCTGGGGCTTCCTTAGCAAAACACACCCAGAAACTGTCCCCCAGCACTGAAAGCACACTGAGCGTGTGGGCTGGCCTGCTTGCTTCTCTGCTGCCCACGGGGAGGGAACGGGATATTTTTGCTCTGTAAACTTTGCTGCTTGTCTTTAAGGTTCAGACTTGCTGGTAAAGACTGCCCTGTTCTTACAGCGGGCTGTGCTGAGCAGAGAGCGCTGGAGCACGTGCTCCAGGTCGGGCAGCTCCTGAAGTGCTTTTGCAGCTGGCAGTGGCCCCAGGAATGAACCCGCTGCTCCGAGTCTGAGCCGCATCCCCGGTACGAGGACGGACTCACCTTGCGGATGCGCTGTGCACTGTAATCTCTCCGGCTCCCGTGGGGTTGCTCCAGCGATTAAGGGTGGGAGCGTGCTGCCATATCCACCTGGATCAGGTGTGGCTGGAGCTCCAGGCTGCATGGATGCCGTAAGCTGGGTCTCCTTTTAACTCCTTTCCCCTCCATGTAATGCTTTTTATAATTAGCTGATTAAATAACGTGAAAAGAAACACAGCCAGTCATGAATATGCCGTGAAGCAGCGTTGTGTTTTCATGCCTGATGGGGAAAGGTGAATTCCTTCCAGCCTCAGTTTTGCACCGTGGCAGAAATTATCCTTCTGCCCCCCGTCTTTGCTCTGGACCCTTCCCCAAGCCCAAGGTGCCGTCTCAGAGCTGCATCGGTGCCGCTTTCGGGGCAGCAATACCATGAACGGGTCTGGGAACTGTCAGTCTTGTGAAAAACTTTGGCAATGGTTGGTGACCGAGGCTTCCACCAAAACCGGCTGTTGTCAACCTGAAACTACAGTCCCTTTCCCTCTAACTGGTGTTGCTCCTCCAAAGCTACTTTATAACCATTAACTGGAGCCTGGAGATGCTGGTGGGCTGTAGCCAGTGAGAGGTGGAGGAGGGACACGTAGCAGCCGGTTGGCAAAACGTCAACGGTACAGCAGCTCGGGAAACCCTGGCCGAGAAGTTTCACTTCCAGAAAAAAATCACCAGCCCGTTGTCAAAGCGCAAGTGTTTGTCAAGTCAAGTGACAGAGGAAAAGGAAAGCTCTAGTGGGGTAAATGAGCATCGTGTCACAGCCTTTGGGAGGTCCTAGCTAGGAAGGGAGGCCAAAATCTCTGCTAGGAGAGGGGGCAGGAGGCTACCCAGCACGCAGCCAAGCTGCAGCCTGGGGATGCACCACACCAGCGAGGCGCAGTGGAACACCCAGACCTCATCCTTCCTTCCACAAAAGGTGCTTTTTGTCCCAGAGAAGACTAAAGCCAGGACTTTCTTGGGGTGAAATCCAGCAGGGGGTCAGTGTAAGTCCTGCCCAGCCCTGAGGGACAGCTTTGGTGGGCGAGCAGACCTTCTGTCTCAGCAATTGTCCCATCCTGGCCCTGCGCCACTGTTGGCATACACACCCGTGGGTGCATTTTTCCCGACCTCCCGACAAGATATTCCCCCAGCTTTCTGGTTGTGGGAACAGGCCTGACGGCTCCCGAGCATCCCACCGCTTCTCCAGCCGGTGTGGGTTGTTCTGGTGGAGCTGGTGACAGTCAGTGACCCCGGGGCTTGTGCCGCGCTCGCGGGGACCGTGCGGGATGCACGCTCTTCACCTGTTTTTCCCACGATGACTAAGGATCCTGCTGCACTCAGCCGGGGAATTCCTCTCCCTGTTGGGAAGCTGCCAAAAAATGCTGGAACCTCCTTGTGTCACGCCGTGCCGTCACGGCTGCCGAGCGATCTTGGAGGGTGAAAATCAAAGGGCACTTTGGCAAGGATGGGCTGCGATGACAACCTTTTTCCATGCTCCCAGGAAGCCCTCGTGCCCTTCCCGGAGCAACACGCCTCTTCCTTGAAGTAAACAGAGGCGGAAGGAGTGTGAATCTTTCCTGGAATGGGGACCCAGCCCTCCCAGTAAACAGTGCTGCTGGCGCTGGGGTGTTCGGTGCGGGTGCGTGGGGAGGGGGAGCACACGGCAGCCGGTGGTTTTGGCCCTGGCTGAAGGTGGCACACAGGCACGTCCCCATGCAGGCATCCCCCAAGGTCTGCAGGGGTTTTGTTCCCTCGGGGGGACACCCAGCACCCAGGTCGGGTGGTGGCCGGGGTGGGGGGCTGTGTGCCACGCGTGCCTGCTGCTGCCTGGTGCTGCTGCCCTCAACACCCCGTTGTGGTTCCGCTCTCCACCTGCAGCGATGTTTGTGCCCAGGTGGCTGGTGCAGGTGGCTTTTGTGGTCCACCCAAAAGTGCCTCCAGCACGCGGCAGGGCTGACCGTGGCCTTGGCTAGCCAAAGATCTTCAAGGCTGGTGGTCCCCAGCCCCTCTGGACACTCATTCGAGGTCATCCCACCCTCCTGCAGAGGAGGCTTTTCGTGATATCCATCAGCCTGTGGCCTCTTTGTCCTGTTCCCAGGAGACCTGGGGGATTTGCCTTCTCCTGAGTCCGTTGTAACCCCCTCATACCTCACAGCTCCATGCCGGGAATACCTCTCCCTTGGGGTTTTTTTCCCACCTTTTGGAGTAAGTTCCTGTAAATAAGCCAGTTACCCCCTGCAGTGTCCCTGTGCTTTTAGTTCTGCTATTCCCTCCAGTGTCACCGGCCTGAAGACACCAACCTCAGTGCTGTCTGCTCCCTCCATGTGACTGTGTTTCCAGGCAGCTTCCTCATTCTGTCTCGGTGCTGATGAGAAAAGCGGACACATTTGCACCCTGACCCCCTCCCCCAGCTCTGGTAACGGGCTTTTGGTTTGTCTCAGGTCTCTTGCAAACATCTTTTTCTTACACCTCTCTCCCATTAGGTTTGAGCATGTCCCAAATCCCAGAAGAGATCTGAACTTGGATAAAGGTCTGGATCCAGAATCATGATTCAGGTAAGATTTTTCCTGGAGTCACTTTGGGTATCCCATCTTCAGGCTGTGTCCAGAAATGCTGCTACAAGGAGGAAAAACCTGCAAGAGGCCGTAAGTCAGTGCTGATTCCCAGTTTAACCCTCCACGAGCAGTGACGGTGTTTGGACACATCCCACAATCTCCAGCAGCAGGATCTCCAAACTGGAGATGGCCAAGCTGTGCCCCACCACCAGAGTGGAGGTGCCTTTTTGGTTTATGGATGTTGCAGAGGAAAAAAACCCCAACAAAATGGATTATGAAGCTCCTTCTCACCCAGTGGAATCGACCTCCTTCTGAAAGGACGTGACACATGCTAGTTAGCAGCGTGGAGCTCCTCGTGGATGGTTTAATTATGTATCAGAATAGATGGGGATGCTGAAAAACAAAGGCAGGTAATTCCTAATCAATACCAGACTGATTCATCAGTGTAGGCTCGGGACAAACAGAGGGAAATGGGCCAGATCCCTCCCAGTTATAGGAAATGATGGCACGGAAAGTTTGTGGAAATAAAAGTAAAATAATCCTGGACCGTTTCAATTGCAAGCTGAAGCCGTTAACAGGAAAATATCCAGGAGGCACCTGGGCAGCACATCATCCCAGCTGAAACTTAGAGAAAATGCATCGCTGCTCACGTGGAGCTCTTGCTCAGGGCTTTTTTTTCCGAGGCCCGCGTGGCAGCCAGCAAATGCGTCCGCATCCCGGCGCATCCCTGCGAGGTGCAGTGCGGAATATTGCCATCAGATGGCAAAATAGCAATGAGGATGGCGGGAGCAGCCTGCGGGAGCCTGTACCAGGCCCAGAGCCGCACGGGGATGGCTGTGGGACCATCTGGCTCTTCGGTGTATGAAAGGTGTAAGATTTGTTCGGCCCAGGGGCAGACTGTGGATGTTGGGATGCGCGGATCAGCCTGGCGGGTTCGGCCCTGGAGATGCTCTGCCCCTGGGGCAGGGTAGGGGGCTGATGGGGTGCAGAGGATTTGGGTGCTGGAGCCGGTCCTGTGTCATGGTTTAGGGTGGGCGCACGGGCTGATTGAAGGACCCCGGGGTGGGTTTCAAAGATGCTGCAGCCCAGCCATGCCTGGTGTAAGGCATCAACCCGATAGCACCGTGCCCCGGAGTGTCTCTGGTCCCACAGCAGCTCCCAGTATCCACTTCCCTGGAAGCTGCTGGGATGTGAGCAGGGCAATCGGCTTGCCGCATTGAAACCTTGTTTATTGGAGAAAGTTATGACCTCTCCTTACAAAAACAACCCAGAGAAGCCCATATATGGCATCACACCCACTGAAAAAAAAAAAATAATCCCAAAGAAACCAAACCCACCCGCCAGACAGCTGGCAGAGATAGCTGGTTTCAAAGGCCAGCACCTGCACCAGGAGCCAGGTGATGGTGATGCTGTTTTGCTGCTCTTTGTCACAAGGAAATCGTTTTCTCCTCCAGCGAAACTCACACCCACTGGTTTTCCGCCACGAGGGAGGTGATAGCGGGGATCCCAGGCGGAAGCATTGGCCGCTCTCCTACCTGAATGGCTGATAAAAATAGGACTTAACTCAGCCAGCCATCTGCCCGGGTATAAAAGAGCCACCTCCCAGGGGAGCCTGACAACCCTTCGTGCCTGTGGCCGGAGAGCTTGTCTCGACATAAGTCCAGAAGGGCTGAAACACTGATGGAAAGGTAAATACCAAAAGAGCAAATAAAGAATGATGTGGCCAATGTACTGGAATCAATCGAAGTAGGATGGGGGCTGTTGCTTTGCTGTGATTAAATCTAGTGGAATGATTTATTAGTATCGGGTGGCTTTGAGGTTGGCTCAGATGAAGGAAACTTGCCTTCTTGATCCAAAAAACGGCCAAGTTGGCGTGGGTGGGTGCACTCGTGCGTGGTGGTGATGCTCATCTAGACCGAGCGGAGGCTGATGGCTGGCTCCAGGGCAGTTTGTACAGCCGAGCGTGCCAGATTTCCGTGTTGGCTTCCAAGTGGTGCTCCGCGGTGGAGAAAGTCTGGTTTGGGGCTGGTTCTCTGGAGGGTGAAATTGCTTTGGGAAGTAGAGCCAGCACAAGGCACAGGCACGGTTCTCTGGTTTTTCCATACAGCATCCTTCTATTTAATTTTGCTCATAAACAGAGTAAAAAGGGCAATGGGAAAGGCAGGGCTCAGGTGCTCCAAGCTCCATTCACAGCCGAACGCTGGTGAGAGCTCGCAGGGGGGCTGCACCATAGCAAGGTGCTCGGCCAATATCGGCAGTGACTGAGGATATTTGTAAGACCCCATGCTGCCTTTGGCCTCTCCAAGGGCTGGAAGCACCCAGCCTTGCTGGGGAATGCTGTTTTTTTTAGCAGCCAAGGCTTTAAGGAAAGATACGAAAAACATCTGGGTTGTGTGATTCATCACGGAGATGGTGCTCCCGGTGTGTAGGTTTTCGTCATAGCCTGGGAACACGTCGCAATAGAAAGGTACAGTACCACGGTATCTGGATTATGCCTTTGCTGGATTAAACCCTCTGGAGGATAACCAGGCTCTCCCTCCGAGGCGAGACCAGCTCACCTCCCCACTTCCCACAGTTTCACTTCCATTATCAGCAGTGTCTACAACCCATCATAAAACCCTATGTGTACCGCCTGTGTAAGGAGCACTGAGATAACAGCTGTACAAGGAGTTGATCATTTACTAGGAACAGAAACAGTCTCAGACACCCAAAGCACCCTTGGGTGCCAAAGTGGGGATGATTTCCATCACACGCCACCTGACTGCACAGGGAAAGCAAAAATCAGGCTGAAAATATTGTTTTTCTCTGCAGCAACATGCAGGCTCTGGCGGGGGAGAAGCCTTGGCAGGACATGGGGAGGCAGCCGTCGGGCAAGATCCTCTCTCTGGACAGGCAAGGGGCCAAGAAAGTGCTGGAGATCTACGTCAAGCGCTCGCTGAGCTGCTGCGAAAACTCACTGATGGCCAAAAAAAAGTTTCAGGAGAGAGCTGGAGGGCGGGGGAGGAAGGCAGGTGGGCTGCAACGGTCGAAAAGTGACTTCTGCAAGTATTCGTGTGCCAAACATGGTCCCAGGAAGGACCAGGAGGAGCAACCCAAAGCACCAGACCTGGATGAGGCTCTGGATGAGAACAGCAAAGCTCCTGGGGAGGTCCCTAAAGAGGAGTTGGAGCCCAAGAGGAAAAGCACAAAAAACTCTTCCCAGGGCAAAACCCAACGCACCTGGTTCAAAAGTTTCTTAAACATAATCTTCAAGAAGAGCCCTGAAGACCAGAAGGAAAGTGCAGGACAAAAAGCAAAGCAGAAAGATGCCAAAGCTCCTCACAGCTCCAAAACAGAAGGGGCTAAAAGACCCGGAGGGGACTGGAGCACGTCCCCGCTGCTGGGCAGAGCCCTGAAGAAGAGACCCAGCCTCAAGAAGGTTTTCTCCTTCAAGAAGCACGTGGAGGAGGAGCGGGGAGAGGCAGCGGCGGGGGCGAGGGCCAAGCGCCCCAGCTGCCTTCCCCTGCGGCACATCCAGGCGCCGGCCACCGCAGGTGGGACCCCGACCACCCCCACCCCTGACCCCAACCCACCCACTGTGAGGGGACCTCTGTGGGGAAACCTATAGAGTCCAGTGCTGGCTTCTAACTGCAGCGTCACCCTCCCGGTGCTTCCCGGGGTTTGGGATCGGTTTGGGGGGCTCCAATCTCAACCGGCTGCTTCGGGAAGTGTTGACGCCCCCGTGCTTCGAGCAGACGGGCTCCAACTCAGGGGCGCAGCGAGTTACCCCAGGCCAGTGGCTGGGCAGGAACCATCCGAGCCCAGGGTTTCCTCCTCTGGCAAACGAGGAACACGGTGGTTTAGCTTAAACCTGCGTCCAAGACTTGAGATTAAATCCCCAACCGCTCCCGGGCCCACGTGAAGCTGCTTTCCACTGGGTGCGGGGAAGGGTGCGGGCAGCCCGTGGGACACTCCCGTCACCACCCAACCCCTTCCCCTGCCAAAATGCTGGTGAAGGGATTTTTGTGGAGCTTTGGTGGATTCAGGGTGAGCTGCAGCCGCTGGGTTACCATCAGGGAGCACAGCCCCACCAGTCACCGGCCGTTCGCACTAATCCAGGCTGGGCACCAGCACCACGCGGGTGCGGTCACCCCCGCCGCTGCTTTTGGCTTTCAGTCAACGGCCGACAAAAAAATAATCCTCGCTTCTGTGGATGTGTTTTGCTTCCAGCAGAGGTGGAGCAGCCCGATGGTTACTATGCACAAGTCTCGGAAGAGATCGGGCTGATCGTGCAGGGCAGCGAGAGCCAAGGGAGCAGAGTACGCGGCTGCGAGGAGCCCCCCCGGCTGACCAGCACTGACGGGGTCGGTGAGTGTCGCCCTGGCAAGCTCTTCATCGCCGGCACATATAGAAAATATATGTGCACAAAGCTTGTCCCCATGCAGAGCCTACACGGGACCCAAATCCTACTGCAACCCCCACCCAGGGGTTTACGTGACCCAAACGGTCCATGAAGACCTTGGGTGAGATTTTCAGCGTCAGGGCTTTGATTTGAGAAGGTCAAGGGCAGGAGGGTGGTTTTGCTGCCTGAGGGGGTGGCGGCACTTGGCAATAGGCTGAAAGGGGCTTTGGAGGGATGGAGGTGGATGATGAATTTTTTCCTGGGGACTAAACAGAGGGTCTGGGTGTGAGGCTTGGAGAAAGGGCTGAAGGTAACGTGGGATCTGTCTCTGTAGATGAAGCCATCAGGAGAATCGTCGCCCTGCTCCAGAGTGCAGGAGATGAGCTGGACAGGCAGGTGAGTGGAGAGCGTGGTCAACTGGAAGGGGTTGAGGGAATGTGGGCCAAGCTCTGCGCTGCCGTAACACACAGCAGCACCGTCGGTTTCCCCGGTGCAGGGAAAGGCTCCATAAAATCAAGGAAATGGCAACTTTTAATTCCCCGACGGGGTGTGATCACAGCTGTGTGTCCTCCCTCAAGTGCCATCCTAGCATGGAGTGAAGGCGTCGACACAAGGATGACACACCAAGTTATTCGCTCGTAACGTGTATCTGCTTGCTCCTTAACCAGGTGAAGGAAGACGCACGGCTACGGATGTTCTTCAGAGACATGTCCTACAGCTCCTTCAAGAACCTGGCCGATGCCTACGTCCGTAAGGAAATGACAGCCAGCAGACCTGACATCAACCCCCAGGAGATCCAGTTTGCCTTCACGGTGCACCTCACCGCCAAGGTAGCCGGCATCTGCAACCAGGCGGTGAACAGGATCATGGGCTTCGGCACCCGCTACCTGGAAGATTCATTCGCACCCTTGTCCTACAGCAAAATTCTCCAGGTAGGGAGGAGGACCAAGGCTGGGGCTGAGCTTCCAGCGGCGAGTTAGGGCAGGTGGTGTCATTTTAGGGTGATGGGCAGACCTGGGTGGGTAGCAGTCCTGCTGGTTTGTACTGGGGGGTGGCTGGGTGCTGTCTGGGCTGCCTTTGCCTTCCTCCAGTGTGAGCATGGCACACACAAGGAGCAGGACTTGCTTTACCTGCGGCAGTGCAGCCAGGAGATGCCCCACAGTACACAGCATTGCTACAACCTGGTGTAACCGCAGCTTTCCTCAGGGATAATTTCCTCCTGAACCCATCTAGATGACCAATAGCACTGGCTCGGTTGGGGAAGGGACCTCACGAAAATTTCCTTCTGTCTCAGCAGAACAGAGAAAAATTCAGCACAGATAACTGCGAGAGCCCGGACTGACATGGGCTGCTCCCAAAGACCTGCGGTACCCGGGAACCCAAGGATGCAGATTTCCTGATGTGGGGCACGGTTCCTCTTGGCGACCTGGATGTGGGGTGATTTTCTGAGCCGTGGCTTAAAAATTTTCTAAGAAAACCCCACAGCGATAGCCACAGCAGGATGAAATGCTTAAAACCCACGTGGCTGGGGGCGAGGAGGCTGTAAATCAAACGCAGCCCAAATTTCACCCTGTATTTGCATTTTAGCTCTCACCAAGTGCATGTGCTGAACCTCACGGTTTGTTTGTATTCACGTGTGTGTATTTATTTACCGGTGTTTCTCTACCTATCTGTGAATGTACAGCATCATTTTTGTACTTCTGTTGTCAGCCAAGCATCCAGTTCAGGAAAAAAAAAACCCTAAAACTCAAATAAATTGGTCCCTAAATGACAGCCAGGCTTGTCCGATGGGTGATGTGTGTGGCCATTACACACGGAATAACGCTTGCCTTGCTACAGCTGTGGTGGGCTGCTCCTTTCGAGCCAGATGCAAAGGGGCACAGAGAGTCTTACAGCAGATACACGGGGCGGTCCTGCCATTTTTTACTATTTATAGCCGTTCCCTTTCCAGCAGAAGGAGATTTATTAGCTGAAGCAGCTTGATCTGACACCAAGAACTGGGTAAAGCTTGGACCCGGGTGGTGCATGAGCTGCCGTCACTCCTTTGGGGACGGAGGGGATTTACGGTGACTGGGGTCCCACCTATGAGGTCTAAGACGACGAGAAATGCCAAAGCGATTAAACCCTCACGTTCCCAGCTAATCTGTGCCCAGACCCCTAAGCAGGGCCATGGATTAAGGCAGCTTGGGGCTGGGGGGGATTGCCAGTGCTCAGGAGCATCTCCCTTGCCAGGGTCAGAGCCAGCCTGGGGCGAAGGAGGCAGAATTTTGGGGTTTGCAGTGTGCAAGAGGTGGAATGATCCAGCGGGGTGAAGGTGATGATGGTGGCAAACAAACCTGCGGGTCTGGGTGGGGTGCAAACCACGCGTGGGGTGACAGTCCCTCTCAGGCCACCGGTGACAGCCTGGGTCTGCCCGGCACCGCCTCTCCTGCAGGATCTGATCTTTCCAGTCCTTTTAAAAACCGAAATAAAATAAAATGGGGAAGCAGAGTCCTCGCAGGAAGGAAGCAGCCCTTCCCCACGCAGAGCAACTGATGGAGATGCAGAGGGCTGGGTCACCGGCTGCCGAGAAGCCCCAGGGTGAACGCATCCCTCGCAGGGGCTCTGTCTATTTTAGCCCAGCTTAATTAGGACAGTGAAAAACACCCGATCCCACTCCTGGGTCCTGCCCACTCATACCAGCAACAAGCACAGCACCAGCACCGCGTTTCCTTTTGGCTGGGAACCAAGCTGGGAGACTTTTATTGCAGGAGAAACCGAAACCTCTCTCACCTGTTTGCCACTGGCACGACATCCCTGTACCTGCCCGGAACCCTGGGGACTGAGCCGGGCTGTGACCAGGACAGGGCAAGCTGGTGTCTGGGACACGGTGGGGACTGGTGGGAGGATCATGCGGTTGTTTTGCATCCGAGCTCATGCGGTGCCGAGTGTGGGCTGGGATTTGCATGGAGCAGAAAAGGGGTTTGTCTCCTCGCTGACTTACCGGAGGACATCATCTTCCCTCGGCACATGGGACACACCTGCCAGGGAAAACACCAGGGAGAAGAACAACTCACCACTCTCATCCCCTTCTCCTGTGCTTTTCCTGACGGCTGAACCAAATACCCTCCTGTGATCACTGGACATTTCCCACCCCTCGGGGCAGCGGTGCTGGGGAAACAAGGAGCAGAATCTGCACAGCCCATTGCACAAAGGGCTCCCAGTCCCAAATAACCCAACCCAAAGCAAGGATGCTGCTCCAGCCCAGCGCGGTGGGCTGAGGTTGGGAAGGGCCAGCAGTGCAGCACCCCAGGGCTGGCAGCTCTCGGAGCGCTGGTCCCTTCTCATGAGCCACTCCAGCACCTTGGCTTAATGTCTGGGTTATAAAATCGAGAACCTGAGTGTCTGTGGCCACTGAAGATATTAAGACAGTATTAAAGAAGGGCAAGTTATTAGCCCCAGAGTTTTGATTAGGTTCCAACTCTCGGTATTACCTTCATCCTTCCTTAAACGCCCTGCTCTGGCTTCAAACAGCTAAGACAATCGCCTCGCCTGAAAATCCCTGGGATCATGGACACTGGCCATCTGGGCACTGATCCTGCCTGGACAAAGAGCAGCCTCGCACCCTGCACAGCCCCCTGCCTGCCTGGTGCTCAGTGCAAGCTGGGGGCCCTTCTCCTGAAAGCATCTCAGGCTGCTCCTATGATCTTGCGTCTCTGAAGCCGTTAGTCCCCGCTAATCCTGCTTTGCCGGGTGCCGGGTGGGGGGAGGGTGGCTTAGAAAATCAGCCTGGCACTTATGAGCCAATTAATGCAAAATTCGCTGTCACTAAGAGGATGATGACAAGGTTTCATCTCACGGGAGCGTGGCACCAGGCCAGGGAGGATGCTGTCTCCTGGGATGCTGTCCCAGGGCCTTGATGTCTGCGGTGGGTGAGGGTGCAGGGTGGATTTTGCATCCCCCCCGCCTTGAGAAGCCCCCCCCGTAACCCACTGCAGGATAAGGCAATTTGTGGGGAACGCTGTGATGTGGCTGTGCACCCCCTCAGCCAGCAGACCCCCGAGGTGTGTCCCCAAAGCCCAGCTCCCCTTGGGCTTTCAGGGTCCCAAGGGGACCCCAGGGTATCTCAGCATGCTGCGAAGTCCTCGCAGGTCTGAGCTGCCCGATTTCAGGGTGCTGCTCTCCCCTTGCCAGCCCAGATGACTCCTGTCCTCTGTGCACGGACACTGATCCTCTTGCCCATCCTGCCTTGCCTCCCCTGCCCCTCTCCTGGGGCTGGCCCTGCCCTGGTGTGGGGCTGTGCTCCCTGCTGGGCTTTCTCCTTGTTAGAGACATCCTTGCATCCACCAAGCACCTCCCCACGGAGCTACTCACTTGTTCTCCTGCAGGGATAATGGCTTTTTCGTAGCCACTGCACTGTCCTTCATCATCTGGCTCTGGGAATGGAAAATCCCATTTAATACATTACTTCTGTAAGGAAAGAAACTAAGGCAAGGAGCCCGAAGGAGAGCCTGGGGGAACTGGGGGAACATCTGCCGGCTCAGCTTGGCTGGGATTTGCACTCACAAAGTGTTCCCGGAGCACCACATTTTGTAGCGAGTCCAGCTCCTATGAGGAAACCATCCTCATACCGTGCACTGGATGGAGAAGCGTGTTCCTGCATGTCCCATGGGATCATTTACGCTATTCCCAAAGCCTGGCAGCTGGAGCTGGGCTCCACCGAGGAGGTGCAAGTGCTGAGTGAAGCAGGAGCATCCTGCACCTCTTCCGTGCGGTGCCTGTTGAGTTCCCTCGGGGCCTGATGCACTTAATTGGCGGAGTTAATGCACAGAGAACATGGAAACAATTTCTTCCAGCGTGCACTCCTGTCCTTGCCTGTCTGGGTGCACTCGTGTACTTGCCTGTTCGGGTCAGTTGCAGTGAGAGCAGATCCGTTTGGCCCTTCTGCCTGCAGGTGTTTGCCAGTGCTGGAAAAAAGTCCTTTACATGGAGGAGTTTGCTTTCCCAAGGGCTGGAGGGGACAGTGGCGTGAATCACACAGATCAAAGCTCAGGTACCACCAGAAGGCTGGTAGAAAGGCTGGGACATGTGGGAGACTCGCCCAACGAGGGGATAATGTAAAAACGCCATCAACCATTGAAATACAAGAAATGAGAAGACCAACTCCAGTAAGGCTGTGTATCCAGAGCAGGATGTGGGCGCACGCCCATGCCCTAATTCAAGCAGTTGATCACCTCCAGGATAGTCCAGATAACATTTCAATCTGTCTCTGAGCTGCCAAGTCACTCCTGCTTGTCCTGTCGCCCATGCAGCAGCCGTCCAGGACAGACCATGCTGTGCCGAGTGACACTTCTCCGGCGGAGTTTGCAGGCAACGTCCACCCGCTGATGGGCAGCCACTGGTGAAACTTCAGCCCAGTGACATGTGCACGTCGCCGTGGGGGTCTCTGCCCCCAGGTGTTGCAGAGGACACAGCTCTCATTGTGGGGACCTGGTGATGGCTGGAGAGGCCAAGGGAAAACGTGACAATTTGGGGTGAAACAGCATTGCGAAGGCTGTACCAGGGTGCTGGGACCATCCTCTGTTTTCTTATTTTCATAGGATGGGTTGGGTTGGAAGGGACCTTTCAAGGCCATCTAGTCCAACCCCCTCCATGGGCAGGGACACCTTCAGCCAGCCCAGGTTGCTCCAAGCCCCGTCCAACCCAACCCTGAATGGTTCCAGGGATGGGGCATCCACAGCTGCTCTGGGCACCCTGTGCCAGCACCTCGCCACCCTCATCATAAATATCTTCTTTATATCTAGTCTGAATCTCCCCTTTTTCAGTTTAAGACCGTTACTCCTTGTCCTATTCGTCCAGGCCCTGCTAAAAGTCTGTCCCCATCTTTCCTAGAAGCCCCTCTAAGTCCTGGAAGGCAGTAGGATCCCCCTGGAACCTTCTCCCGCCCCGTCCTGGCCAGGCTGCTCCACCAACATGGAACGAGACCCCCAGCCTGCACCCCACTGTAACACACGCACCTGGGTGATGTGTATGTACACACCCTCGGAGGTAACGTACGTCACCTTCACTATATAGTGTGCACGCTGTATGTATTTGGACAACATAAGCGGCAGAGTATTTAGTAATATTTAATAAATCCATCTGTTTGAAATGGCGATTTTTATTCTGTGTGTTGGCAGCAGAATTAGGTTATTGAGGCTAAAAAGACACCAGGCTCTAATCGATGGAATTTCTCCCTATTTTTAAACTATCATCCAGCCAATGCAGACAGCCCAAAGGCAGTTTGATTTTGGTTCGGTAACTCCGGATTTGGGGAAGGCAGTGCCGCTGTGGGCATCCTTCTGGGGGCTTATAGAGCACCGTGCTGGGGGAAAAGAGGAAAGCACACCCAGCTCCTTGTTCCCTCCCCCAACAAAGGATATCCAAGAGTCAGGCATGGACAAACCCCTTCCAATAGGAAGGAAATACAAACAGTATTCCCAAACCGAGCCCAATGTAACGCCCTGCATCCACCCCTTGTGTAACACCCTCTGGCTTTAAGTGTCTTTACAAGCCTTCACTCGCTCACTGCTGAGCTGTGCCTAAGCTGGGATTGACGGAGAATCCTATTTAGGAAAACACCCTTGATGAAGAAAGCACGAAGCAAAGAGGAAATTTTGCATGGATCTTTCCAAGTGTGACGGGCACTGTAACGCGGGGACCATCTCCGGGAGGGCTCCTGGGGCGCTTGGGATCACTTGGTACAAAAGGAGAGCCTTCATTCAGCCCCGAGCATCTGAGCTGGCTGTGGTTGAGGATTACAAGAGCTGTTTTGATCAGGGGAAAAATTCTGTTTTTAGCACAGGCAGCAATTAAAATAGCTCGTGAATCTAAACGCCTTGGGGAGCTGTCATAAAAGGAGGTAGAAAATCCATCTTCTGCACTCCTCTGCAGCCAGAGATGTGCCTGGAGAAAGAAGAGGAGAAGAGAGCTTGAGGGTCACCTGGTGAAAAAGGACAAGCCGAGCCATCGAGCCAGACACGCCAATTTGATCTCCAGATGGCTGAGGAGGGTCTCCGGGGTTCAAGCACCCCCTTCTCGCTCTCCTTCTCGGGCAGCGGCTTCCTTGCCCTGTACCAGGTCGGGGTGGTGCAGTCCCTGCTGGAACTGGCTCCCGAACTCCTCAAGTCTGCCTGCAAGGTCTACGGGTCGTCCGCCGGCTCGCTCATCGCCGCCGCCGTCGTGTGCGGCATCGACATCGGTAAGACAAGTCATGGATTTCCTTACTGTAGAGTTTTGATTTCAAAATAGAAATGGAGGGGCTCATGCTTTACAGCACTGGTGCGGCCGCGATACTGGTGTCACCTCACAAGGCACAGACTTGCAGATGGTGCCACTGGTGGCAGCCACCCCGGAGCAATTTGGGGTGATGTAAGTTGAAAAAGCCGGTTGTTGCTGCCGGAATGTTATCTCAGATCGTGGGGTAGATACCGCCTGGGTAAATCTGGATGTACCTGTATTTTGTTGGCTCATTTTCCTGCTCTTGCTGAAGGAGCAGATCTCCTTCTCTTCCTGCTATGAGCTCTAAGGGGAGCTGAGATGTGTCCCAAAGCACGCCTGCATGGGTGGATATGCCCACGTAAAGCCCCCTTGTCCCCGATGGATGGGTCCCTCGGCACCCTTAGCTGTGGGGGACAGCAGCGGCACTCACATGGGCACCTACAGAGCTGACAGCTCTGTTTTGACGTTGCTTTGGGTGATCCCACTCAACCTTCCCAGCACAAGGGGAGATGTGGCAGGATTCCTGTTTCCCGATAGCAGAGCATCTTTCCCTTCGGCAAAAGCCCGAGGGCTCATCAGTGGGATGTGCCCAGGGAACAGCAGCCCCCGCCCCAGCCCAGGGCTGGGGTTTCTCTTATTGCCACAAAAGAGGTTTTACTCTGAACGTCTTTAGACAAGGCGCCCCCAGCAATAAGATCATCTATGTGTAGAATTAATTCAGAGCAGTTAATCCACTTTTAATAATCACGTCCTCACATATTTCCAATTAGTGTCTGTGGGTAAACAAGTGTACACAAGACTTAAGTCTTCAAAGGCTGATCCAAGCCTCGCTTCGAGCGATGGGACATTGAGGGGGGCGGGGGTTTTAGGGTCCAAATAACGATGGAGGCAGTTCCTGAAACCTCTGGTGGTTGCTAGAACCATTCTGCTAGAGCTAAAAATAATTCAATACTTTGGCAAATATATTTAGACCAAAGAAAAAGGAACCTTTCTGCCCTAAAGGGGATGAATTCCCCTACAAATCAGCAAGGGCCCCTAAACTTTCCCCTCGGATTTCTCAGGCCGATGTAACTGGATGGAGCTGGGGCTGTCCGGCAGGTATAAATCCCTCTGGTAACTGGTCTTGCTGTGGGAAGCAGGGCTGAAATGGGGGTCTCCTTCACTGGGGGTGGTAGGCACCATCCACTTAGAGGTGCTGACATGAGCTTGTGCCCAAAAGCATCTTCTCCAGGGGAAGAAAAGACCTTTTGGGTAGTGATGATTCTGGTGGGTTTCTAATGAGGAAAACAAATGTGGCACAAACTGTCCAATTCACATCGGGGAGGACTGGGGCAAAAAGAGAGTTAAAGGTGTGCTTGGCTCCTGATGGGGGGGTCCCATGGGGGGGCTGTGGTCGTGTACCCGGCCCCTGCCCTGACCCAGGCTGCGTGTGGAGCTCTGAGCTCCTCCACAAGTCACCTGGGCACACTGTGTGACCAGCAAGCCGGTGCAGCTGGGGACGGTCATGGCACTGCGTGCCAGGGTCACCCCTCGCTCGTCCTGAGCCAAAGTCCCATCCAGAGCCAAAGCCCCAGAGCCAGGCTCGGCTCTCACCTCCTGCCTGGCAGTTTACCGGCAGTTTTTCCATGTTTTTCCCCCACTGCCAGGACACCGAGCAGCCAGGCAGGGCCCAGCGGGTGCATCACCTCCCTGGGGCACCTCTGGCTTTTTCAGCATCCCTGAGGACTCTGTGTAAACCTGCTGAGCATTAATCATCACGCCACATGGCCTGAACATCAGCCTAAACATTTATAACCCCTCTTAATACCTACGTTGCTGCAGTTGCCTTCGGGACACTCCATCTAATCCATGTCTGTCCCTGCTTTTAAAGCAACCTCACGAGACAGCCTGGAAACCTTTGCCCCTACAAATCTACGGTGCTAAGGCAAACCTGGGGCTTTGTGCCAGCACAGGGTCGCAGGGAGCCCACCCGGGTGCAAGGATGGCTCTTTGCAGCGCTGAGGAGCTGGACAAGCCTTCTGCTGCGAGAGTTTAACCCCCAAGGTGCGGTTTTCCCCCAAGCGTGCTCCCCATTTCAGCAAAGGGACCAAGCTCACTCCTCGGGATCAGGCTGACCGTGGGTTTGCTGCACCCCTATTCCCCCCATCCTGCACAGCCTGGCGTCTCCTGAGCCTCGGCTGGGGCTCAGCAGCTCTGCCCCTTTAATCCAGCTTTTGGGATGTGCAAGACACATGTAATGACTATTAACACCAGCTGGGAGGTCACTTGGGGAGCTTGGATGAGTGGGGAATCCCAGCACGATGGAGCCAGGGTGCCTGGCTTGCAGGAAAGCCCGAAGGAGAGGAGGTGGGGATCTGCTCCTTATCCTCACCTTTGAGCTGTTCCAGCTCCCCTGGGACGCTGGGGCTGCCCACGTGCAAAATCGGAGGTGGAAAGCAGGAACGTGTTGTGCAAGTCACATTGGCACCGATAACTCAGTGTCTGCACCTGCGTCCCCATTCCCGGGGCTCTTCGGAGCCTTTCCCTAAATCCCCGGCCATGCATGTCTCGAGCACCCGTCTCCGGCGGCGCAGGCGAGGGTTTCATCCGTGGAGCTGTGCTCAGCCATACGTTGTCCTTTGAGGATGTCACAGGGGTGATCTCCTGCTTTTGTCCTGCCACAACGTCCCCTGCTGTAGCAGCAGCATCATCCTGGGGTCAGGCATGGGGGCAGCAAGAGGCTTTATTTGTAAAGGAGCATTAAAAACAGGATAAAAAATATAACTGTTAGGGCAGCGGCGATACTGACTTTCTGTCTTTCCCCTTCCCTCTCTGTCAGATGACCTAAAGGAATTCTTCTTTGCCATGGCAAAGGAAGCCAGGAGAACCATCCTGGGCCCTCTCTCTCCCAAGTGCAGCTTGATGGCAAATATCAAGACTGTTCTGGAGCGGATGCTGCCGGAGGACTCGTACCAGCTGGCTTCGGGGCGGCTGCACATCTCACTCACGCGGGTGGCAGATGGCCAAAACGTCATAGCCTCGGAGTTCAGCTCGAAAGAGGAGCTCATTCAGGTAGGATGCCGTAGGAAGAACCCTGCCTACCGCTTGGGATGGAGGTACCTAAGCGCTGACGACTTTAACTGCACGGTTTTCCTGCCCATGGTGGGGAGAGTGTCGGGAAGCTCTGCCAGAGCCATGGTCCCACACCAGGGAGCTCCATGAGGCTTGGCGGGAGGGAAGAAAACATTGTTGGGTCCAGAATCAGGCAGGAATAAATCATGCTAAAAAAGCAGGAAGTTTTCCAGCCTCAAAAAGCTGATGCTGACAGGTTGGCCAGCTCTAATAAGTGCTAATGACCCTCTACAAAGAGCTGTGTTAATGCTAACATGACCTCTCAGCCTGGACAAGTCTCTCCTCAGCCAAGTCCCATTGGCGGTGACTCTCCTCATTGCCTCAGCACTTTCCTGGGGGGAAAGAGCTGGACAAAGCCCCTGTGCTGCCCAACAAGCAGCTGACGGACCAGTACATTAGAGAGAATCCCAGGGTAACTGGCCATGGGACCCTGTGGGCTTGCTTGTCCCGGGGAGGGAGCAGAGGATGGCAGCTCCACAAAGACGTTGGTGTTCCCCCCGTGGTGCCGGCCAGGTCCCCCCAGGAGCCTGGGATGCTCCTTCCCAGCTGATGAGGTTGGTGGCAAATAGTTGCAAACGGCCCAGCAGTGGCTTTGTCATTGAAAAATCCCAGCAGAATGAAAACACCTTGTGAGGATGTCTTGGTTTTGTCCCAAAACCCACAAATAAAGAAAATAACCCCCAAGCTTCACCTTGTTACCGTCAAAGGGCAGCGTTCGGACAGTGATATACAGCTATACAACTGTAATATTGCTGGCAGCTATAAAAATGAGAAATGAGGTGCTGTGGCCTTCTCAAGAGAAGTGTTTCAACTGTATTGAAATGAGATGTTTTCCTCTTCTTGAAACCTTTCTTCCTGACACAGCCAAGTGCCAAGCACAGGTGGTGCTGCCAGCCTGGCTCCAGGTGATTTCTCCAGCTTGGATTTGCAGGCACCCAGTCAACGGCTTTTGTCCAGGAGAACTTGGACAGGAACATTGACTTCTGCAATCCCTCTCCTCCCCAGGCTCTCCTCTGCAGCTGCTTTCTTCCTATCTACTGTGGATTCATCCCTCCATCCTACCGGGGTGTGGTGAGTGATATTTCCAATAAAACATACGTTCCCAGCAGCTTGTTCTGGGGTTGGAACTTTACGTTCCCTTGAGCGGAGAGGGCTATACATGTCAAGGCTTCTTTAGTTCACGGAGGATGATGAAGTCGGTGAGTTTGTTCTTCCTCCCATCCTAACATGATAGTTGGGCGGAGCTGCCTACGGACAGAGCCTGGATGAGTGATTCTCGCCTCGCAGATCTCCAAAGCGAGAGGAGAGGACGCCCACACCGGACTTTGTCACTCAAGCCAGTTATCCCAGGCAGGATCTGTCTCAGTGCAGATGGCTCCATTAGCTCAGGTGCAGACTTGCATGGCTGAAATAGCCCGAGTCCGTGGGAGGATGGATCCTCCCCCAACCACGTGCATATTCCTACTCTGAGAAACACCCCAGCAAAGCCAACGGATTTGGGCTGGCTTCTTGCTAACCCTCAGCGAAGGAGGAGCGCAGCAGCGTGGCGGCGAGGCGTGGGGACCTGCCTGTGTGTCGCAGCCCACAAAGCCACGATTCCAAGTTTGCAGCTGGGATCGAGCTGGGATCTTTCATTGGATTGTCAGTCTGCACTGATTGAGCCTATTTAGTCCTGGGCCGTCAGGTCAGATCTCCAGCCTACCCCGGGCTGCAGGGTTTGCCCACCAAGTGCCTAAAATTTGCAGGACCCAGAGCTCAGTGGCGTTGCTGCTTGAGGCTCCTCTGCATTGTAATTTCAAGAGCATTTAATGGGACCAGCTGCAGTCCTTGCAACCTCAGATCCCACCGAGGTGGGTGGCAAATTCAGATTCCTTTTGGAATACAGCAAATGACATTTTCCTTGCCCAGTGAGTAATCCTCCAGGGCTTTGCAGGCAGTTATTAAATGCGGGAGCCCTGCTGCTGGAGCTCAGGACTTGAAATTTATGCGACACTGTAAATTCAGCGATGTTTGAATTGGCTAATGACTGCCAAAACAACTTGACAAAGCTTTGTGAATTAAAATAATTACATTTCTAGTTTAATAACTGCGGTGGATTACAGCACCTTATCGAGGAGCTGGCTGGGTGCCGTAGGCAGGGCAGCAGGAGTTGGCAAAAGGCAGGATAAAGAGTGAGGGGGGAGGAAGAGTGGCTGTCGCAAGCGGGAAGAGAGGACGTGCTGGGACTGGTTCACGGCAGGAGATGTCGCCTTTGCAGCTGCTTGCTTTCCTCTCGGTGATGCTGACCTTGCACACAGGCTGTAGCAACCCTCAGAGCCAACCCTCCCTCTGCTCTTCACCCGCAGCGATACGTTGATGGAGGATTCACCGGCCTGCAGCCCGTCTCCAGCTTGGAGGAAGCCGTGATCACCGTGTCCCCCTTCACGGGAGAGCTCGACATCTGTCCGCGGGATTGCCCCGCTATCTTCTTCTGTTTCCAGATCTTCAACGGCAGCATTCAGATCTCGATAGAAAACCTCTGCAGGATTAGCTACGCCCTCTTCCCACCTAGCACCATGGTAAGCCCACCAGATCTTCCCAGCTTTTGTTTTGGTTCAACCAAATTAATGCTGGTCCTGCCTTCCCAAGCTTTGAGGTTCAGCTCGACCTCCGTTATTAATTAATCAGATTTCAAAGGGAGGGAGCAGTACCCACTGTTTCTGCAGTGCATTTTTTTGGTGGACACTGCTGATGGGTACCTGTGATGGGGTCCGCCCTGGTTTGACAACCTGCAAAGGACCAGTGCTTTGGTGGCTGGAAACCAACCCACGCTAGCTGCCTTCCCAAATGGACCATCCCAACCCTCCACGGTCAAAAAGCCTTGGTTAGGTCCTGCCACTGCCTGGCTGGGGGGCTCTTTAGTGACCTCAGGTGTTTCTCCTTGCAGGTCTTGAACGACATTTTCTCGCAGGGGTACCAGGACACTGCCCTTTTCCTGTACAGGAACAGTAAGTGTCACCCCAAGACCTGAAGGGCAGCGAAGAAATGTGACGCACGCGCAAGCATCAGCCCTTTTTCTTTCCGTGTCTCACAGATGCCTTTGGCTTTAACTACTTCAATAGCAATTTCTGCTTCGCCAGCATGTGCGGGAAGAACGACTTCGCGCAATCCAACAGGACACGCACCGGCCTCCGCAAAAGGGTACTGCAGTACCCGCTCCCTTGCTTCCTGCCAGGTAGAGGATTTGGGGTACTGACCTGGGGGTTTGGGGGTGGCTGGGGCCACTGAGGGCTGCTGCAGTCTTTGAGAGGAGCAGTATTAAATTTAAGATATCATTATCTGTTCTAGTAAATATTTCTAGATCTGCGGTAGCTGTTCATGGAGGGGCTTTGTAAGAGAGGCTCCAGCTGGATTCTGGCCTGGGCTTCAGGACCTGCAGGCTGAGCTGCAGCAAGAGTTGCTGGACAAGAGGAATTATTGCATTTAGGGGATTATTTCTAACTACTGATCTTGATTTATTTCTGTGTTGTCATTCACGAGCACAGGCTTGGCTCTGTGGAAGAAAGAGCAGATAACCGGACTGCAGGATCCACTGTCAAAAGTCCTGTTGCAGCCATACAGGCTGCCAGCTTTTTTCAGGAAGGGGTAAGAGCATCCTGGCAGAGGCGTCGAAGCTGAGAGGGATACAGAAACCAGTGGTTGTGCCTTCAGCAGTGGTGAGACAGCTGAAGGGACATGGTGCAAGCTTAGCATGAGGCGTGCAGGCATCCCTGCGAGCCCAGCAGTGGGGGCTGCAGCGTCCCTCAAATGGCAGCTCTGTGGGGAATGCACGGGGCACTCTCCGGGGCGGTGGAGGCTGGTGGCAAGTCCCTCCTTTTCTATGGACCAGAGGAAGCTGATGCACATCGACTGCATAAGCAGGCTTAGCGGCATCCCTCCTCTGCAGGGGAGCTGGGTATTCTCTGAAGGCAAGCTCTCAGGAAGAGTGGGCATGGCTAGCAGGAAAACCATAGGATTGCTTGGTTATGAAAGAATATTACAGCGTGCATTCATCATTCACACCCTCTCCCTTTTGCTGCATTTACTGGTCACTTAATATGTGACATTAATATGTGACAATGGCAATAAAGTCAGCCTGTTTATTTTGGTTTTGCAGGTTGCAGAAGATGTGGCGCCTGCTGGGAGGTATCAGCTCCATGGTAAACTGGTTCCAGAAGCTCCTCCAAACCGCGGTGCCTGGTTTGCCTAAGAGAGCCATGGCCAGGACGTGAGGTGCTTGGAGAATGCAAACCCTCAGCGGAGGAAGAGCAGGGTACAGAGCAGGGAAACCCTGAAGGACCTCACCCATGGGCTGAGCATGGCTAAAACCTCCAAACCTGGGGTACCCCACATTAAAAGTAGCTGGTTTTTTTCCCTGTGATATTATTTATTTAGTGACATCTGAAAGGAGCTATGAACCAGCCTAGTGCTGCTTCCCCACAGCAACATGTTCCTGTTCCAGAGCATTATCTGCTGGGCTCTGTCCTAGCAGGACATCAGACGCATCCAACAAGATCCTGAGAGATGTTTTGGCACTAGAATCTCAAGGGTTCAAGGCATTTAACTTGTCACACAGACAGCTTTTAAGCCGTAACTCCCCAAAACCTACTGGCAAGTTACTTCACATGCAGCTGGTGAAGAGACCTGCACAGGACGGTTTCACACTGCAGGCAGCTACACAGCTCCTCAGCTGTGAACAAGCCCTTCAGTATCAAATGTCCCTGGGGCTTCTTGTCCCTGTTGATTCATCCACCCTGGCTCAACTAACTGCCAGCTTGTTCTCTCCTGTAACCACCCTGGATGGGCCCTGGGGGTCTCCGCCACCACATGGTTCTGCTGCCCTGGGAAGTGGTGGGCAACATCAGAGCTCATTTCACACACCAGCACGGCTGCTGGGTTTTGATGGAGTGTTTTGGGGGTGGTTTTGGTTTTTTTTTCCACTTGAGGAAACTAGCTGGTTTTGTTCCCAGTAGTGCTGCCGCAGTCTCCCTGCCCAGGCCTGAGCTGCTTCCAGATGCCAGCCAAGGCGTTTAACTGCGGTGCTGCACCTGCGATCAAACAGCAGCCTGCACAGGGGAGACAGGGCAGCTGTACTTGCGTGCATGCACAGCCCAGCCACTCCACTTGCTGATCGCCAGCAGCATCCCTCCCCCTGCTTTAACGCAGATTACAGGGCAGGCATTTGCCAGCAAATGTCACATTTCAGCTGTTTTCCTCCCACTCAGAAACTTTCAGAGAGATTCATCAAACAGAGAGAGAGGGAGAAGCCTTAGGGAGCATCACACTGGGCAGGAACTAATTTTTGTTCAGTTCCCTGAAGTTATTTTACCAATTACATATTCTTGAGCTTCACACACCCTTGGAGGCCTGCTTCTCCTGCCAGCAGAGCTAGGTGCACATTTGGACCCCTCTGAATTTGCAGCTGTGGAGAAAGATGAAAAGACCTAAAGATTTACCTTCCCCTACTTCGAAATACCACAGTCTTGCAGACTGCATCTCTTATTGCAGCAGGAGAGCTGACATTTCACAAATACATTCGTTTTTTTCATGCAGTTTTCTGTAACTCGCTGCTACAAACAGCTGTATGGTCCAGGCAAACATGCCTCACGTAGCTGGCCTGCATGCAGAATGAATTAGCAGCACACTTAATCATCCCAAACACATTTTAACATCAGAAGCCAACGGACTGGCTTTACCCTAACCGAGTCTCCCCTGTTTGTTGGTTCCCAATGGGCAACAAACTGATCACAACAGCCCAAGCCATTTATTTGAATGAACAGCTCATTCAATCGCACAAAGGGAAATGGTAAAGAAGGAGGTTTCATCCAAAGTGCCCTGGAGACTGCAGACACAAACTGGGGGACAGTGGAAGGCTGCATCAATGTAAACAGGTCCAAAATTAACCATGAATGCTCCGTGAAAGACGAATACGTTCTGCTGCTTCTGGTTGAAATCGATGACCTGGAGATATTTTCTCTGCAATGAGCTTGCTAAAAGCAACTTGGATACTTATTTGCTTTGGATCCATCAAAACCTACTCCTGTCTTCCTTCCATCCTGGACAGATTCACATCTCTCAACCCCTGCAGCCAAAGCTGGGCTGCTCAAAACCAGCTTGCAAACTGTGACTATGCTCCTGCCACAGATCGAAGTGGAGAGGGCACAGAGATACCCACTACTCCCCAGGCAGGAGCGGGGCCAGCCAGCCCATCATCTGCTTTTGCTCATATTACACTTCTGCTTTCTCCCCCCAGGCAGACAGCCCCACTTCTGCAACAGCCCTTGTGCCAGGCTCCTGGTCTTCTGAGCAAGCACCACCACCTCCAGGCAGGATATAACTATTTCAGTCAGCCTCAGGCAGTTCCACTAGCCCTATTCAAATGGGAATTAAAATCCCCAAAAGAAAATTTTCCTATAGGAATTGGACATCCAAATCCACTACACTTGCCTGCAAATCTTAGTCACAAACAGGAGCACAGTTTGAACTACCTGGTGCATCCTACCTGTCCCTACACAACATAGTGCTTGATCATAAAAAGTTAGCAAAACTTTGAGAACTTCAACAAAAAACAGCCTACAAAGAACACCCAAAAAACCCCCAGTCATAGCACAGAGCCCCCCTGCTCCAAACCTGCAGCAATGTGCCAAGATATTAGTCTTTAATGACTTGCCATTTAAATCGGCTGCCTTTTGTTTTATTAATCCCCCATCTTTTCAAGCAAGCACACCTGGTGCTGTCTCCTCTGCATCAGCCTGGAGCTAGCGGCAAAAGGAGGCTTTGCCAGAGGCAAGGGATAGAGGCAAAATTTGTCATCTCTGAATCACTGTCGTGGTTTAACCCCAGCTGGCAACCAAGTACCACGCAGCTGTGCACTCACCCCCCCTGCAGCGGGATGGGAAGGAAAATCGGGGGAAAAAAAGCTACAACTCAAAGGCTGAGATAAGAACAATTTAATAATTGAAATAAAATATAATAATAATAATGAAGGGGAGAAGAATAAAATCCAAAGAGATGGGGAAAAAAACCCAAGTGATGCTCAATACAATTGCTCACCACCCACTGATGGACACCCAGCCAGTCCCTGAGCAGCAATCAGCTGGCCCCAGCCAACTCGCCCCAGTTTATGTACTGGACATGACATTCTATGGTATAGATTTCTCTTTTGCTAGTTCAGGGCAGCTGTCCTGGCCGCATCTCCTCCCAATTTCTTGTGCCCCTCCAGCCTTCCTGCTGGCAGGGTGTAAAAAACTGAAAAGTCCTTGACAGTATAAACATCACTTAGCAACAAATCAAAGCATCAGTGTTATCAACATTATTCTCACACCAAATCCAAAATGCAGCACTGCACCAGCTACTGAGAAAATTAATTCTATCCCAGCCCAAACTAAGGCAATCACCTTGTGCAGGAGTTTGTTTCACCCCTAGGGAAGCAAGCTGGGAAACCCAGCTGAACCCAGTTCAAACCAGCTGCAACAGATCCTGTCTTCAGCCTAAAATGCCTCCTTTAAAGGTGGGTCATGGGAAGCACCTGGGGTGGGATGGAGGTGGGGTTGTGGCTCTTCAGTGCAGCTTGGTGTCTGTCTGCAGGCTGGGCTGCCAGATGCTCTTTTTCTCTTTAAAGAAGGAACTGGGGTCAAAGGGAGCAGCAGGGTCAGAAATGCTCTTCTGCAGCTGGCATGGCCCTGAAGGGAGTAAAACCATGTTGGTCAATCTGATGGATGCTTCTGGCAGTTCTTATGAGACAAACTGGATCCGAATACCTGACCAGGGCTGCTGCTCTCCTTCCTGTGGTCTAGAGGGTAGTAGGTTTTAATGTCCTTAAAATATTGCTCTTGTACCACTATGCTGTTGCTTGCCCTGGTCTGCATTGAACTCAGCAGAGATGTGAAGCCTGAGGTAGGTGAGATGAGAGTTTGGAGACAACCCACGTCAGGAGCACTCTCTAAAGCTGGATCGCTCTGCGGATCCAGAGGGGAGTCTGGGGGCCTGATCCATGCAACTGAGCAAATGGAAACAAACATGTGTCCAGTCCTGCTTGTGGCTCTGGCTGCAGGTGCTTTACGCCAAGCTCTACTTCTAGTCTAGATCTGAAAGATGGTGCAGCTTGTGTCCTGGTGGGCACGTGGTTACAGGGGCAAATCCTTGTGGCTAACCTGCTAATCCAGCCTAAGCCTGGCCCGTGTGCAGGCTCTACCGCAGCAGTAGTCCTTTGGGGATATTCTCACTTATTCAGGAAAATGGGTGCGAGTTGTTCACAGGTTTATACCCTTGCTTGTTTGGTAACATCACTGATATTATAGTATGGTGCAGATAAACAGCAAAAAGCCTTTTCCTGGCTTAGGTCATCAGGGCTTTTCCTTCCCAGAACTGAAAAACCTGATGCACTTCTCTGGAGACCGAGTCCTGACTGCCTTCTTGGTTGCTTTCTGGCCTAACAAATGGGTCTTAACTCTTTCCACAGGTGACCATTGTTGCCTAGCTGCAAACCAGAGACTGAGACCCCCAATAGACCAGAGCCTGCCCAACCTCCAAAGGAACCTGGTTCCTACTGTGCTGTTTTCAAAAAACTCCATGTAGTTCAGACTGATGAAGCCTTTAGAAAAGCAAGCACGGAAGTAAACTGTACAGCCTAACTGTGTCCTGAATTTCTACAGTGAGTCTCTTTCCATAGGTAGAGTTGTCTTGTTCTCAATAGAAATGTCACCTTTGCTTTCATTTTATGTTTTTCAAGCTTTTATTTTTAGAGCCGGAATGGTTACAGCCCTGTTCTTTCCCCTTTATGTTCCTCATTTGGCGTGGTCCTCCTAGATACAGCAGAACAATATTTGGGGTTTTTTTCGTTTTTTATTTATGTGGCAACGTTTTAAACCATCACCATGTTGGAAAAGCTGTGTAGTTTTCCCTAAGCTGACAATCTCTGAAATGTCAAAAGACCGGGAAAGAAAATGAAAATAAATAATAAAATTGAAAGAAATGTTGCACTCCAGCATGTGGTTCTTCATATTCTGCTAGTAACAATAAGACAAACTGGAATCTGAAACACTGAGGGTTCTCCAGCTTCCCATGTCAAAAGTGAAATGGGAGAGGGCGTTATTTTGCATAGCATTGCAGAAAACTATAATTTTTAGATGTAAACCTGCCTTATGTTGCTTAGAAATGATACTGCTAGAGGTTTACCTGCAGCTCTAATAAGCTTTTCTCAGCTTAAGTATTTACACGTCTGCACACCAGAGTTACTTAGTAGAAATTTTGATTTGTCTGGCACAGCAAAGTTGAGACACAAACCATTGAGACACAGCTCCTTCCCCCACCTTTAATGAAATGATGTGTGAACAGAACCCGTTATTACCTGGCAAGGTGAGGAAATGGCTTGCTTCACAGAAAGAGCTCCTTCTCTAAAGAGTCCTTCTGACCTGGCCACAGCCTAAGTCCTCATCCCTCACCCACAAGTTCAGCATGAGGCCTCGCTAATAACCACTGACCCAAGAGGGGACTTTCTCCCAGTCCTGATGTTCTACTGGAGCCTGCAAAAAACCCACACAGCCTCTTTTGGCAGCGAGAGCCCTGAGCAAGCGTCACTTAGCTCATGAAAAGTGATGGGGTAAAGGAAGTGCTGGTCCTCTACCTTTCTGACGGTGGAGAAGGTGGTGTGGGACTTCCTCTTCCACTTCATCTGCTGCCCGGATGGTCCCTGGATTCTCTTCAGTGACATCCTCAAGGTCTGTGGCTCTGGAGCAAAGTAGTCTTGTTTCTGGCTTCCAGCGCAGGGTCCTTTCACCTTTCTGACATGATTCATTGCCCAATGAAAGCATAAAGTCCTCATCAAGGTAATTTACGCCAAAGTCACCTGGTGGGAAGAGAATCCAGTTCTCACTTCTTGCTGCTCAACTACCAGGTCTCCAGCAGTGTGAGGCGTGAAATAACTGGAAAATAGGGGTGCTGATAACCACAGTGCATGGCTAATCCGAGTTGGGTTTCTGGGTCGGCGATCACCAAACATCATTGCTTTGTGCATCAGTGGGTTATCAGTCTAACACCACACATGGCGCCCGAGCCTACGCTTCTCCTGTCCAGGTCCTGGGGACCTGTGTTCCATGGGAAGCTCTACCACGCCCAGTGTGGCAGAGAAGAGGGGAGCTGACATCACTGGGGGGAAGGGGTGACCAGGGAGCTCTAGGAGAGGCCACAGAGAAGGTGGGACTCTAGTAATCCTGGCAATGCCAGGGATGCAGGGATCTCTCTGCCCTGGTCACTCTAGGTGCACTGGCAGCATCTCTTACCTTCTATCAGCAAATCAATGTTGTAAGAGAAGCACCTGACCTACCTGCTCCTCACTCCCAATCACTTACTCAGTCTTTTTAAGAAGGAGACTGTGTCCTGGTAGCCGTGGATATAAAACTGGTCCAGAACCTGCAGGGGGGAGGTGGTGGTCAGGGCAGATGGGCCAGCTATAGGGAGGGGTCTCATGGCTCTGGGTACCTGTAGAAGCAGCTCACCTGATATGTGGGAAGCTGAAAAATATACTGCAAGCGGCAGATGTTTATTTTTGATATCTGTAAAATACAGTCAGAGAGTTGGAAATTGAAGAAGGCAGCTGGGCTATCTTTGGGACAGATGTCGTATTCGCCGGCAAAAGCAGACACGGTGATTGTGGTCCGGGACGTGAAATTGGCTCGCCACATGCCGAGTTCCCCATCAACATAACGCTAGGAGGGAAAACAAGGAACGCTGAGCCTTCCTCTTTTCAGAGAGGAGAGTGCTGCACCACATATGCATGCATTAGGGGTTTCTTCCCCACCCAGGCCCAAACCAGACTGAGTTACTGCGGCTACACAGATCTCCTGCTGGGGAACAGCCCTGCCTGCTGTCCCATGTGCTCCAGGTCTACACCCACCGCCTCCTCCCTTCCAGCCAAAAAATTACTCTTCAATGAAACTGGAGGAAAATGCAACAGAAAGGAGTTGAACTAATCCCGCGGCCAGGGTGAGGATGGACACTTTTGTAAGAAGGTCAGTTCTGTCTGCAGTGAGGTCAAATTGCGGGGCACCTGGCTTCAGTTCTTCATACTGCAGATGCTGTGTGATCACAGCACCAAGTGACTGTGGTGGCAAACACAGCTATAAACATGCTTAATGCCACCACTGGAGAAAGGGCTCAGGCTAGATGGGCCCTTGGCGTGAGCCAGGATAGGATCTCCAGACCACAAGGCTACTCACCACCCCATGGTACGTAGGAGGGAAAAATCCAAAATACAGAGGAATGAAGCAGCTGCACATTATGGCCTGTGGGTGAGATGCGAAGCACGGAGGTGAGCAAAGAGCCAAGAAAACCTGTTGTCTTTGGGAATGGTGGCTCATCTGAATGCCAGAATGGGGACCCGCGGCTGGGCTATTGGGCACCACTGAGTATGGTGGACCAGACCATGCCTGACATCCACAGCCAGGGCTGGAGAAGTAAGAAGGCAACCTGTGAAATGCCTCGTTTTTCTCCATGCGTACTCAGGCCCATTAGATAATTCAGCCAGCAATCAGAAGGGCTGATTTTCTTATTAGTTTCAGCTTGTGACCCTGTCTGCTTGCCACTCTGGCTTCAGAGGGTGACAAAGACAGAAATCATGGCATGGACAGGCAGTAAATCCCACACCGCTCTTACCCTCGCGGGGTGGCTGTGGCTGCTCTCACCTGAATGAGGTCCTCCTTTGAGGCAAACTCTGAAATGGCCACGCTTCTCCAGTCGTGCACACGGGTGACGATAACATGCAGCTTTCCAGATACCAGCTCGTGGGCATTCGTAGGCAGGTATTTGTTTAAGCTATCCCTTAAGATTTTAAGGACTTTTCCTCCAGGAAAGTGCCCCAGTGAAGAGATTTCCACAGTGTTGAAGAAGAACAGCTTAATCTCCTCTAAAGCAAAGCGAAGTGATCATTCCACATCCCTTATATTATTACTTACACACTTTCTGGGCTGCACTTCCACCTAGTAAAGGAGCATTTTACCATGCTGGTAAATGCTCATAAAGAGCCATTATTTTCATTAGGACTGAAGGTCTCATGAGAGGACCCAGATTTTCCAAGGACCTTCAATACTGCAGGAAGCAGAAGTATTTTGTTTTCTTTCCCCATGTCTCTCCATCTTCATCTTAAAAATTTTTGGAGATATGGGAGGAAATTGACAGGAAGCCTTTGCATAGTTTCCTCTTGTTGGTTCTGCATCTCTGCCCCCTTTCTCCTCTGCATTTTGGGAATCAACAACCCCAAATGCCTTATTAGGGAGGGCACTTCTGTGTCTTATGTTAGATACACTTAGAATTAATTCAAATTAATAAGATGCAATGACTTATTTAATAACTATATCTAGTCTATTTTCTCTGTGCTCGTTAATTTACCCATGTTTTCCACTCCTAAAGAGGTCAATAAAGTAAAATTCGGAGGAATTAACCACTGATTAATGACAAATAAAAAGAATTACCTTTTGCAACTCCAAAATTTCCAGACATTCAATCTCTTTAGACACAGAATAAATGAAAGTGCACAGCCCTTACCTAGATCACAGTCACACAACACAAGTGTAGCTATAATCGATCCTGAAGATGCCCCATAGATCCTGGATGCAGATTTCAGTATGTCTGGTGACAAATTCTGCAAAGCAACTGACACTCCAAGCTCATATATTATCAAGAAACTGCAGCCTCTAAAAAGTACAGAGAAAGGTCTTCCCTCGTTCCCATTTATCTTCATCACCTCTGCTAACAACAAGCACTCAGGCCACACGAAAGCAGCTGCTCAGAACAGGTTTGGAGGTTTTTTTCTACAGCTGTGGCTGTTTCCAACCTGCTTCTGTTTCTGACCACGCTCTTGCTGTCTTATATCTGTTGGACATAGATCTCTAAGCCAAACGCACAATGAAACAATAGCAGTGGGCAGAAGCAGATGACGTGATGTCTTAATACCTAAGGCCACTCATTAAAATAAAATCATTACATTGCAGTATGTTTTTAAGGTGTGCACTAAGCTGCTGGGTAAAAGCCCCAGGCACCATGGAGGGCCATCAGTGTCACGAAGCAGCCCAGGGGAGGTCAGCAGGGCCTCAGCAGGGAGCCCTCCAGAGAGAAAAGCTGCTTCCCCAAGCTGGTGGACTGCTTTAATGGTACCCTGGGGTCCCAGCCTAATTTTCCACCATCTTGGGAGGTGGGAATCGGCAAATATTCCGTGGTACACAAGAGTGTTGAAAGGTGCTGCTCAAAACTGTCTTGCCCCATTTGTAACAGGTTACCAAAGCTCAAGCCAGGGAGTGGAGAAGTTGGAGAAGGTGACTGGATTATTAAAGAAATCATAAGCCACGTTGTTCTCCTAGTTTCACAATTTCAAGGTTTGAGTTTGCTTACAAAAGGCTAAAAACAGGGAGTCCAGGTAACAACTTGTGGCTTAATCTAACTCCTAAATGGCTGAGGTTTCAGTAGAGTAACAGGTCAATAAATTAGTAAAGAGGGGGAAAAAAAAAGTCTGACAAACACAGTAATCTATTGATTATTCATCCAGAAATGCAAAGCCTTCTCGGCCTTGCAGCTAGGTGAGACACTGAGAAAGTGCTACGGGGGAAAGCAGTACCGAAAGCTGGGTCCTGTGATTCCACGAGCATTGCAGATCCCACCACAGAACTGCAAAGGAAAAAGAGAAAAGAAAAACTGAAGACTCAAGAAAAGAGGAATAAATATATTCCATGCCTAGTCAAGAGAACAAATGCACTGGAAATTATTTTCCGTCTACTCTCTAGCCTAAGGAACCCTACAAATTAACTGTAACGAGAAGAGTTAATTCCAGAAGCTGCTCTGCGCTATTTATTGGGTGCAAGAGGGATGTGGCGTTTGAAACCCTCTGGGGAGCCACACAAAGGATGCTCTTTGAGATTGAAGAAAACTTTGATGCTTAACTCTGGGAGAAGGGCAGAAAAACAGAACCAGCCTTGCAGAAGCAACAACATTGCCACTGCTTCAAGCCTTGGGTTCAAGCCCTCCTCCCCTAAGTCAGCAGCACGGGCAGGGAGCTAGAGTTGTGACACATCATTGCACTGCTTTCCAAACACAGCTGGACAACTGAATTACTCAAACCACAAACCAAACCCACGGAACAGGCCATGTTTTACTCTTAATTGCATCTCTGTATTACTGAGATAGTTTGTAAATCCATTTGTTTTAACTTCTTACCCAGTCTTGCAGCACCAAGAAGTAAATAGTGTTTATAGGGGGAAAGTAGAGGGAAGCCAAGTCTCTACCTGCTTACTCCATCATGAGCACATACTGCCATCTCACCCTGTCTTTCAAACCCACGGATTGTCCTTGGTGTCCTTCAAAATGAGTAAGGAGTGAAAAAAAAAAACAACCAACAGAAACAAAACTGCAAACCTGTTTATACAGCCCTTGGTGGGCTTTGCGTCGGAGAGAGGTACCCAGACCTCAACAGTGGGGCTTGTAATCTAGAAGAAATCCAGGCGATCTGAATTAGAGTGACCCAGGTGGCATAAACAGTAGTTGAGACACCCTGCTGTGGAAATGCAGAAGCTGCTTCTTGGCCCCTCTCTGCCCTGCACCAGGATGGGACACAGATAGTGTGCAACCCTGTGTGATCAGGGGGCTGAAGCCTCTCCCTTATGAGGAAAGGCTGAGACCCCTGGGCCTGTTCAGCCTGGAGAAGATGGAAAGGGGATCTTATCAAGGTCTACAAATACCCTAAGGGCAAGTGTCAAGAGGGTGAGGCCAGACTTTTTTCAGTAGTTCCCTGCAACACAAGAAGTTCCATCTGAATAGGAGGAAAAACTTCTTTGCCTTGAGGGTGATGATGTACTGGAACAGGCCACCCAGAGAGGTTGTAGAGTCTTCTCTGGAGACATTCCAAATCCACCTGGACAGGATTCTGTGCCACCTGCTCTAGGTGAACCTGTTCCAGCAGGGGGTTGGACTAGCTGATGTGCAGAGGTCCCTTCCAACCCTGATCAGTCTGTGATTCTGTGATGCCCTGAGTTTCAGGTCTGTTGTTTTACTAGGCCAAATGCCTTCATGATCTTTGGCGTGTGCTGTGTCTCCATCACCGGGTCAGAAACAGCTGCTAGCAGAGGGACCCTGCTGGTTTCTCTCTCGTTCTTCATGCCAGCTTTGGGGACAAAGCCAAATCTGGCTTTGAGCAAACTGACCATCCAGGGTGGGCCAGTCTGAAGCACCACTTTGGGTAGTTAAATGAAACAAAGGAATACACGTGCATTCACAACCTGACAAAACAGGGCAACACCCAAAATAGGCTTTTCCTCCTGTGGTATTAAAATGAACCAGAAGCTGACCTAGCAGCCTAGTCAGGACACAGCAGGGAACAGGCTGACAGATGCCAAGAGGTTATCTTGACTCCCCAGTGTGGCATATTTTAGTGTTGAGCTGATGCCAAACCAAAACGTTTTTCTTTCACAGATCTTCTGCAATGACAAAACTGTGACCTCAGGGCTGCACTGCTCTGGGAATCCAGTGGTGTTCCTAACCCACGTACGGCTTCTGATGTGCAAGTCATTTCAAGAGAAATGGCTTTGAGGAATTCATTTCTGTGGGACAATGAATCACCTCACCACTCTGAATCAGATGTGAAGTTTGTCAGACTTCAAGCACTAACACATACCTCAACAAATGCATGAAACGTGCAGCGGATGAGCCGGTACTGTTGTGCTTTGTGGGATTTAACTGGCTGTGAGCTGCAGGTGCATTGCTTCCCATGCAGACCGCTGGATGTCCAGAAATATCATCTCCTGTGACTGAGAAAAAAGGAAAAGCCATGTCCTCAATGTTTTTTCACTCAGCCACGTATAATACAAATTCATTCCCCTCAGACAGTAATGTCTGGCTACTCAAAATGCATCGCCCTGGATGAGGAACCTTTTAGCTAGGCAGGGTGTTCAGGGCAAGAGGCAGAGGTCAGGAGGTGTTGAACTCATCCAAGCTATGTGCTGAGTCACCTCCCAAAATTTCCTAACCCAACTATACTTGTGCAGTGCCCAACACTGATCTAAAAGCCCCGTGACAGTTGGAAGGTCCCTGGCACGGACAAACTGTGCCGGACCAGGAAGAATTTTGAACTCTGAAGCTGCTGATGCAAAAGACACTTGAAAAAAAGTTAGTGACTGCAAGATGTTGAGCTGGAGAGGGCTCATGGCTTGAACAGAAGAGCAAAGCACCTGTGAGATTTCCAGAATAGGAAATGTTAGGAGTCTGTTTCCTCTCTCTCAAGGTGAGCAGGGATTAGCCTAAACTGTATCCTCTGTCACACATCCTGGAACAAAAGGGTGCAAATTCTGGCTTCAGCTTCGCATTGAAATTAGCAAGACCATCTCAACACCAACCAAAGATTCATCAACCTTGCCTATAGCCTATGTATAGCACATATCAGCCTAGCCTCATTGCCTTGCTGCTTCTGTGAATAAGAGGAAGCAAGCTATTGTGCTGCAGGGTCCAAAACAGGGAAACTGGGCTTTCCCTACAGTGACAGCAGGAGAAAAAAAGTTAAGGACTGGGGCAGCGGAAGAAAGAAATTGCTGTAGAAATCCAAGATAACAGTTTTATTTTGGGCTGAAATCTTGTGTAAGAGTCTAATCTCAGCAAAAATCAGTTTGTCTTTCACTTTCATGGAAGCTGAACATTTTTTTGTTTATCTGTGTCTGAAAGTGATTAATCAAGGAGTTTCCTTGGCACCTCCCCAGCTTAGTGCACTGAAACAGGAGCATGAGTAAAGGTGTGGCTGTTGACAGGGGTCTGAACTTGCCCATGCTGCGGGAAATGCTGTTTCTCTGAGCTTGGCAATGTGTGCTGTGCTCAACCCGTGCACCTTGCCTACCTCTTAGCCAGCTCATGTGTTATATCACAAATCCCCCGCTGCCTCCTCACCAGGAAAGGCTGTCACTGGTCTCAGAGAGCATGCTCCTATCTGCCTGCCCTCCTTCCAAAAGACTGATTTTAACAGAGCTGACATGATCAACACTTGGGCCGCTGATTTCACTGACAACCTTTATTGTAATTAGGAAAGAAAAAAAAAAGGGGAAGGGATTAATGATCCATCCTAGACCTTGCATTATAAATCAGTATTTCTGACTTTGGCAGCTCCCAGAATGTGCCCCAATATACTTTTTTTTTTTCACTTTATAATGGGAATATGATGTGTAAGCTTCCAGACTATGCTATGTTTACCATTAAAGAAACCCTTCCCCTCCTCATATGACAAGTATCTCACCCAGGCACATGACATGATGTCACTGTCTACAGCAGCCAGATGAATTGTCCTAATGGTGATGAAAGCCACTGACTTCACAGGTGTCCTACGGCTGCAGGCAAGGAAGTAGGGTACAGTGCTTTACAGTGCTTGCAGACAAACAGACCCGCTGCAGCAAGACCGAGCCCCTGTCCTGTAGATGTTTTCCTGCTAATAGCTGCACACATGGGGCTTTGAGGACAAGGAAATGTCTGAAGCAGATCCCCACCTCTAGTCTGAAGAAAGGCACTACTTCTTCATGCTAGTAGAGATTCTTTAGCCTTACCAGACCCTTAAGAGCACCCTGTTACACTAGTAAGATACCTTAGCAGTAGATACTACATGATAGCGGAGCAAAGTTCCATCGTCCCCTCTTTTTAGGTAGGGGAGACCTGGGCAGAGCTGCTTCTACAACAAAAGGCAGCCAGAGCCACACAGGACCTTTCTGATCATTCATCATCAGCGCTTATGGCCACACCGCTCAGCTCTTCAGTGCTCTTGGCTGCTTTTGGGATTGCAATTGCCACCGAGGTCAGCAAGTCAGCAGCCACATAACCCATTCTGCAAAAAGAAAAGCCCAGGGAAAAGGTAAGTTTGGCCTCTTAAAAGTTTTAAGGCTTTAAGATCAGTATGAGGATGCAGAAACCTGCAGGCCCTGAGGAAGAATCGGAATACCTCACACAGACAGTTTAACGAAAAGGGCTATCACACACTGAAGAGAAAAACCACAAGTTGCAGAACACCCTCCTAATCTTCACAGGGGCATTTAGCATTTCTTTCCAACAACAGCAGCCAAAAAAATCAGGACACCCGAACTCCATGTGGGACACAGCCCTCCCCCACCACAGGCCCAGCCCTTTGCTTTAGCACCTGCCTCAGACACAGCCTAGGAAGGGCCCAGCAGCAGCAGGCACCCCAGAGCCACCAGCCCAGAACCAGGGGGTGAGCTGAGCCCCCAGAAGGGCCGAGAGGACCCCTGGGTGGGGGAGGGGAGCCCAGGGGGCCCCACCTCAGCACCCCCAACACACTCTGGGGCAGGCAGCAGTAGGGCTGGGCCACCTGCACCACCCCCCCCCCTCCTTTTCCCCTCACAGCTCCGCTTCAGCCTACAGAAATAATGAAATATAACAGCAAAAAGAGCCAACCGGACTGAAGCAGACCTGTCCCTCGCGTTTTTAAAGCCTGCCGGCGAGCGCATGCTCACGGCCGGCACGTGCTGTGTCCGCCATGTTGAAGAAGGGCACGAGTGAGGGCGGAGGCCCCGCCCCCCCCCCCCCCCCCCCCCCCCCCCCCCCCCCCCGCGGGAGTATAAAAGGCTGGGCGGGAACGGGGAGGGGGAAGCTGTGGCTCACTGAGGTGACGGGCTGTGGTGGGTACCTGTGTTGTTGAGTCTCTTCTTGTCTTTTTCTGTTGGTTGGTTTTTTGTTTTTTTTTTTTTAATCTTATGTTTCACTTTTAGGCTGCTCTGTGTCTGTATATATTGTAGCTGTGGTGAAATTTTAAGTGTAAAGTACCTTACAGCAGGTGCTGGCAGGGCAAGCTGCAGGCTAGGGTTCCTTAGCAGACCTTGGAATGGCCTGGGAGAGTCTAGGGAGCCCCCGGAGCCCCCTCTGCATGCAGCTGCTGCCTGTAGACAGCTGCTGCCCTGGAAGGCATATGAGAAAATGAACTGATCTGAAACAGCTTTTTAAGGTTTTTCCTATTTAAAGTTAGAAATAACAGCTTGAAAACTTGGTTTGAGAGAGGTTAAAAGGTTATGCAGTCCAGCTCTCCTTTCCAAAGTGGTGTGAGGTAGGAGTTCAAACCAGGGGACCCAAGATTTAGGTGTGTAGGAGAGCTAGGTTTCAAAAAAGTCTCCTTCTTTGCAGGAGGAATTAATAAGCCTGAGTAGATGGGCCCATGTGTCTGAGGGCTCCTTCAGACACTTGGCAGTAGTTACAGCCTCATGAAATGCAGCTGCTTGCAATGACAAGGCACCAGCTGCTTTGTGCTGGGAAGGGATGGAAACTGTAAGGAGAATTCAAAATATTTTAGCAATAAGGGCTTCAGAGACTTAAATGGTAAAGAATAACTAAGTTTGTTTTTTTGGTTTTTTTCCCCTGTATGTTCTGGGCATACAGTTGGGCCTGGCTCTGTCTTGTGGCACAGTGTTTCACTGAGGGAGCATTGGTTGAGAAGGACAACTGTCCTGCTGCTCCTTGTGGGTGTTGGGTGCTTTCCTATTTCTGTTCTGACTGTTCAGCTTTAGCACCCAAAGTGACTGCAAGCTCACGGAGACTAGGTAGAAGCAAGACTAAAGCAACGGTATAATGGAGAAGTCTAAGATCATCTTTGCAGTCTTTAGATGCTTTGCACTGAAATGTGGCGCTGAGCTCCCGGCAAACAGATGGCTTGACCTTCCTCCTGTCTTACTTGTCAGAGCAGGTTGGGCTGTGAGTCGCTGAGGGTTTGTCTGGGAGCGGAGCGAGGTGGCCATGCCATCTGGTCTGTGGCTCTGGACGCACTGGATCGCACTGATTGTCAGCTTTTGGGATGGATCCGGCGTCAATACAAGCAGCTCCCTGGCAGCACCTGTGTGGTTCAGAGCCAAGTAATGAAAAGCAGCTCTTGGATGGAAAAAGGCTCGGTGTGGTGGTAGTGTGCTGTTGGATGCAATCATGCAATCTAGAAAAAAGCCCTACATTTTAAGGAACAGTCCTGCAATGGCCATGACAAATGACTGGAGGAGTCCAAATGGAGTTTGTTCTCCTTATGTCCATAGCATTTAAAAGGCAGTGGGCTGTGGAGCATGTATTTTGTATTGCGTCATCACGCCAAAGTCAAGTAATTGATGGGGCCAGTGACAATCTATGTGAGAGCATTAAATGCCTTGGGAAGATGAAAGGGACCCCAGGGAGCCGTTGGCATCTGTCACTGGCACTTTTGAGAAGGAGGAGAAGACCAATTGCTGTGCAGAGTTTGACCTGGTGTGGCTTTTGTAGGCAGGGTGTGTGCGTGAATATTCTGGTCTCTAAAAGGGCTAGCTATTTTTGACTCACCGCCTGTTTTGTGCCTCAATGTTACTGTTTTAAAGGAGAGGCACTACAGGTTGTAGGCACAGGGGGAGTTGCAGTGACGGATTTATAGAGGGACCCATCTGCCTGGGCTGGGTAGGTGCAAGATGTACCATTTTCTCTGAACAAGAAAATGACTTGTTGATCAGATGGCGAAGCAGTGGGGTTTCAGGTGGAGGGGGATGTGCTTGGAGGGCAGTGTGCACAGCAAGGCAGCAGACCTCCCCGTCTGTCCCTGGTCTGTCTCTGTTTCTGGATGAGTCACATCCCGTCTGTCCCTACATGCAGCCAACAGGAGATGGGATTGAAGTGGAAATTTGGGCCATGCTGGTACAGTTCACACTGGCACCAAGAGTCGATTAGAGCCAAAGGTTCCTGCTCCTTCTGGACAAATAACTTCGTCTTCAGCAGGGAGGAACATGCTGAGCCCCAGGCTGCTTACTGCATCCCTGCCCTTTCCTGGCCGTATCCCCTGGGATAAGCCACCAATTCATGGTGTTCCATGGAGGCAATACCCAAAACAAGGTCATGAAAAGGGGAGGGAGGGAGGGATGAACCCTGTAACATGCTGGCTGGTGCACCTGGGGAGCTGTTTGTAGGAAGAGCATACAGACATGCTCAGACTAATCGATAGACTGAACAGCCTTTACTCCCATGGGATGCTGGGGAAGCCCTGGAGTAGGCTGCATAGAGAGAGTGAGAGCTTTGTCTCAGCCAAGGCCAGCAGTGCAAGGGAGAATTGGCTCAGGGCTTTAAAAAGTGATCAATTGCCGGATGAAAAAGGGTTGAGCCCAGTGGGGGTTGTTGCAGAACTGGTAGTGATGTGTGTGGTTTTTTTTGGAGAGGTGATGGTTTTTAAAGCCCTTCATTTGTGCTCAGGCAGTCTTTAGTGATGCAAGTTGGGGACAGTCACCAGCTCTTGGTGTCTCTGCCTGGGAATCGAGGTAGCGTGGGATCGTGGGTTTGCAGAGCTCTAGTTGTGGATTTCTGCAGAGCTTCACAAGAGGGCAGAAAACAGCTGCGAAAAAGTATGTGGCTCTGGGAGCCTGACAGTGACTTTCTGGTGGAAAATTCTTAGGGACGCTCTGGTCTGCTTGGAGGCAGAAGCGTATTGTGGATTTGCCAGGAAAGCTGGCATAAACATGTAGCAGAAAGCAAAAACGAGAGAAGCATCCCTGCCGTGAGCACCCTGTGTGAACAGTTGTGCATTTCATATGAGCAGTCACAGCTATCCTCATCCTTCTGTCTGCTGGGGAGGGCAAAGGGGATTTATTCCAGATATAAGTATGGGCAAAGTGGGAAGGAGAAATGTAGCTATGGGAGGAGATGGGGGGGAGGGGGTGTTTACTCAGGGTTGTGGGAGGCTGGACAAGGAATGGTTGACATGGTTGTGTGGCTAGTTGTTTCCTTGCTCAGCTTCTCTTGTCCCAGACATGCTGCTTTTCCTTTTTCCAGCAGTTTCTAAACAGGAACTGTAGTTTACACCAGTGCACTGGCCTGGAAATTGCTGTGATAGAGGGAGAAGATGTATGTTCTCCCTGGTGTATGCTATCTGCCAACCATCACCAGAGGTGCATGGTGGAGTGTCCAGGGACACCCATAACCTCAAGCTGCACGCCGGCTCTTGGGGAGGATGCTCTTTGGTTTCCTTAGATCTTGGCCTAGGGATAACCCTGTTGTGGCCAGATCGGAGCAACCAGCCTTGGCTCTTGGGAGCTCCGTGTTTGCCAGCATCAAGGAAGCCGTAAGAGGAATTTGTATGTGCAAAACTAAAGTGATTGCCCATATGAACAGCCTAACCTCTGCTTTTCCAGCTCCTATCAGGGTATCCAGGGTATTTTGAAACATGCCACATGTCTGGCACCAGAGGGAGAAGCAGCCAGCAGTCCCAGCTTGTCCTTTCCTACAGGCTTCAGCTGAACCCCAGGCAGCCCTTCTCCCAGTGCCAGGGGTCAAATGAGCATCTTTGAATCTCGACAAGAAGGAAGCTTGGAGTGCTGATTTTTCACTCCTGTTCTTTTCCTAACAAGCTCCTTGAACCCTGGGCTCTGACTACTCAGCAACAAGTTTCTCCAGGGCTGGGATGGGTGTTGCCTGTTATTTTCCTTCTTTCCCTACTTCTGAGGCAGAGAGGGCAACCTTGGGTGCTGGATATTTATGCTCCCCTCTGTTGATTTGTCGATAAGAGCAGAGTCTCGGAGTCCTGGCTCGCATCCTCCCCACCGCCTGTAACCCCTAGACAACACCCACCCACTCACCGTGGGAGCAGATGGTAAACGGCGCAAAGCAGACGGCTGCCTGAAATGAGCTTACAGTGTAACCCTGCATGGCAGCGCAGGGCAGCCCTTGGGTGGGGAATGTGCGGGGTTGCGAGCTAGCACAATGGGGAGCGCTGCAAGGATGGATCCAGCATGCCAAGAATTAATTCTACACTGCTGAAGTGCTGGGAAGAGGTTGGGGAAATGCAGTAGGGCTGTTTGGGCCTGGGCTTGAATTAAACATCCTGCAAAGCTAAGTCTTATCTCTTAAACCCTCATCTGTGAGGGGGGGTTTGCCTGGGATGTCCTGGCAGTCAGGCTGACTCCCAGGGGAACCCAGAGCCAGATCCAGGGCTGGTGGCACCTGGGCCACCAGTTTTCCTTAGTGGTGACTCTGGCATGGAGGTGGGACTTGGTCACATAGATCTACTTTAGGGAATCAGTGCCAAAGTGTTTAAAATAATTTACAGGCCAGTTTCACTTTTCAGTTGTCTTTTTTTTAAGGAACTAAAAATAAATCTTTAGTTGTAAAGCAAAATAAAAACACTGCCATCTTTCATTCCAGTCATTATACAGTAGCTGGCATTCTTTAGACAAAGCTTAAAATAACCATGAACATACCAGTGAAAATAAATGGGTGAGTCATGTTTGTTAATGCAGGATTAGAAGTATTGCTCTTGGCTCTCCTACTGTGTAATATCGCATGTTTCCTCAAGCAGATACAAGGTTTTGGCCAGCCTGGTGAAAGAAATATTGGGATCCATCAATTCCAGGTCCTCCTAAACGGGACCTGTGTAAGGAGGTTTTAAAGCAGGGACTATTTTTTATTTATTTGTACAACCTCTGGCACTGTGGTGGTGTAAGCACTGTGCAGTATGAACTGTCAGTAGGAATTAGATGTATGCCTCACTCTTGGCTGTGCAAGCCTGATTTTGAGGGGTTAAATGATGAATCTCACTCAAAAAAACTCATCTCCAAAGGTGCTGTGAGCGGGTCTGGCTCCTGCACTCCTGTCTGCTCCATCTTTGCAGCTTTCTTCCCTGGGTCTGGAGTTGAGAGAGCAGGCAGATATTACCAGCGCAGCAGTTTTGGAAGTTGCTCATGGGTTTCAGGCTGCACAAGGTCTGTCATCTGCTCTTTGACTACAAAGACCCCAGATTTCCCCTCTGGAAGAACTGCTAGTGCTGGCATTTGGATCTCTGCCTCATGCCTGCCGTGGAACACAGGGGGTGGCCAGCAAGGTGTCATTAAAATCACATCTCAGCCGTTTTGGGGGCTGCTGGAGAGGGTGGACAGAGCAGCTATGGATGTGGAGAGCAGTGATCCATGGTGATGTGCTGTTGGGCATGGCCTACCAGCTTGATGTCTGTCAAAGTCAACTCACTGCAGCCAAAGCAAAGGGAATTTGTGACCAGCAGGACAGATGCTGCCTTTTTCCCTGCAAGTTGCACTCATGGAGGTTTCAGGGTGGTTTAAGGAGACATCAATGAACCTATGTGGAGCAGCTGTGATCTCCAGGGCATAAAGACTTTGACAGCCCAGCTCTGGTGAATCTTGATGGTGCTCTGGAAGGAGCTACCTTTCTGACTGCCTGGAGGTGACTGTCCCTGCAGGAGGGACAGCTTGGTGCTCACACGTGTCTGCATCCCGCTGCCATGGTTCACAGCCAGCCCTGTTAGCACAAGCTGCAAGTGACAGTGATTGAAGTCAGGCAGTGACATACGGCAGTTGGGGAGGTGAGAGACGGTGGTGGTGGCTGTGTTACGTGGTGGGGGCAGAGAGCCGCTGGAGGTAGCGAGTGCAGCGTACCGGCCTTTTGTGAAAACACAGATCCAGGCAATCAGAAAGGACTCTGGGGGAGACTACCTGATGTGGAAGATGCAGAGCAAGGATTCAAGCAAAGAAACTGGTCAAGGATCTTCCTGAAGGACCTGTAGTGAGGCATGAAGCAGTCTCCGCTGAACCATAATCCATCTGCTTTCAGGTACAGGCCCACAGCTGCCCCAGACGTAGCCCAAGATCCCTCTGCAAGGGTCTTGAGTGGTGTAAGGTGGAGCTCAGCTCTGCCTTGTGGTGCTTTACACTGTGTCTGGGTATGGACTTCAGCATCATCATCCTCTCATCATCCACCCGTGGGCTGGCAAAATGGGAAATAACGAGGTACATATTGCCCCTCCCCTTTAATCTTTTCTGATATCAGCCTCCCCCAGGGGGACTTCCCTGTGTTCCTATTTTCATGCCTTTAAATATCTTAGTCCAAATATAGGCCAGCAAGAGGGATTGCTTATACTTCTAGTTAAAGTAAAAAAACCCCACCCACCAGGGGTGGGTAGCATGCCTGGCACAGTGTGATTGCTCCTGTATTTCTAGCATGATGCTCTTTCTTAGGTATTGTGGCTCTGGGTCCTTAGCTTGTGCTGTTCAGGACAGACACAAGCTGAGAACTACCACCTTGGGAGGAAAATCAGAAAAAAAAAAAGACCAAATTATAATCTCAAGAGTGCTGCTGCATGTTGCTGACAGAAAGCATTAGTGTTCAGTTCCTGGGATAGAGCTTGGCTTCATTAGAGAAATTAGTAGTGATGCATATTAATTGAGGAACACATTTTTGTTATTTATGAAGGAGAGTAATGCTTTTTCATATGAATATTTAACAAAGCACCCCCCTCCCCCCTGTTTAATTTTTCCTCGTCAAGTTCAAGTGTGTTCCTGGGAAGAAGGAGCCAAATGCGTTGCTGTGGCATCTAAAAAGCCAGCCCTGGGTTGTGACCTCCCCTGTCTCAGGGGCTTAACATTTCTCTTTGGGCTCTGTAATTTTTTGATTTTTCTTATTGCCAATGCGCAGAGGGTCAGAGCATACAGTCTGATGTGAACATTCCCCCCATCCTGCTCCTGACATTGCCTGTGAGTGGTGCCCAGGCACTGCAAGGCTGTGCAAAATCTCTTTATTCCTGCAGAGATTGAAAATCACAGTTTGAAATCCCATTCCCAGCCTGAGTTTCCGTATCAGTTGGAGCAGGACCGTGGCATTAAGGTCAGCAACAAAGTGGGTTGAGATGCTTTCTACAAGAGGTTCAGCCAATGCTGGGTGTCTCCTAGGAGAACAGGTCTGTTGTCTGCTTTCTTCAATGCCAGAAACGATTTGAAGCCAGAACTCCCGAAGTAATTTTCAGTAGAAATGTCTCAAGAAATTGTTCCTCTCCTTCTACCTCTAGACTTTGTTTTTATCCCTTTGGAGTTCTGGTGGTGGGTGGAGGAAGCTGCAAGAAATGTCAGGGCAACCCCACTTGGCTGGAGGCATAGCTGAACAGTTTGAGATGACAAAATGGCCTTTTCCGATGTCCCCTGGCAAAGCAGAGGCAGAGGAGAGCTCCTCATCTTGCTCCTAGCCCCTGGCTGCCTGGCCACGGCCACCTTGCATCCATTTCAGCTTGGTGCTGCGGTGTGTAGGGCTGCTTTGTGTTGATGCAATCAAGTTGAATTGGACCTTTGGCCAACAGGGCAAGCAACTCCTTCCTCTGTTTTCCTTTGGCTCCATAACAAAAGGGAAGAAGCCAGAGGCTGCTTTATAGTTGAAGTCATTAGGGCTGTGCTCCTGCTTCCTTGACAATGTGTTAATTGCTTGCCTGGCCAGCGGGTCTGCTGGGCTGCTTGCTGTGGGAGACTGCTGGGGCTTTTTTGTTTTTGTTCCTCTTAGGAAGGCAAAATAAATATCTGCAAGGAGCCTTGTGCTTTTCCTCATCCCCCCAGGGTTCAGTGGGAGATGGGGTGTATTGGAGTTGTGCTCCAGATGCCCTCTGAGCAGGACAACCACTAAGCACCCCTATGTGCAGAACTTTGGGGAGTAGAGGAGATAAATTCCCTCTTTGCCAGGACTGAGGATGGGTGCCGCTGCCTCCCCAGACTGGGGCAGTTTGGATCCATGTGCAGGATTCCCTTTTCCCCCTTGCTTAACTCCTGTGGAGTAGACAGAGGCTGGCACCTCGCACTGAGCAACATCTTGCAGAAGAGGAATTTAAACTCTGCTGAGCAGCTCTCACTGCAATAAGCTCCTGATTGCATCCCCTCTGCTGATGCAATGGCCCAGAAGTCATCCGAGCTGTCTTGCCAGTCAGCCTTGCGTCCACCAGCCCTGCCTGAGCAGGGGCTGCACACTCGCTCCCGCCTTGGGTGACTGTCAGCACACAACAGGCGAGGTTATTACGGGTGACAGCCTTGTCACCCCTCTGATAAATCACACACCAGTGCAGTATTGATTGTGGTTAAATTCACTGAAGACAATAAATGACCCATCTCTCTATTTAGTTTTTTTAATAGAGAGAATGGTCTTGATGTTAAAAATCCTGCCTTGAGTCCATCGGCAGCCAGCTGTGTGTATCACCTTGGCCGGCAGCTTATTTTCCTGCTGACCTGGAGCTGTGGTGGAGCTGGTGGGTGGCTGTGTGCAATGCTGCATGGAGGTGGCAGAGCCCTGCTTTGCCCACAGGCAGCTCTGATGAGGTTTGGCAGTCCAGAAGAGCAGCCTCTGACTCCTTGCCAAGCATTTTTCTTGCGTCTTCACATGGTTTGGCTGGATTGTAACCCCCAGAGGTGGAGGCAGACTGAGAAGACTTTCAGAGACAGGAGCCCGCAGGAAGGGGCAGTCTGGGTGTCTCTTCACTCCTGTTTCTTTTTCAGGGCTGTACTAGGGTTTCATTTGTCCCCCAGAGGGCAATTTTTCTCCTGTTCCCCTTCCCAGCTGGTGCAAATGCTTGCCGTTTTCTCCTGACATGGGTTTTGGGGACAGATTCCCATAAAACGTGGAAGCACCTGAAATCTAGAGGAAATGGTGAAGCTGTCTTGGCTGGTCTGAGCTCAGAGCTTCTCCATTGCATTGACCTCTTTGGGGTTTGCAAACCAGGGCACTGTATGACTAAGTCTCAGGAGGACCATGAGGTAAAAGGCTGAGATCACACCCAAATCCCACAAAAACCATCAGCACTTTTCCTGCAGACTCTGCAAGGCAGGCAATACCCTTTTGTCCCATTTATAGCTGAATCTAACAGTGAAAACACTCCGCCAGGAAGCAGAGGTCAGACCCCAGCCCAAGGGTGTTGAAATTCATCCCTGCCAAGGACGGAGAAACCTGGAAGGACCTCACTTAAACAGCACCCACCCCAAGCAGATGATACAATTTCCCGGGTAGTTCTTTCATGCAGAGACCTACTAGCCTTATAGACTTCTATAGGGAGTGTTTGCATAGGTGCTACTAAAAGATTGACATTTGTGAGTATATAGAAGAATGGAAGTCGCTGTCTCCTAGTCTTGGATGAGTCTGGATGCTGGACTTCAAATTTGAGGATGGATCCTATATACTTTTTGCACCAGGGCTTGCACCAGCCTTCCTGCCCCTGGAGCCGGCCATGGGTGGTGAGGGTGGCTGTGCAGAAGGCGACTCCGTTCCATGCCCCACTGGAGTGAATGACATGGTCCTGTCGCTTTTGCTAAAGTGACAACAAAGTCCTCAGCAGGAGGAGATGTGTTATGGTGTCATAGCTTAAATGGCAGCCTGCTTGGTGCTCATTGACTAGTCTTGTTAGCACTAGCTGTGAGATATGGAGAACCCCCTCCTCCCTCCGCGCCCCTGTGAGCGTGCACCGTGAAGGGTTTCATATAGGAAATAGAGCAGAAGGAATTGAGCATAGCATGTGTTACTTCTAAAGATAGCACGCTGTAGCTTGCATCAAGGATCCTGCCACACTCGGCATCCACAGCAACTCCATCGCCCTCCCTTCATGACGGGTCTCCCAGCACGCTGGAAGGATGCCAGACCTGGAGTTCCTGGGACTTTTCTACCCTGCTGCAGTGGACTAGAAAACGTATACATAGAGCAGGAAAATGCAGGCGGTGGTGGTGGCTCAGGTGCTGGCTGGCCGCTGGCACTGCAGGTGTAGTTTGGAGGGTCGGTGGCATGCTACCATAAAGCGGGGTGCAGAGCACAGGGCTGTTTCAGGCTTATCCAAGCCCAGCCCATCACCTGTGTCACAGCACTGATATGCAGCCTCTGCCAGAGAACAGCAACACAGCCCTGTTTTATGGCCTTGATGCTGACTGGTGGCCCCAAGTGTCATTTAAATCTGCCCCAAGGCTACCATAATATGTTCCCGAGGTGTTTTTTTTACAGGAATAGCTTGATTTCCCCAGCCGAACCCTGTTTGCTCCCACCACCCTTGGCATTGGTGTTGTGCTGGGATTCCCTACACGCAGGGAACCCCGCGGAGGCTGGCTGCAGGTGCCGTGGGGCTACCAGAGCAGATGTAGGATCTGGGCTCAGGATTTCTATGGGATTGTTCAGCACATTAAATCCAACCATGCTTGCTCGCCTGAAGGTCCTCCATCTGGCACGCTGAGTCTGAGCTCACTAGGCTGTTGCTGCTGAGAAGGGACGTGGCAAAGGGGATGGGAGCCAGGAGAGTTGTTTGTCTTCAAAGTAAATCTCAAGCCGTACAGGTCATAAATCTTGGGGTGCTGTGTGTAACCCTGCACCTCTGCAGCTGCAACAGCAGAGTATCACAGGGTCTCTCCAGCTGTTCAGCACCCTATTTTGCATCAAAATCTCTAGGGTCTGGAGTTTTTTGGGGACTTAGCTGTGATTTGCGGCACCCCTGTGCAAAGTGCTGTGGAAATACCTAGTCCCCATGAAGAGCTGGCCCTATGAGAAAGATGGGTGCAGAGGCTGACCCCCCTCTTGTAATGAAAGGGAAGAAATCTCGTAGCTCTCCCTCTTATGAAAGACACCCAGATATTGCAGAGTTCTGCCCTCTCCAGAGAGCTGGGCCAGCCCCTGCCGCAGAGCGGGATGGGGCTGACAGCTTTGCAGTGATCAAAAACCAGAAAGAGAGAGGAAAAGACAGACAGTGTACCTGGGAAAAAAAACCAATCATGTCAAATCACGTTAAAGCAACAGAATCAGTTGCTGCAGGCCTGAAAGGAAAGCACTGTCTGGGGTGAGGTCTCATGGGGTTTGAAACACATCCAGCCATGCCTGCAGAATGGATTTGCATTCTTCATGTGGCTGCAGGCGCGCTGGATAGTGGCACGCTCTTTCCATTTTGAGAGCCTTGGGGTTGAGATGGGGAAGGAGCATCCCTTGCTGTGGGTTTCCTTACAGGGAAAGCATGGGTTGGGGTACGGCAGAGAGCAGGAGGTGTTGGAGCACGTAGAAGGGGACTGGAGACATCCCTGGGGTGTCTGGTCCATCAGCCAAGTTATTAAATTCATTCTCAGTAGCAGCAGTGCTGCACTGAGGGTACTGAGCATTGCTGGGTTTTCACATTGAAGTTTGCCATGAAGAGGTGGGGAAGCATCTTGTTATGTGAAGCAGCCCCATCTGAATGTATTTCTGGTAGGCTTTGGGTCCAATACAACCTCAAATAAAGTCCTCAGTCCCATTTCTCTTGCTTTATGAGGCTGTCACAGAGCTGAGCATTAAATGCACAGCCAAGTGTAAAGGCAGCAACCCTGAAACCTTCCCTCAACTACTTTCATCTACCATAAATTATCCCCTAGGCTCAATTTTTAGTTGATTGCTGGATTTTAGTGTTTACCATCACCTGCCCTCACAGCCTCTCCCTGTTGGGATCAGAATATCCACACCTCTGCTTTTTGTCCTGTCTTTTATGCTTGGCTGCTTTCTGAATCCAAACATGGTGCAATAAAACTGCATTTACCAGGGATTAGCTGAGCTAATCCCATAAATGTAGTTTTACTTAGTTATCAGAGGCAGGTCAGCATATAGGGCTTTCTCCTTTGCTGTACCAGGTCTGCCAAAGGGTTTGTGGATCCCTCCCACAAATGAAAGGACAGGCTGCTGGGGAGACAAGCTTTTTCTTGTTTTTAGGATTATTTTGATGAGGGTAGGAAAAACAGTGGAGGTCCCTGCCTGGGCTCCCAGGTTCAGTATCCCCTTTTTTAACTTTCCTGTCTCTGCAGCTTCCAATCACTGCAGATTTCATAGAAGAATTAGTATTAAAAATAAATACAACCCCGCTTAACTGGGCTGAAGTCCCTGTTGACAGGATTTTTAAGTTTCCTGAAACAACATGTGCTTCTGCTCTAGCACTGTGGGTTTATTGTCTGCTTAGTTTTGCTTCTGTGTTAATAACCCTCCCAAACGCCAGAAGACAAATAACTCCCAGCCAGGAGGGAGCTCAGCACAATGTGTCTTCTCATGGCAGGGCTGGTGGGGCACATACCTTTCCCCTCTGTGAGTTCAGCTGCGCGCCTGGGTGTGCAGGTTGGTGAGGTGGGTAGGAAGACAAACGGAGCCGCTGGAATGGGGACGGGAGCAGCCACCTCTAAACTGGCTGCTAAGATTTGCACTTGCAAATCAATTGGTTTGGGGGGGGGTGTGTGGTCTCTAGGTGGCCAGGTAGAGGTGGTTGAAGGTGCTGTCATCTGGCACCAGTGACACTGAGAGGTGATGGAGGTTTGCATGTTACTGGGCACTCAGTTCTTTCACACTTGAGAAATCGTCAGCACTCCCATCCCAAGCTCTCCTTCACATCCCAGGCGGGGCGGGGCGGGATGGGATGGGATGGGATGGGATGGGATGGGATGGGAAGGCTGCTTTCTCCATGTATCTATGATGACTCAAGTTGAAAATGTGAGCATTGTTCCCATTGCACAACTAAACCCGTGACTGCACTCTGATGGGGTGGCTGTCTCCACCTTCTCCCTGACACTGTGTTCACACCGCTGAAGATTTGGAGAAACACCTCCAGCAGTTGCACAGCAGCACCTTAAAATAGAGGCGTGCTGGTTCATCACATCTCACCTGGTAAGATGGTGTTGTCCAGGCACTTGGGTTAGAACTAGATCCTGCCGCAGCATGAGCAATGAAAACAGGGAGAATTCAGCTGTCCTTGTGCAAAGGCAACCGAAATGAGCTGCTGTGCAGCTCCCCCAGCAGCTGTAAGCACGTGCCTTGCTGGGCTGAGAGGTGCCTGTGGTTCTGTGGCGGGGACGATGAGGTCAAATGTGAGAGATCTGCTTGTAGTTCCTGAGATGAGGCTGCTGGAGGAAATGTTATGCCTCAGTTTCCTATCCCTGAAGCGAGGCTGGCACTTTCAACTGTAGCTTTTTGAATCAAAAGTGGTCTCTCAGTAGGTGTGTAGGCACGACTTGACACAGTGGGCAGCAAAGCCTGGTGGAGGGATTTGGGGTATTGCTTTAAACTGAAAGAGGGTAGCTTTAGATTGGATATTAGGAAGAAATTCTTTACTGTGAGGGTGACGAGACACCAACACAACTTGCCCAGAGCAGCTGTGGGTGCCCTATCCCCTGGAAGTGTTCAAGGACAGGTTGGACGGGGCTTGGAGCAACCTGGCCTAGTGGAAGGTGTCCCTGCCCATGGCAGCGGGGTGGGAACTGGATGGTCTCTAAGGTCCCTTCCAACCCAAATCATTTTATCGTTCTGGACTACAGATGGATACACTGCTGTAAATGTGGCGGGGTTGCTGATGTTCCCAGCATCAGCTCACAGAAGAGATTGACCCATTGTACGCAGACTGATAAAAACACCCAGAGGTGTCTCCTTACCGTGCTAGGGATGCATGTTGGATGCTGGTGGGGATACAGTGCTTTCCAGGAAAGCTCTCCAGGAGTTATAGGCACAGCTTGTGGTCAGCCAGGACCTGTGGCAAGGAGGGACAACCTCTCCGTGGCATGGGGTCCATGGCAGGAGTTTGGGGCGTTTGCTGAAGTCACTTTGTGCCGTTCAGTGCCCCATCTTCATCACAGTGCCAGACTCACTACTGAAGACATGGGTGGTGGGTTTGCTTTTGCTACCCTTTATTTCTGGCTCTTGCTAGAGAGTTTGCAAGGTGTTTTGTTAATCTGGGGAGGGATTAATGGGTTTGGGTGGAGGCTTTGCCACAGCCAGGCTTCCTGATACTGCGTGACTATCATAGATGTATTGTAGATGCAGGGACCAAATCTCAGGCTTGGCCCTGGGTTTCTGTGTTGGGGCTGCTCAGCTATGTTGCTGAACTTTTCAGAAAGGGTTTTTTCTCAAAGCCACTGCCTGGATCTCTCAGGCTTTTGTGCCTGTTGGTTCGAGGCAAGCAGGGCTGGCAATCAATGGTGCCAGCTTCGGTTCATTTCAGCTTGCTTAATGGAATTTATAATCAATTTTCTTAACAGTCTTGGGTCTGAATGGCCTCCTAAGGACTTGGATTCTGGAAGTGCCAATTCTCTGAGCACCCTAGGAAGAACAAAGGCTTGTCATTCTCCTAGAAGCTTCCTTTGCAAAGCAAAAAACAAACCTCCTTCTGCCAGCTGTAACTATAAAATGAACAAAAAACCAAGGTGCAAAACATTTTGTCCCAAATCTTGTCATTAATGATGTTGGTAGAAATGACAGGCTTTAAATAGATATAAAAGTGGGCTGTTAGGACCTGGAAGGATGCAGCTGGTGCTTTGTACGATGGAAAATAAGCTGGCTGGCAGCAGGCTAGCCGTGGGGTTACTGATGAGAAATGAAAGATGGTATCAGCTTCCTTCAGTGTTTCCCTATCAGCTGCTGCAGATGGACATATGGAGTTTAACCACCTCTAGATAATGTGGAGGTTAAATAGACATTTCTCTTAGATGAGAGCATTCTTCAAATTGCAATTATGCCTGGGAAGGAACAAAGGCTTGTATCAGTTGGGTATTTCTGCAGTGGAGAGATTTGCATCTGATTTTAATGCACGTGGCTCTGTAAGAGAGCCTGGTTGGGAGCTGAAGGCGTCTGGGGGAAGACTTGGGGAAGTCTGTGAGGTTTTCTGCTTTCTGGAAAACATCTCCATGCTTGTCACACACACACACCGGGCGCATGAGCAGAAGCTGAGAGGCATTGGGGCTCTGTGTGTTGCCTCAGAGACAGGGGTAGTGCGTGTGTGTAGGGAGCCCTCTGAACGTGCAGGTGAAGGGACCAGGCTGGGTGTCTGTGTGTCTTCACAGCCTCCCCGAGGACAGACTTCCTGACTAGCCAGGCAGAGAGCCGAGTCATGTAGCCTTTGTATTAAAGCAGAGCTAATAACCACAGGCAGCAGGTTTTCTGGATGAACTTGTTACGCTCGGCTGAGCTCCAGTCCCTGGACCTACAAAGGTCCATCTTTGAGCCTTGGAAGTGAATGTTCCCATCCATCCAGTGATGGCTAAAAATAGTCTTTTTTCCTCTTATTTTCTCTGCATATATTTATGGTTGGGTCAGTCTGAGATGAGGAGTGAAAAGGCTGCCCAGGGGGGCTCTTCGTCCCCAGCATTGCTCCTGGGTGCTCACCTTGCTGATGGGGCTGGGAGCTGGTGTGGCAGTTTCCCCCAAACCCCATAGCTCCCACTATTTTCAGTCTCCAAAACCAGAGGGGGGGTGGGGGGAAGGTAAAGAAGTGATTGTGGATCTGAAGCCAGGATTTTTAACACATCACCTGGGTATAGGCCTGCTTGACTGAAAAATTCACAAATGTAATCCCTGGCTTTCCTAGACTGGGGGTGCAGGAGAGCCTGTATAGTTGGAGGTCAGCAGAGCAGTATAAATAGAGCAACGCAGAGATTATTAGGTAAAATGGAGAGAGTGGGGATTAATGGAAGAACCAGAAAGGATTTGGTCGCTGCTGAGCTTTCTTGGATAATGCACAGAAGCTCTTCCCAAGAAGAACGGTGCAGCGTCTTTGTGGGATGTATCAAAAGTAATAGGTTCGGCATCAAACAAAATTGAAGGAGACAAAGAAATTAAATCAACAGCTTTGGCCAACTGCATTTGTTTTGTCTTTCTGCCACCTGGACCCAGCCGGTGTTAAAATAGGATCAGAAACAAACTCCTTGACCTCAGATGGCCGAGATCGATTGCTGTGTTTGCTCCAGGATGGTGCTGAGGGCAGTGGTGCAGTCTCTGCTTGGCTGGCTCATGGAGATTAAGTTTTCTTCCTAAGCAAAATTGCATTTTCCATTCAAACTCTGCATCTCAAAAAGAATTAATAAGAAGCTGGGCTAAGCCATGTGTATGTAAACGGTAGGCTCAAGTGCTAAAATCCTTGGCAGGGAGTTGCTTCTCCTCTTGTCTCCTTCTTTTAAATGGTGGCTAAATTGCAATCGTGTTTGGAGCTGAGGCCCTAAGATTTGCAGTTCAAAGAGTATCTCCCGCAGCAGTTAAGGGGCTCTTTATGGGAGTGTCTGTAGGATGTAGCTAAACAAACTCAGCTGTGGAATAAAGAGGGAATGGAAAAAGTAGTGGAAATTTTGCACTGAGATGAGGTGTAACGTTAAAGATCTCCTCCAGCTCTGCTGCACACCAGGCTTGATGTGGGAATTACAGGGCAAGAAGTTGTTTTATATTAAACACAACGAAAAGCCTTCCTGCTTGCCTTTAAATCTGCGTTTTGTACTAACATCGAACCAGATGTGGAAAAGCCCAGATCATTGTCTTAAACTGTTTGTCAAACAAGAATGGGTTTAGCCTGTTCTTTGGGGACACAGTTTGGGGAGCATTTCCCAAGAAATGGCTAAGCGGAGGCTCTTCGTGTTTCAGAGCAGTCTTTTCCCAGGGGCAAGAATTTTTGGTAGCATGAAGCTCTTTTTGGTTTCTTTACTAACAAGTCAGCTTTTTAGAAGAGCTCAGTGTGGAAGACAGTGGGTGCCAGAAGCGTCACCCTTCCTAGTTCAGAGCACCTTTCAGGATGGTCTAATGAAGCCCAAGGCACCGGCTCGTACAGTGCATGCCACAGCTGGATCTCCAAACTGTGTCACCTTCCCTTGTTGCTCTGGAGGAGGGACAGCTGGAAATAAGGTCAACTCCTTTCCTCAGCAAGGGAGAGGACATCGATTTGTGTGAGTGGGGAGGGGATGGAAGGGCAGGTTCTTAGAAAGCGGTTTATAATCGTTTGCACTTACAGGCCGAACACATGCAGCTGGGACTTGGCTTCTCTCAGGATCTGGGATTTGGGGAGGGTTCAGGTTGAATGTTCAGTGCAACAAGCAGGACCTGAAATCTGTCTTGACCTTTAACTTAAAAAAACCCCAAACCCGCATGCTGGGGAGCTAATGAACACCCCGCTGTCCATTCTTTTCCTTCTGCTGTTCTGAGTGCCTGGGGTGAGCCCACACTCTTTGTCATGCCAAGAGGGACATCCCCACTGTGGGTGGCTGTGTTCCCCCCTGCCCTGCCATCCCCATGCCGTTCCCTGTGGCCGTGTGCCAGGACAGCTTGCTGGGGACGCATGGGACACATGGGAGTCTGTTCCAGTGGCTGCACACAGACTCCAGGGTCATGCTGCCTGTGTGGCTCAGCAAGATCAGGAGGCTTAATGAAGTCATCAAGAGATGTGTTGGGTATCCCTGAGTGCAGGATTTGGCCCAGATAATCCATCTGCCAATGAACATGTTGCAGCACAAACCTCAGTAAATCAAGAACGCTTTATCAGCGTTGGAGCCTCCCTGGAGGCTGCGTGTCCTACATAGCTGCAAAATGGCAGGAGGAGGTTACGTGACAACCTACAAACCTGCTGTCATTTTGGGTGACACGGGGCGACTTGCTGGAACCACAAAAGATGCACCAGTCCTGCACTGTCTGGGCTTGGTTTTCAACTGGGAACAGCATCATGACCCTGAAACCAACCGGGCATGCCTGTGGAGAACCCAGCTCCTTAGGTCCTAGGGAGAGCAGTCCCCTCTGCATGCTGTCTACAAAATATTAATGAAGAACCGTCACTGGAACACATTGATTTCTAATAAAATGTCCACACTTCACGTGTCCCAGTAATCCCCTGTGAACACGTGTGTGCATGCACACACACACACTCCCTCGCTGCCTTAGGTAACCAAGTTCACCAATTTCTATCCAAACTCTGATCTCACCAGAGATGCTCTATGTCCCATGTTTTCACTGGAGACAGTCTCTGTGTTTGCAGTACATCCCTTAGAACTGGATGTGAACCAAGTTTTCTGTTTCCCATGATTTCCCCCTTGGATTTTTTTCCTCTCCAGCTTTTCTGGGGATTTCCTAGGAATTGTGGTTTTCTAAATAAATTTATAAGGATGGGCAAACTTGGATGAAATCAGAATATTTCATTCTGGCTTTGACTCGTGTGAAGTATTTTAAGTAGCAATATTGTGAACAGATTTTGGGGAATGAACTTCTCTCATCTTCTATTGAGTTGTATCAGATTTTAGAAGCAGAAAAAAACTGCCTTTAGCAAAGAAACGTACCTAAGGGTTTTCAGCCAAAAAGAGTCATTTTGGGAAAAATGTGGAGGCAGGAAAGGCTTGCTTCTAGGCATTTGACGTAAAGTTCCTTATGGATCCAGCTGCCCTAAGGGAAGATATGAGCAAAAACCTGGGCAGCAGGAACCTTAATTTTGCTAAAACTTTGGAAAGTTGCTGTGACTTCGGGGGCAGCTTTTCGGAGATGATGGGGCCATTTCCCAGCAAAACTTTATATTCCTCATATAACATTTATTGTTCTGTCTCAACTGTAACATGCAGCATAGCACAGAGAAGGTTTGAGAAGAATATTGTACAAAACAAGACCGGTATAGGCTATTGCATTGTTGTTGTAGTACTAAGAAGAGAATGTTTAGGTGCTGTATGTTGAAAAATAGACTAAATAGCCTTATAAAGGACCATGTAACTTCATCCATGCACTGTAGGATAAATCCTCAACCTCCAAGAACTTAAACATTAATTAAAAAAGTATACATATCTGGGGAAACTTAATGCAGCAACTTGATTTGTCACAACATGCAAGTCTCCATGAATATTTTTTGTACAATGCTTGACTGCTTTAAGGGTTCCCATGCACTTGCACAGCATCCTTCCAGAGATGCCTTTCAGCCAAAATTATTCCACCGTGATACTGGATAGGATGCTGTTCTTTTAAATCTCTTTCATTAAATGTTCATGCACACACAGATCTCAGTTTTTTTCTGAGAGCTTAAAAAAACCCAAACACATTGGAGCTGCTACTGCACATACCTGATAGCTATATCCGTAGCACTGGGTAACTTCAGCAGCACTGGGAGTAGCAGAGGATCCCAAATATTTTTCATAGTATGATTTACATTATAATGCAAAGATTAAGGATTGCATCTGCCTTTCAGGAGCCTAGTATCTTCCTTTTGTCCCCCTGTAGCAGCAGCTCTATATAACTGGGAATTACTACATGGAGCAGCAAGGTTGGAAAGTAACTTTTAGCTGACCTATGCTGTTAAGCCAGAAGCTGGGATGAGATGTCAGGCTGAGCACAAGGAACAGAGAATTGGAATTACCTGGGAAAAATTCCCCTCCTAATCTTTCTAGGGGGAGAACAGAGGTTAGCTGGGGACCACCTGGCGCAAAGGGATTCTGCAGGAGCATCATCCTTCCGCTGCTGAGCGGCAGCCCCTGCACCAGAGAGTCCCAGGCTTCCACTTGGATGTAAATTTACTTGGTTGGGCTTTTTTTCTTTTCGCCAAGTAACCCAAGTGCTCCAGCCAAGCTGGAGTTTCCAGCCCTCCCAGCTGTGCCTGTATCCCACAGAGCACCCGCTTGGGTCTGGTGTGGATTTGGGACCTCTCCAAAGGAACAGGAGGAAATGGGCGGTCCCAGCCCAGCAAACTCCTTGTAGACTCATCTCTTACCCCTGATGTTAGAGCAAAGCAGCCTGTTTGGAGACTCAGAAGAAAGAGAGGCTTTAAATTGAAACAATAGTATCCCAGAAACCCCAGATGACCTGTCCCATGGATGTAGTAGGCTTTATCAGCCAGGGTCTGCATCCTGGCAAGAGTTTCTTCTGTGCTTTCCCACAGTATATCGTATTAGTCATCCCTAATTATTCAGCTCTGGTTGAGCAAAGCCTTGTCTCTGTCTTTTTTTCCCCCGTTGTTTGTTTGTTTGTTAGGCTGAAAACCTATATTTAAATATGAAGGGGTGGGAGGCATTTTTAATCCCAGCTGGTTAATTCCTAAAATGCACAGAGGTAAAGCTGTAGCAGACAGCTGCCATGAGAACGTGCTGTTACATTCTTCTGCTGCCTTGGGTGTGTAAAGCCTGACCTGAGCGCAGCTTATGCCAGGCTCTGCCTTGCCCCATACCTCTGGGGCAGCAACTGAGTCCTTTCTGCTATGTTTTACCATTCTGTGCTGGATTTGTGGCATACACCTGTGTAGGGATGTTTGTGAAGCCTTTCTGGATTTATATGCTTCTTTTCCACTTCAGTCCTGCTGTGGATACCCCGTCTCACCCATGCGACTCATCTGATGCCTCTCCCCACATCTTACTGGTTTAAGCCCGTTAAACTGCATGATGTTTGGGAGGCAGGGAAGTTTTGTGGCTCAGCAGAGAGGGATGACAGAGCTGCAGTAAGCTCATATGCCATGGTGTCCAGGGGGCTTTTTATGGGGGTAAGTTCAGGAGAAGAAACTAGTCAGATTTGGGGCTGTTCCTTGAGTAGCCAGAGAGACGAAGATGTGATACAGCCAGGGACACCCAGCAGCAACTGCAGACCAGACCTTGCCTCTTTCATTTGTGAGAGAAGCCAGACACGGAATACTCTCTGAAATAGAAATGCTACACGTGCAATTTTGGTATGAGGGTCCAGAGCTCCAGGAGACTTAAATGCCTGACCCAAGGCCATGTGGGAGGCGGTGACAGAGGCTTCGAGGATTCCTCCAACCTATTCCCTATCCTCAGCTCATCTTCATCACAGGCTGCCTCTCCATCCAGTTAATTTGAGCTGGGGAGGCTTAGTCTTGCCTTGTAATCTTGATTTGGAGTTTCATTATGAATTACTTGAGTCTCATGTGCCATTTTAAATTGATTCGTTATGCTAAGTACTTGCCAAATGCATAATGAGGGTCTAAATCGGTCCGTATGTAACAAGGCAGCGATTCAATTATTCCTAACACTCACGCTCTGACAAAAGCCTCGATTATTGTTGTCACTTGCGTTTTGGGACCTTCCCGCACATATACACACACACACAAAATCCGTTGGAGGCACTTCATGGTTTCTAGCACCCGCCCTGTTATTTATTATTATTATAAATGTTGCTATTTTTGGCTTCCTCAGACACGAGCATGGGGCTGGGAGTTCGCCCCTACAGGGATTTGTATTAATGAGAATTGGAGCGGCTTTCAGGGGGGATAGCTGCTCCGTCTCTTCCAATCCATTCACAAAGTCGGTGTGGAAGCTCTTAAAGACCAACGGCAGAAATGAAAATTAATCAAATGAAGGAGCTATTAGCCACAGCACATCAAAGAAAGTCTTCAGACCGAACAGCGGAAAAAGCTTTTATCTCTTTCTAACAAATGTTAGAAATCCAGCCACAACCATGACAGGCTCTAAAATGCCATTAGGGTGGTGTAAATAATTATAATCGCCGCCCTAATCACGTCCTCCCTAGATTTCAGGGCACTCCATGAAGGAAGGTCGATACCTGCAACCCACTTTACAGATGGGGAGACTGAGGCACCATTTCCTGAGGGCATTGCAGAGCCTCAGTGACAGGGATGAGGGGACAGTTTAGTCCTTTTCCCCAAAAATTTTGTGCGTCACCTAGGGAAATAGTCCCGAAGTCATCTGTTCAATGGACTAATGAATAATGGGCTAAACCAGACCCAGATGTGGGCACTGGGCCAAGCCTCCTGGCTTTTCCCTGACCCTGATTTGCAGCTCAGGTATCTTTAAATGGCAAAGCAGCCTCCAAAATACAGGGCCAGGGCCTCCTCCTGTCCCTGCTCTGTGGCTTTTTCCCTGTCCTCGAGTCAGGCTGGTGGAGGAGGTGGTTGCAGTATTGGTCACATCGAATTTTGGGGCATTTCTGCAAACTTCTTCAGAGCTCAAACAAATCCTTTCACCTCTTTAATTTGGAGATTCAGATGAGCAGAGATCAGCCTCAGGTCCAAACCTTAGTCTCTCCTCCATGCTGCAAAAAGCCAGGAGATTCTGGTAGCCATAAGCTTTTCTTCCAGGCTCCGTCGTGATGAAATGTCAGTGGAAGGCAGCACTCTGTCCGCAGAGCCGTGGCTGACACCGGGGTGGGGAGCTACCGTGAATCATCCTTATTAAAAAAGCATTTCCAGTTCAGCTTTGCAGAGATGCCTCTCATCATCTTTGCTGCCATAATGGAGCTATTAAAAGCTTCCATGTAAGGCAGGCAACAGACAATAGATACAGGCAGGTAGAGCCTGAAACCCCATTGCAGAGGGCACAGGATAAAAAGCACATTTTCTCACCCGTTTTCCATGCCAGGATCACGAGGAGGAGGCTGGATCTGCCGGCAGCACCTCCGTGGCACAGCTGCTTGCTGGGGATGGAGGAACGTGGCCTTATGGCATAGGGGCTCCTAGGGAGGCTTATCTATAGGTGTCACCTGAATGTGGGTGAGTTGGGAAGAAAGATGTGTGCAGGGGGTATGTACAATCTATGCGGATAGCAGAGCTTCTTCAATATCCCATCATATCCCCAGAACCACATTATCCACATGCCCTGGGCTCTGGCATCGTTGGGTTCCTGCAGTGCTGAACACGGTTGTGTATGTTGCAGAAATTGGAGGATTTAGCAGGATTTCCCTGTTGAATTCTGGCTTATGATAACTGTTGAGCTAGGAGGAATCTTTTGGGTTGATTTTTCTCTAACAAGCTCTGCCACCCTCGTGCGTTTCCCAGCCGTGAGTCACATCTCATCCTCTGCTTTTCCCCCTCCTTGAAATCGTCAGGCATCTCATGAGGGTTTGGGAAGATAATAACAATAATAATGCCTTGTGCAGCATTTTTGCTGGCTCTGCTCTGCGTGAGGGCTAAAAACTCACCCTTTGAGGGAAAGGCGAGGATCTTCCATCACTGCTGGGTGGCAGGAGCTGGAGTCAGCAGGAGAGGGAATCAGCACAGACATGATCACGTCTGGGCAGCTTTACAGTGTGTCAGGGGTACCTGGACAGACTTCTCATGATGGACCAAACAAATCAAAAGCAGAAACAAATCCTGGCAATTAAAAAACCATCGCCAAATTTGCTGTTTATTAGGAGGGGTGTCACACAGCTTTGCTCCCAAGGGGGCAGCTGCAGAAGCGTGTCCTGCTGGGGACCCCTGTGACATCTCGGCTCCCTCCCTGCTCCCTCCCTCCCCGAGATGCTGGAAGCCACCCTTAGGTCCTGCTCCTGCCAGCATCTCCATGTCTGCCTGCACTGTGCTCCCATTGCTTTCCAGCCAAAATGACTTTACCAGGAGGAAAAGCTGTGAGAAAAAGCCAAAGTCAACTGATTTCCTCTCTCTCCTCTGTTGTGGATGTCATTTTGTGCTTCCCCAAGAGAAGAAGGGAACAAAGTAGTGGAGGAAGCACAAGATTTGCATTAAAAAAGAAAGCAAGCAGCAGACAAAGAAATAAGGTCAAAGGAAAGGAGAGAAAAGACTTTCAATCATTTTGGCGAGAATTCTTCTTTTTAGAAGGTCTTCTCAATTTTCCTCCCCTTTCTTGCTGTCTGCAGGCTGTTAATAATTCAGTGATTTATATTTGCAGCAAAACCTTCCATCTCTGGAGTCATTTCTGTTTGTAATGACTTCAGCGAATTAATGGTGGGCACTGCCTTTTGAACCAGAATGAATTCCTTTGTGGAATTAAACTTTTCCTTGATATTCACTGATACTTTTTTTCATGTGTTCATTTATAATTGAGGCTTCTTCGTGATTTTTTTTTTAAGGGGAGGGGGTTAGAGGAAAGGAATAGCAAGACTCCTCCAGCAATGCTTTTTATGAAGGGTGAGCTGCAAAAGCGAAGCAGGCAGTGAGTCAGCATCCTCTCCTGCCTCTGCTGGCAGCCGAGCTGTTGCTGGGGTTACTGTTACAGGTGACAGAGCGGATCTGCCTTCCTGGTGTCCCCAGGCTGAGCAAGGACCTGTTTTGCCTAATATATCAGAAAAAAGAAAAAAAAAAAAAAGAAAAAAAAAAGCCAGGCTACAGGAAGAAGGCTCCCACCCTCCAAAGAAAAATCCCCAAATCAGTTAAATTGTCATCGTGGCCTTACAGATATGGGAAAGAGGAACGTGGTGGCTTTTACTTTTCCTGTGGAGGTTGCATAAGAAAAGTCATTTGAGAGAATCTTGTGTTAATTCTTAGCAGGTCTCGTTTGTTATTACTAGCTCTTGCCAAAAAGGATGTCAGTCAGCAAAATGAACCTGGCGCCTGCGGCACCCACGAGTGATCTCCTGGCAGGACTGTGTCACCCATCACCCAGCATCACAGCCCCTCGTCCTGACAAGATGGCTTAAGAAGACAAAAAACCAACTCATCTGCTACCCCTCACCCCATTTTTGGTGCATTCCTTCTTGCAAACACCCCGTGATACAAGGGGATTTCTGAGCAGGTTTGCAGGGTTTCTCAGAAATGAGCTGTGCAAGAAGGGGGATCCCAGAGAAGAAGTGCTGAGGCTGCAAAACAGAAAATCTGCTTAAAAATAAATCACAGGATTGAGCTGCAGAGCTCAGGTCTTTGAGCTCTCCTGCAGACTCCCTGCGATGCTGCACAAATTCCTTTGCTCCAAATTTGTTCTCGTTTGGGTTTCCCAGTTAGAAACAAAGCCCTTTGCCTCCTGGCTGGGAAGCGTTAAAGAGCTCCAGTGTTACCTGCAGGCTTTGCAGATCTGCCAGCACCCAGATGTTACAGCTAAACCCAAACAAACTCAGTGCCGGTGCTTGAAAACTGCATGATGTGCAAATGCATCTTCCCCACAGAAAACGACCCCCGTAACAAGATTGTTACTTCTGAGGGGGTGCTTTTTATAGCAAACCGGTCCCCAGCACTGGTGACTGAGGGTTAAACTCACCGAAGGTGAGGAGGACAGACAGAAGGGCCTTCAAGCAGAAGAGAATTTCCCCTGGACTACCAGCTAGAAAGTGAATGATGACAATGTTGGCGCTTAATGCAGGGTGGGTTGTTTTTTTTTTTTTGTTTTGTTTCAAAGCCTTGTACAAACATCAACTAATTAACTTAAGCCAGGAAGCCCGGGCTGCGGTAATGTGTTTTGCCTGGTGACCTGTGCAAGTTTTAATTTTCTATTTAGCCATTTCCTTTGAGACTGAAAGCCTGAGGACTGTGTCGCTGGGGGATCCAGCCCTCTGGAGTGTCCTTGTCATTGTAACGCAGCTCTCTTGTTGCAGCTGGGCAGCAGTCACCCTGTTTCTTTCCATGACTTTATCAAACTCTAATGGAAGTTTGATGGCTTCAGAATAATTCTGCCACAGCGAATTTGCTCCTGTGTTTGTTAGAAGGCGTAAAGCAATGAAGTGCGAAAGGGTGTTTGTCCTCTCTTGGCTCTCCCCTACCCTGCGTGTTCCCCATTTTAACCATCAGCAGTTTCACATTGGGTAAAACTGGTCGTGTGATTTCAGTGGAAGACAGAGAGCTTCCTCAGGTTGTTTTTGGGGTTAGCATAGTTGCGTGGGGGCTGTGGGTACCCAGAACTGGGTGGATCTCCCCTGATCCTGCTAGCGCTTAGGGGACTGGGATGCTCTGGGGGACAAGTCTGGCTCTCCCAGAGCTGGCTTGTCCCCGAGCTGAATGTATTGATGCTTGCATTAAGCGGCGTTCCTCCTGCTAGCTCCTTACTGACACCACATTTACTAAAGGATGGCTCTTCCCCACGGATGCCAGAGATGTGTGGTTGATGGAAGTCATATCCCACTTGAATACAATGTGATGGCAGTGCCTTATTCCTTGTTATTTGCTCCTGGGCTGTGTCGATCAAACTCCTGCAAGCTCAGATTTCATCTCTTTCCTTTCTAACATGATGTTCACTGAAGTAGCAAATGAAAAGTCACAGAAAAATTGGGAGGATTGGGGAAAGGCAGAGAAATCCAAGAGACAAAACGTGGTTTGAAAGTCCTTGCCTGCTTTCCAGGCAGTGCAGTGGCTGTCACAGGGATCCTGTGCTCGAGTGAGACAGCTCAGTGCCCTCGATACATCTCCTCCTTGCCCAGCGCCTACTGATCTAAATGCTGGCAGGGCCCCGTGCCTGGTGCCAGGGCAGAGAAGGGTTAAGGCAGGCTCCATCCCCACTACCCAACACAAGAAAAATAACTTGGTTTCTCTGTTGTAATTTATTTTTCCGAATAGAACTGGCTAACGAGTGGGAAAAAGGTGGAGAGTGCTTGTTTTAAAAATAAACATTTGAGCCCATACAAGGGATGCTTTGTGGCACAACGGTGACTTATAGGTTCTCCAGTATTTCTATGCAAAGCAAAATCGTATTACTTAAAACCAGAGTTGTTTGTGAAGCCAAAGGGAGTTAGGTACCAATTCACCCTGAATATCTTGAGCATCCCCTGAAAATATTATTGTGAAGAGACTGATCCCATATTCTAGGGCACACTGCTCCGACCACATTCCTTTAGATGGAGAGCGGTTGCTGGGTTTGTTTGTAGGGGCTGAGAGTTTTTGCTGCCATGGGATTGCGTTGCGGCTTGCTCGGTTCAAGGAGGCTGCGAAGGCTGTGCCTCATGCCACCTCGCTGGGTGACTTTCACCAAGTGACATCCGTGAAATAAATTATTCAGGGGGCGAGTAGTCACCCCTCACCCACACAATGCTTTTTGCTGCCAGAATTAGGGGCTTTCACATCTTTATCCGAGGCTGCATCTGACTCAGCACTGACGCTCTCCCAGCGTCACCTTGAGCTCTCAGGAGTCCCTTGGCTTTCCTCCTCCGTGTTGCTGAAATGCAGGTCGTCTTCCACTCCTGCAGACATTTTTACCTTTGTAATGAAAACACAGTAACGTTGCCCTGTTATCTCACTGGATTTGTGGTTAAATTGCTTTGTCAATGTAATTTTATATCTTAATGACCAAATAATGGCATGCAACAGGATCTGCATAAGAAGTCACTGGGTATCATTTTGCTGTCATTGTGAAGGCCTTGGAACATGATCCCCATTACAGTGGAATTTGCATTAACATTGCTTGGCCACCATAATCCCACCCAGTTAATCACATTTTTAGGATATTAAAATAGGTCTCACTATATCCTGAGTTGTAACCCCTAGATATCCAAAGGGTTGGATGGGATTTAACTCAGGCAGCTCTGTTAAAGCTGATGGAGTCACCAAGTGAAATAACCGAGAGATGCAGAGTAACTTGGGTGACCTTTTTTAGTCACCAAACCTTGTACTTTGCTGGCCAGGCAACACTCTTGCTAAATCCACAGCACCGTGGAAAAAAATATGAAAAATAGCTCCTGTCCATGCTCAGTTATTTTGGGTTAGCAGTTCAATTTTCACTTCCCCTTTCTGTTAACAGTAATGACTGTTCTCTAAAAACGTGCTGCCTTTGGTAGCTGGACTGCAGCAGTCGGAGAGGATCCCAGGGCGTTTGGGTCCTCTTGTGCTTGGTGCTAAATGCCCTGTTAAAGAGAGGAATCGGTTATCTCTGCGGAGCTCACAGCGATGCTCTTCACCTGCGCTGAGGGCTAAGCAAGCCACAGTATTTTGACAGCACTGAATTTTCCTCTCACTTCCAAATTTCAGTATCTTCTCATTTTCTGCAACCATGAGCACAGCAAAAGGCTTCTGGCATAGGATTTAAATAGACTCTAGGTGGGAGGCGAGAAATATTCTCTTAATGTACAGATGAGAAACTGAGGCACGGAGAGACTGGAGGATTCACTCCATGACTGAGGTACACGCAGAGTCTGACTAAGAGGGGGACAGGAATAGGGACTGTGTGCTCCAGAGTTAGAGCATTAGATTCACCCTGGGAAATCAAGATTCAGTTCCCATCCCTCCTGGTACCTCCCTGGGTGGCACTGTCAGAGAATTTGTCTGACCCCAGGTGTTACCCCAGAGGGGCAGCCCTCATCGGATGCTTCTGTGGCTTGAGGAGATGAGACAGGACGCCTGATTTCTGGGAATGGGGTCGGTGACCCCATCTTAGTGTATGTTGGGATAACATCATGGCTCTCCTGGAAGGGTGTGTGCTTCGGGGCCTGGGGGGATGCTCCCACCTCCCCTGTCTGCAAGGGAGAAGGTGAGGGTGGCAGGACTGGTCGGTCTGGAGCCAGAGGTCCCATTGTTCAACTCATTCCCCAATTACTGAGCAAATAATAATAATTAAATCAGGGATAATCTGATGGGGAAGAGCCAGACGAAGGCGACAGGGAGGGCAAGCAGCCAAACCTGGCTGAAGCAAGCTAAGCAGAGCAGGGTTAGAGCATCCATTCATCTCTTTTAGCTGTGTGATGTATGGATTGCTCCAAGTTACTCTTGAAAAGTTGGGTTGATGCTGACCTGCCTGTCTGACGCCAACAGTCCTCTGCAGTCCTGTCTGCAAAGGTTTCAGGCAGTGATGAGTGACCCTGGTGACACCCCTGAGCCTTTCACCGTAATGTTTGTCCACGTTATGAGCGGCAGAGGTAGAGCTCATGTTTCCGAGATGACATGAGAAACCTTGCCAGTGAGTTAATGCCGTGCTGCCTTGATGTAGCAGTTGGGGCTTCGTGCGTTCCCCGCTGTGGGAGGAGAGACAATACATTTACAGTGCATTAAGGTATTACTGTAACAACGTTTGCACTGAAAGGTTTCTGATCCTCAGAAATAAAGAATAGCAGATTTGCCCCAGATTTATCAATGGAGGCAGGGTTCCCATTCAAACGCGAGGGAGGGGAGAGCGAGTGAGATCCTGCTCGCTGCAGCAGCCAGGGTGGATGCCAGACTGCTCTGCCCAGCTGCCTGGTGCTAACATGGGAGAAGCAGGGATTGGTGGAAGAAGAACAACCCCAGAAGGCTGCTTGAGAGGTGATGGGGTTCAGCGAGAAGGAGGCAAGATTTCAAAGTGGAAGCATGGTGCTAAGGCAGCTCCATGCCTGGGAGTAGCTGAGGGTCAGGGTGAAGGTCCTGAGATGTTTTGTGCAGCCCATGTCCCTCTGGGGGGATGCTAGGGGGGTTCCCCTCATGGTCTGGGTCTGGCTGCGGGAAGAGGAAAGTTGTGTGTCCCCTTTGCTTGGGAATCCACCCTAAGAAGGCCATTAAAGGAGGGAAAGTGTGATGCTTGCTCTGCTTCTTTGTAGAAACTGCATCTGATCTTATAGGTCAGCCTGTAGATCATTGCACAGGGGGATTTCTTAAATAGCCATCAGGAATAAAATTAATTTTGTTGAGACCAGATGCAGCAGAAGAGCTGGATGAGAAAGCAGAGGGAAAGTTGCAGAGGGAGGACTGGGACATCTCGCATTAGACAGAAAAGCCACAGGCTTGAGGAACAGGTTTGATGCTGCACCTCGCACAGCAAGTTCCCAGCTTGCAAGGAAGCACTGGCTGGGCTGGACATTGCAGAGATGTCCCTTCCCCTGGGCTTTTGTTCCCTTGCCTCTGCCCTTGTGCTCAGACCTCCTGGTTTTGGGATGTGACCTGGGCCACCTCTGTTGCTGCTTGACAAATGTGGGGCTTGATGCAGTGCCTGCATGCAAACCAGTGTGGGGAACACGTGTGTGGGAGGCAGCAGCTGATGCAAAGCAGGAGGTGATGCTATTGCTGCATCCCCGATGCTGAACCAAACTTTGGCTGGGGACCTCCCAAAGAGGAAGGAGCTGAGGATGCTTTGCAGTGGAGGAGGTGATCTGCCCCTCTGGCTGCTCTTTGCCTGCAGCGATGGCTGCTCGCCTGGCACAGCTTAATTGGCTTTGATAGGATTACGGGGAAGCAGTGGAGGAGTAAACAGGGCCAGGAGGCTACACAGTGCCTGGGGCTGCCCGGCTGTAGCCCCTGGAGGAATCCTTTGAGCCATTTTGATGCTGGACCACAGCTGCCTGGAGCTCAGGGGTTAATGTCTGCTGCTGTGTTGCAGCTGATGGGGGGTAAGGACTTAATCCTCCTCCTGGGTTTAAGGGAAGGGCTTTTCCTAGCAGCATCTCAAAGGTCTGTGGCTTTCAATAATTTCTGAAGAGTTTGCCCCTGACTGAGATCTGGAGTAAACTGTTGCAATTATGGAAGTTACGCCTTGTTGCCATCAATACCTTTTGTCATCAATAAATGTTTATAGTTTAAAGCAGCCTTGTTTGTTTGCCTTAGACCAGATGACAGTGATTTATTGGCAGAAATCCTAGCAAAGAGATGAGCCAGACAAGTTTTTAACTGATATATATATGTATGTACAGAGGAGATGATGGTTATTTAATAATCATGAAACCTATGGAAAATAGAGCCTCAAACCTGGATATGAACTGTTGTTTCCAGGAATTTTTTTCAATCTACAAGCAACATGAGCAGCTCAAAGGTTAATGAAGCTCCAGGGCTTTGCTTCCTGCTTTATCTGGGCTTTGGGATGGCTGGGAGATGCTGTGTGTTGGAAAGGAGGAGTGGACACTCTTGCCAGGAGCATGTTGCTGATGAGCACTATTAATTGCTGTAGGAATGATGGGGGAGCAAGACTGGAGACCTGTTGCCCCAGCTCCCTCCTCCCAGGAGATCTGGAGCCTCAAGCAAATCGGGACTCAAAAGTGTGGCTTCAAGCCAAGGAGGGAGGTGGCAACAAGCGGCATGTGTCCAAGTCTGGGGCAAGGTGACATGGCCTGGAGACAAGTGTCCCTGCATGTGATTGTGGGTGAATCTCTTCCAACAGCCACGCTGAACTGATGCTGATGTGGAAAAACCCAGCGCTGGCCATGGCAGCGCCAGGAGGTTGGTGGAGATGAAGACAGAGCAGGCAGCTCACTGAAAGGTGGGTTGGGTTAGGTCCCACGCCCAGGTCCACATTTTCATCCGCAGGACCTCGCTGAGGCTCATTCCCGAGGAAACCTCCCTCATTTCTAGTGGCAGAGGGTTTTTTTCCCCTCTGTCAGCAAAGGGGAAGGTGGGCTCGGCTCGCTCAGACCTCGTCCGTGCTGTTAATCTGCCAGTTAGAGTCTGGAGTCAGCTCTTACACCACTATTTATTGTTGTTCTCCTCCCTTAGGTTTGTATATTTTGTACATCTTGTTTCTAATTTAAAGTATAAATAAGTTTGATCCTTTCATCTGTTTTTCTCCCTACCTTCTGGAGGCTGTGCTGGTTAAAAATAACTGCGGCGATGAGCTAAAGCGGGGCTGGTGGAGGGGTTTTAACCTCCGTCATGGCAGGACCATCCGGCTGGCACTGGAATGGCAGCGTGGTTGCCCTCCGAGCCTCTCCCCAACCCTCATGGTCAGGCTCTTTCCCAAGCTGGGAACTCCCTGAATTGCCTAAACCCCGCTTGGCACGTGGCTGGGGATTGAAGTGCTTCTGCTGTCTGGGGAGGTAGGGGGTGTTGGGAAAATGAGGACCCACTGTGGGGGCTGGGGGGCACAGTGGGTGCAGGGATCAGAGGTTGTCCCTGATGCACATCTCCTGGGAACGGAGCATTTTCCAACGCTGGGCTCCTGCAGAGGAGGCTTTTGCCTTAAAAAAAAAAAAAAATCCCTTTTGACCAAATATGAACTATTTGCATAAGAAGATGAATTGAATGGAGAAAGGAGGGAAAAAAAAAAAAAGCCTTTTGGCTTTCTTGCAGGAAAGTCTGAAATGCAATTTGGGGTCAGACTGAAGCTGGCTGAGGGCTGGCTCAGCTTCGCTTCTCCATTTATTTTGCTGGGGGGATGCACATGCACACGTGTGTGCAAACACACATGCACACACAGACACAGGCGTGCACACACACAGGCACATGCTCTCTTCTCTAGACAGCAAAAAAAAAAAAATCCCCAGCACTAGCCCAGACGCTGATTCAAAACAACTGTTGGTGGCTCCGGCCGCTGCTGTCTGCTTTCCATTACCCACAGCCCCGCCGCGGCTCGAAATGGTGAAACCAACAGGCAACCCCCCAAATTAATAATCAAAATTACATTTCACCTTCCCGGGGGAGGGACAGAAAAACTCTTTCTAGGCAGCGGTTCTGCAAGGAAAAAAACCCCTCTCCCTGCTTGCAACCCGCTGAGCATCAAAGGATGCTCCCCCGGAGGGGACCAAAGCCCCTCGGTGCGTGGCGGGGTGGGGGTCCGGCTCGGCAACCCCCGGGCAGGGGAGGGGGTGCCTGCAGCTCGCCGGGGGCCGCGGGGCAGGGCCGGGGTGCTGTGGGTGTCTCCGGGAGCAGTGACTGAGCGAGGCGGTGCCAGGGCTGGGGGCGGATTTTTTGAGAAGAGCCTCAGCGCCTCAGAGCAGCGGCAGCCGCTGGAGCAGTTGCGCGGCTGTTTCTCCCTCTCCGCCCGGAGGAGGAGGAAGAGGAGGAAGAAGAGGCTTCGGCTGCCGCCTCTCCGATCCTCCCTCCCCCCTTCCCCTTCCGCCCCACACCTTTATGGACGAGCGCCGGAGCTTGCTCTACTCTCCGGCTGCCTCCTCCGCCAGCCGGCATCCGCGGGGCGGCTCGACCAGCCACCACAACCTGGGCTACACCGAGCAGCTGCCCCCCGCCGCCCCCCAGCCGCCCCCCGACCAAGAGGAGGAAGAGGGGGAAGAAGGGGAAGAAGGCAGCATGACCGTGGTGGGAGGCGGCGGCGGAGACCCTTTGCTGGAAGAACCACAGCATCCTCATCCTTTGCTGGGGGGGGACCGCTACGATCACCCCCCGACTCCGGCCGCGGTCCCCGCCGGCCAGCCCGCGGGCGGTGGGGAGCACGAGTGCTGCGAGCGGGTGGTGATCAACATCTCGGGGTTGCGGTTTGAGACCCAGCTGAAGACGCTGGCACAGTTCCCCGAGACGCTGCTGGGGGACCCACGTAAGAGGATGCGCTACTTCGACCCCCTCCGCAATGAGTATTTTTTCGACCGTAACCGTCCCAGCTTTGACGCCATCCTCTACTACTACCAGTCGGGTGGACGCATCCGGCGACCCGTCAACGTCCCCATCGATATCTTCTCTGAGGAGATCCGCTTCTACCAGCTAGGGGAGGAGGCCATGGAGAAGTTTCGGGAGGACGAGGGTTTCATTCGGGAGGAGCAGCGGCCGCTTCCCGACAAGGAGTTTCAGCGCCAAGTGTGGCTCCTCTTTGAGTACCCTGAGAGCTCTGGGCCAGCCCGAGGCATTGCCATCGTCTCTGTCCTGGTCATTCTTATCTCTATTGTCATCTTCTGTCTGGAGACCCTGCCTGAATTCAGGGATGACCACGACTATGAGGGAACTGGAGGGACCTTCGGGACAGGCGGTGGCCCTCTCCCACCTGATGTCTTCACCAACTCCTCATCCTCAGCTACTTCCATGGTGTCGTCCTTCACCGACCCTTTCTTTGTGGTAGAGACTTTGTGCATCATCTGGTTCTCCTTCGAGCTGCTGGTCCGCTTCTTTGCCTGCCCCAGCAAGGCCACCTTCTCCAAGAACATCATGAACATCATTGACATTGTGGCCATCATTCCCTACTTCATCACGCTGGGCACCGAGCTGGCTGAGAGGCAAGGCAACGGCCAGCAAGCCATGTCCTTAGCCATCCTCAGAGTCATCCGGCTGGTCAGGGTCTTCCGTATCTTCAAGCTCTCCCGGCACTCCAAGGGGCTGCAGATCCTGGGGCAGACCCTCAAGGCCAGCATGCGGGAGCTGGGCTTGCTCATCTTCTTCCTCTTCATCGGCGTCATCCTCTTCTCCAGCGCCGTCTACTTCGCAGAAGCCGATGACCCCAGTTCAGGTTTCAGTAGCATCCCCGATGCCTTCTGGTGGGCGGTGGTGACCATGACCACGGTGGGCTATGGGGACATGCACCCCATCACCATTGGGGGCAAGATCGTGGGGTCTCTCTGTGCCATCGCAGGGGTGCTAACTATCGCTCTCCCCGTGCCTGTGATAGTCTCCAATTTCAACTATTTCTACCACCGGGAAACAGAAGGTGAGGAGCAAGCCCAGTACATGCACGTCGGGAGCTGCCAGCATCTCTCGTCCAGCGAGGAGATGCGGAAGGCTCGCAGCAATTCCACCCTCAGCAAATCTGAGTACATGGTGATCGAGGAAGGGGGAATCAACCACAGTGCATTCAAACAGGCTGCCTTTAAGACAGGCAACTGCACAACCACAAACAATCCCAACTGTGTGAATATCAAAAAGATCTTTACGGATGTTTAAAAAACCCACACCAAAAAAACAGCAACAAAATCTAAGGATGCGGTAAAAAAATAATAACAATAATAATGCAAAGTGACTGTGTACTCGGTATTGTGTGGAACATGCACCATCGTCAGTCTGTGTGTGCCCTCGTTTTTATACGTTTATTTTTTTAGATCCTTCCTTTCTAAAGATAAAAAAAAAAAAAGGATTAAAAATTCTCCGAAGAAGAGGACAGCTAAAGGGTAAAGAAAAGGAAGATGAAGACAAAACACACTCACTGTCGAAACAGGTGTTTGTTCTGCAACGTGTTGCAGGGCTGCTTTGTTTTCTCGGTTTTGGGGACCTCTCGTTTTGCTCCTGAATTTTCTCCCTCCCCTTCCCTAAAGGCAGCGTGTAGCCGATTTCCCTTCCATCACATAAGCTCACTTGTTGGATTAACAACCCTGGATTGAGTGGGGAGAGGAGGAAAACATGTTGCAGAGCCTACTGCAAGGGGGTTGGGAGGAAATAACCATTTAATTTTGCAGAGAGTCTCTGTTACCACATTGTTAAATGACGCTTAAATTGAAACGTGTGGTGTGCCATTACAGGCACATCACAGATTCCCTTCTCTCCCCTGTTAGATGATTTCTGAAATTCTAATCTGGTCAGAGACCTGAGTGCAATCAATGCTGATTTAAATAGAAAAAAGAAAAAAAGAAAGAAAAAGCCCTTGTTTTGTGTTCTTAATTCCCTTCCCCTGTAACCCTATGGTATTATTTCATCCAACGCCAAATTTGTGGCCGTGCAGCAGGTCTGTGTGCGGGGAGGAGGGAGGCAAAAGGCAAAATGGAATGGTTTCAGGAGCTGACAGGGTGCAGGGAGCGATGCCAGCATGGACCGGGGGATGCAGGATCCGCGACGGGCTCCTCGCTGTGGCTGTGCAGCTTCTAACCCACCCAGCTGGAGACAAAGGGATATTTCCTCCCTTTTTTGCAATGCGTTTGGGAGAGATGCAGCTGCTTATCGCAAGAAGATTAAAGTGGCGAACACGCCTTCCAGCGGAAGTCACTAATTCGGACCGGAGTGATGCAGTTGCCATGGTGACCATGGTTTCCTGGGAAACCCCTAAAGGTTGTCATGGCATCCCTTCTCCCATCCCCCTTGGTCCTCGCTCTTCGCACAAAAACCTTTCCAGATGGTTCCAGCCCTGTCATCCCACAGGACACCGTGGCTCTGCCCCGCAATGTGACCCCATCCTGGCACCCCCTTCCTGGGCCACATCCTGGCTGCAGCTTCCCCTGTGCCGAATAAAGCACCCGTAGGCAATAAGCACACCACGAACTCACCTCTCCCTCGCAAAGGAGCTCACACCTTGGTGGTGAAATTGGGGGATGGAGTCTCCTGCAAACACGAGTTCCCGCTGCGCCGACAGTGACCCTGCGCTCCCCCTGCGCCACACGAAACCCGGCGGTTTCCCCAATCCCAGTGTGAAATGGCACTGGGCAGCCAGCGGGAGAGCTCGGCTCAGAAACCTCGGCAGATTTTTGAAACAAGGGGGACAGATCTATAAAGAGCAGGATTGAAAAGTAACCAAAATTCTGCCAGGGAAAATAGACCCGCTTCTTCTTCACATGTGCACCAGAGGCCACGGGACATCTGATGGGATCAGGTGAGCTTTGCACGGGGTAGAGTTTAATAGCATCATAAAGTAACGTTGCTTTTTTGGGGGACAAACCTCATGTTTTCCACTGATTAGTTGTTTTTTTCAGCTTACCCTGCTGCTCTCGGGTCTTTTTATGCACGTTAGGTAAAGTGGGAGAACATCCTATAACTCCTCTGATTATATTTGCTTTTCACTTTGCTTTTTAGTGCTGTGCGTAGAAGGTAAACCCTGCTGCTTTTCTGCAGCTGGATTTCTTCAGTTCTTTGCTAGGAAGGTCATTTGCAGCAGTTTAATGCTTTGGTCCGGCCCCTGCCACCAAAGGAGGCTGAAGGCAGGGCCTGGCTGCTCAGCTTCGAGTGCCTTGGCTTCAGCTCTGCTCTGTTTCACTAGGTTTTGGGTTAAATAAAACCAGATTCATTCAAGGTAGGGTACTGCACAGGGCTGCTCTTAAAAGCCTCCTACAGCAAAGAGAGATTTGACCCCAACCTGTGCAAGTCACATCACGCTCCAGCATGTGGAAAGGGGGATTTTTCCTGAGAGATGCCAGCCATGCCGAAATTGGAGTTTGGCTAGGATTTTACCCAGACTTAAAAGGATTGGGACAGTTTGTAACACTCTCCCTTAGACTTGCCTTAGCCCCAGTTAATAAACCCTTATAACCAAAATACCCATCAGAGCAGCTTCTTGGCTAATGGTATGCAACAGCTCTATTGGAGCTACTGTAGTTTTCACCAGCTGAGGATCTAACAAATGATCTTTATTAGGAAGATGATCTGGAGCATTGCAGAAGGTAACTGGGATCCCTTGTCCAGGATAACTGGGATCCCTTAGCTGGGGTAACTGGGAATACCCCAGTGTGTCTTTTCCCCAGGCTGCCAGCAGGCTGTAAAGTAATTTCTGCCTACAAGCTCTCACTTTTTATTGTTGTTAAAGCTTTTCCACACACCTGTTCCTAAAAGGAGGATTTGAGTTTAACAGCAGTGGAACAGTCCCACGCTGGAGAGTTTGCAGATGAGTTTTGTGTCTGCATTTTCCCCGTGGCAGCTGCACAGGGTACGGAAACCACGTGTTCTCCTGTAAATGGCACCGTACCATTTTCAGTTTCTCTGTCATCTAAAATAAGCAGAAACCGTACAGGTTGTTAGTTTGCTTTCCTGACTACTCCCTGCCTTATTTAGTAGGGGCAGAATAATTTCAAATGGATTTTATTGATGGTAGAAGATGCTGTATGGGAGAGGTGTCAAGGAAACCACTTCGTCCTCTGGAGTAAAAGGCAGTTTTGCTCCAGTACCCAGTGGTATCGCTGAAAAATATAAAAGCACCACTGCTCTGTCTGTCAGATACACCCAAACAACTGGATGCAGAAAAACAGGGATATCTTTTTGATGGTCTGCCCCATTTCTGTCTGCTGCTTCCCTCTGCGCTGTCTGGTTAGGTGCTGTTCAGCGAGAGAGCTGCTCTGTTCCAGCACGGGCTGACGGCTGCTCTTAAAAGTGGTTGCTGCGTGTGTTGTACCAGGAATTGGAGAGATCGCAGAAAGATTGCCCTCTTTGCAGCCAGCTGCTAGTTTAACTTCCTTTGCTCTCCTGCAGTGTGCCTCCTATTAGGACTTCAGACTGTTTTGACAGTCACTGGGGAGTTAAAGATGAGCCTCAGCCTGTGCAGCGTGTTGGACTTGACTGGTTCTAATGTGCTTAGAGGGGGCAGCATTAGGAGATTAGTATTAGCGGAGCTGCCTGCCTGCTGTCTGCAAGGCGAAGGGCTTGCCTAGACTCGGTTTATTACATTAGAAGGAGGAAAGTGCATTACTGAAAGCTGCTGGCTGACATTTAAGATCGCACAGAAAATAAGCAGGGGTGAGGCGGGGTCCCTGAAACGCGTGGTAGTCCCCGGCATAGACTCCAGACCTTGTTGTCTGCATGCACGGCGTGGCAGGGATGCTCTCTGAAATATTCTCCTCCTCCCCTGTCCTTTGTACCTGTCATCTGAGTGGCAAAGTGACACTGCTGGCACTGGAGGATGGGAACAAGGATGGGAGCCGGCTGCCTCTGCCCCAGGGGTGCAGCCCTGGGAGGCTGTAGCTGCCTCCCTGGCTGCTTTCTGTGTTCAGTTTATATAGGGGCACTGGGTGGTATAGAGCCTTTCCTACCTCTTTTTGCAGGCTCCTTTCCCTTTCCTTTTGCTTATACTTTAGGACCTGTTCCCTTCCCCTGTTTTCAGCCCTGGATGCCACCGTGAAACACATCCTTGGTACAGCGAGACAGGGGACATGCAGCAACCCTAACCCTGGCCTCTTCACTTGGTACTTTGACACTATCACCTTTTACTCTTGCTTATTTGCCCTTTTTCGTGTGTGTTTTCAGGCCTGAACTCTTCTAAAAAGACTCTGTTGTTCTCCAGCACAATAGGTGACCTTCAGGTGCTTGGGGCGGCCAGAGGAGCAGAACAGTATCCATCCCACCCCACGTGTGCACACACACAAGGGCTAGAGATATCTCTTTCCTCCAGGAGGGTTAGATTTCTTCCCAGGCAATTGTTCCTGCTCCATCACTTGACAAAAGGAGTTGGGTTTTGTTTTTAATCCCCAGTTTATGGACAGTTAAGCGGAGACAAAGGGCAGACAAGCAGCTTCCCCAGCAGGAGGGAAGGAGGCATCCAGAGGCATCATGGAAGGGGTCTCTCCTGGCAGAGCTCTAGGGCAGGGAAAGGGTCTCTGGCAGCGGTTGCTGTGTTCGGAGAGTTTTCTTCCTGAAATCTGTTTAATTGTGTAGTTTGGAGCCCTCTTCCTGCCAAGCTTTTAAAGTATGCGTATCTTGGTGAGAGCACATGGCAGCTCCCATCACAGCCTGGCAGGGCCTTTTTTTGTTTTCCCTTTTAAAATGCTTTAACAAGTGATGTCTGGGTAGGCTGCAAGCAGCCAAATAGGATTTAAATGCAACTCATTTTGCCCTTCAGTCTTAATTGCTCTATGTACCGGGAAGAAGAGCTCAGTGCACCAGCATCATTGTGCAAAGGCAGTTGTGTGGGCAATGGATGTGGGGAAATAGGGACTTTCTAAACATCAGAGGATGCTGTGGGCAGGGCAATATCCTATAAAATGTTGCCTTCACTGCTACAGAGCTGGTACTGCTCTTCGGCACCCTTCCCTGCTATGGCTCTGCACCCCCAGTCTGAACGGGGTGCTTGGCTCAGCTTTGGGGGGGTGTTGCATAGCTGGAGGATGTGTTGAGGACGGGATGCTGCTGCTTTTACCGTTTCTCCCAGTGCTGTTTACCCGGCAGAGGCTGCAGGAACAGAGCACCCACTGGGGCTGGGCGAGCCCGATGGGTGCCGTGCTGTGGGTGCAGGGTGGTGGGAGCCCTCTCCCGGTGCCGGTGGTGGGAGTCGGGAATGAGCGGGAGGGCTGGAACCGTGCGATGCTCTGGCAGGAGGGTTTCCTTGGAAACAGTCATGGGACTCTGGCTGTCGATGCTCTGACAGGGACATTTTGGGGGTGTTTCAGGGTGGGTGCCCCGAGCTGCCTCATCCTGGCTGGGAATCGCTTCTCCAGCAGTGGGGAGGGGTTGTGCTTCATTTTGGGGGGTGGTGATAGAGGGTTTTCTTCGGGCAGAAGTAGGACTGGCATGAGGAGGGGAGTACAGCCCTGCTGGAGGGCAGAGCCATCCCATGGTGGGGGGCACGTTCGCTGCCAGAGGAGCCCTGCAGAGCAGCCCCAGCCCCATCTCCGCAGCATCTGGCTCTTGCCCCAGCCGAAGCTCTCCCAGCTCAGCTGTGGTTGAGCCTGGGATACAATCAAGACTTTTTACTCCTGTGCTTGGCTTCCCAAATGGAAAATGAGTAATGGTGTCTCTGTCAAAGCGATATTCATCCCACCTGACAGGACGCGTGTTTGCTGCTTTGCTGGGAAGGCGTCAGGGCTCCTGCTCTTTGTCACCTGGCAAATCCCATGTTTTGCTCATGAAAACTGTCCTCTGTGTGGAAGAGGGATGCATGTGGGGTCCCACACCACCCTTGTAGCTGAAGCCCTTCTACCCCTCTTGCTAGCAAAACTCAGCCACAAATGCTCTGAGAACCCCCCTCCCCTGAGCCCCCATGTGCTTTTTTTATCCACAAAAAAAGCGCTGCTTTGTGAGACTCACAAATTCTGGGGTTTGTCTGTGGCTCACCACCACTCAGAGCCTGAATTTTTGGTGCTGAGGATGCTCTGCAGCAGGGCAGGGAAACCTTCACGCATGAACCTCCCCGCAGGCCACTGTCAGTTTTCTCCTTCTTATGAACCAAGACATGCTCAAGTAAATTAAAACCTGTCTCCTGTCTCGTTCAGCTTGTCACTCGAGTTAGGAGCAGCTAAAATACTTCCCGATCGCTGCTCTTCCCCTCCTCGTAACGGGAACAGTCCTTACCTAACCGCGCTGCACACTAATACCAAGACCCCTGCTCAGTGTTGCAGACAGCAGCACACACTGCTGGGTTTGTTTAAGAATGATTCATTTCCTTAAGACTTGTTATTCAGATGCTTTTCTGAGCATGTTTAAGCTCTGTCGTGTCTGTTGCTTTTCTACAGTTGTTGCACTTCATTTTTAGCATCTTTAACGCATACTGGGTGAAGACTTGGTTTGGATGCATGGCTCGCACGCCTAGATTAGCGAGTGGCTCTCTGCTCTCGCTGGCAAGGGATGCAGAGTGCAATCAGGTTTATTTTCACATTGACCAGCACCAGCTGCTTTGCTTTGCTTCCTCTGAAGCACTGTCATGAATAGATACGGAAAATCCTTTGGGGTTGTGTCATGGTTCAATCGGCAGCGGAAGCACCGAGGGCTCAGCCCCCACGGGGGTAGTGGGACTGCTGGCAGCAGGGTCTGTGCTGGGGGTCTTGCTCTCACGGGAAGCTGGAGATCGCAGCGGGGCGTGGAGAAGATGAGCACACACTTTGCAAAGTGGTTTTTTTGCGTTTGCAGAGAGATGTGTTCGCTGTGCGCCTCGGTTGCAGTCGAGGAGCTGAGTGCAGTGCAGGGTGGTGGGCGATGCTGTGCTGCTTGGAGAGATTGCGGTTGTTAGTCCATGAAAATGTGTGTCCCTGCACCCCTGACCTGCAGGGTGGGAGCACTGTGGTGTTTGCTGTTGGCCTGCTGGGTGGCTTTGGGCAGGCCAGCTCCTCCGGACCTCGGTTTCCTCATCTGTAAATGACACGGAGCAGCTTCATTAAGTGCTTGCAGTGAGACACGCTGTGGATGGAAGAGGCAGTTTTGAAACACAGGACAAGAAGTGAAGAAGGCATTGCGGAGTTCAGCTTCCTTGAAGCTTGCAAAGCCTGCAGACCCTCCCCCTGATACCCCACTAACTGCAGTTATTTCTCCCACCTGGGGGAAAGCCCCGGGTTTCACCCAGCCTCCTGGGGATGCCGGCTCTGCTCAGCTCCCTCCCCCAAACCATCCTCCCTCCTCTCCTGTGATTTCTTCACTCTGCATCTTGGCACTTGCTTTTCCATCCTTATGGCTCATTTCTCCTGGAATCTCTGTGCATGTATAGTTTAAATCCCTCTTCTCCTTCCTTGCTGGTCTCTGCTTGGAGCTGCCACAGCAGCTCCATAATGATTTGAACCTCAAGCTGTTGCAGCAGGTAAGAAATGAGATGTAAGAAGTTTGGGCTTAAAATGAACCTGCCTGCTGCAAATTTGAGCTTGGAGGAGGGATGCAAAAGGAGTTTGCTCTGAGCAGGGTGTAGCATTGCAGGCTAGAGGGGTTTTCTGCCTCTCTGTGTGCATCCCCGAATTAAAGGAGGAAATCTTTCTGCAGCATCTGAAACAAGCCTGGGCTGTTTTCTCCTGGGGCACGGAACCTTTCAGCAATGTCTCTCCCATCCTGGTTGCAAAATGCCCTGAGAAAGCAAAGCATGCACAAGGAGAAGTGAACCAATGAAAGCAACCTGGGTTCAGCTGCTTTTCCGACCTGTGACTCTGGGAGTTTGGCTTTATTGCTCCGTTCTCTTAACCAAGCTGCCAGGCAGCTCCCTTAGAGGAGAACATTGCACAAGCGCTTACCTCTATCAGCCAGACATAGAACTCAGTAAGAAGAGATATCAAATTAATATGATCCATTTTCCCTAACCCTGCGTTGATTGGCATCGATTATAGCTTCCTCTTTAATTCTGTATTAAGACTCCCAGCCATTCCAGCATAGTGTTTGGGATCAGCGACAGATGGCCAGACCCATGATTTTTGCAGGTTGCTTTGTTTATCCCTTAAAAAATTGGCCTAACAGGAGCCATGTTCCAGTCCTCGGGATTTTCACTAGGTCCAGGGCTCAAGAGATACTCAGTACTTGCAGTCTCATGAACTGCTTCACCACCTCTGAATGCTTGGATACAAGTTGTTTGGCTCGGCTGGTTTAAAAACATTTAATTTTTGTGACTGCTCTTTAATATCCTCTGTGTCTCTTGGAGAGGAGAGGATTTCGTCACCCGCATATGATGGGAAGACATCTGGATCCCTTCAGAGGAGCTGGAGCAGCACTATCTCCTGAATGCTCCTGACTTCTCACTCCCACTGCTGTTCTTGCGGAATTCAGTGAGATAACGTCACCGTTAGGCTGAGGATGTGGGGTTTCTTTCTACAAGGGCAAGGACACAGCCTGAGAAGGCACCAGGGTACCCCAAAGCACAGGATTATTTGCCAGGTTTGAGAACATTGTTATTTACCGCTTAATCTGCAGAGCCCCAGCTCTGCCGTCTCCTCAGCCAAAGCAATGGTGTCCCCCGGGCCGGGCGGGGTGGAAGGTGCTATTTGGGTTTTATTTGTGTAATACTCCAGCAATGCTGGAGGATCCTGGCACTTTGACCATTGCTTTGCAAAAAAGCAGGAGCCCTTCCTTGCTGGCAGGTGGGAGGGGGGCTTAATCCCCCCCAGCAAGCCCAGTCCAATAAAGCATAAACCCCAGTTAGCTTTAAGCCCATGAGTAGTCCTTCTGGCACTCCCAGATAAGCTGGTGCTCGAATAACTGGCTGGTCTGAGACCCTTGCAAGGAGCACTAAGCCCCTCTGGTAGCTTATTTCCCCCCCGAGTGCTGTGCTGCCTTGCAAGGGGCTCTTTGCTCCTTGTGGGAAATCCCACCTCTCTCCTTTCCCTGCCTGCCTTTAGCATCCCTGCAACACCCAGAGCGTGGGGCTCACCCTCCTCAGTGCAGGGATCCTATCCCGTCTCGCATAGCTTCATCCTGACTCTCCCTTTGGGGAAAATAGGCTCATTTTAGGGGATGAGCTGGGACCAGGCAGCTCAGGACCAAGAACCTTCCTACACTTGGCTCATCACCGGCTGCTAATGAAGCATCCGGCTCACGTGATGTGATGTGGTGGTAGCGCTCATCTTATTAGTGTGCACCACACACAGGTTTTATTATAGTTAATGAACCTTGCTATAGGAAGCTTTACTAATTCCCACTTGAAAAAACACCATGAAAGGGCCGGAATTTGGGGGGGGTGACTCCTGCTGACTTACACAGGGCTGAAATCCTCAGGAAATTTGGCCGTGCCCATCCCCATGTGGGTGCAGAGCCAGGACACAGTACAGCAGGAGGTGGGATGCTCCGATTGCTGCGGTGTGAACTAAAGGCAGAGCATACATTTTTGGGAAAATGAGAGGAATATAAGTAGTTGCGTGAAGTTTCTAAGAATTTCAGCGTCTTCAAGACAGAGCAGAGCATCTCACTGTGTTCAAATAGGAGTCAGGATGCGTTCCTTTGCGCTGTAGAGTTACTAGGCTTCAAAGCCGACCTGTTGCAATGCCAGCTGGGTTCACGCATTCCCAAGGCTCGGCAGCTCTGGCACCGCAGAGATTGGGGGATTTTTTTTTTTGTCCTTTGCTAGACGTCTCCATCCTGACATCAAAATGGAGTCTCAGGTTTGAGCTCTGCGGGAGCGACTCCGCGGTCCGAGGGCTGGGTGTGGGATCCAGCCCGGCTCCTGCTGTCCCCTGCATCAGATTTATTAGATCCACCAGTTGCTTAATATCATGTGAATCATACCGGGTCAGAACAAACCCAGCTTGATTAAGATAAAAATATGATGAGAAAACCCCACTTTGTGCTAATCATTCTGGATTTGGAACTTGTCATTAACGTGAGATAATAGTTAATAACTAGAATATATTTAATGAATCTTTTTTCTATCTTTAGCTCGCTTTAGGCTGCATTGCATTTAGTCTGTTAAAGAATTTTAATTAGCAAATTTTCACTTTACATTTGTGGGGAACGGGGACGTGAGGTCAGAGGGGACCAATGTGCAACATCTCTTCCACTTTACCTTGAAAAAAAATAATAACCTGTTGCTTGTTTTCCAAACCAGGCTGTGCATAAAAGTGGTTCTTTGCTCTGCCCAACAGATAACAGAAGAAGTTTCAAAATTAAGACCTTCAGGACTGTGTTGAGAAATAAAACGTCTCCAAGAAAATGGCAAACATCACGGACACGGTGACTGATGCTGCTGTGGACCCGACTGACAGAGGGTCTGTCCTCCCCAGTTAAATCCATTTCATATTTCATATATATATATATATATATGAAATATTTGCCACGTTATCTGTGTTTTCTAACAAGTGCATTATGTAGAAGGGAACATATTTGCAGCCAGAAGATTATCTTCCAATCATGTGCAATATAACGAGACTGAACACAGCCAGGAAAATGGAGGAGGGGATGTGGCTATCAGTTGGATGTTATTTCAGTCTTTTTTTTTTTTTTTTTTAATTTAAAAAAAATCTCTTGAAAGATTAAGCAACCGGAAAGGAAACGTTAACCGGAGCTGCTCATAAGCAGTCCAAGTGTTTTCCTCGAGGTGGGAGGGAGATGGGGGAAATTCAGTTGCTTTCACTCTTCCCTGTCAAAGGCCACGGGCTGTTTTCAGCGCTGGGATGTGAAATTTCTGTTCCCTCTTTCTGACTTTCCTGCAAATGCTCTTTATAAGTAGGTATGTACTGTACCAAAGGCTGTGATTTATTTTAAGTCCTTATTAAGAAAGTAACATCTCCACTGATGGTGAGGAAAATTGTGTCACACAGTCGACAAATTGTGCCTTCTTTTCAGGATCGCTCCATGAAAAACTACGGAAAAATCGAATTTCTAGAGGTGGAAAAGGTACAAACCCCCAGTCCTGGCTGGTTGTGCCCCTGCTTCATTTCACAAAAGCCTGTGTGCCCTTCTCTGTTGTTCCACTATCAGTCCTGAGGGAATATTATAGTATTGTTTTGCTAATACTATAATAAATGGGAAGTCCATCACTCCTTTGCCCATCGCTGTTTCATTCTGCACGCTGAGTTATTTTTTGTGGCAGGTTAAGAGCTGTGGGTTGCCTGCACTCAGCTGCAAAGCTGTTAAAACTGGGATTTCCCTGACCTCACTGCATTTCCTAGGACCCTATGGCTAAATATTCTCCCAGTGCAAAGGGATAAATGGTCTGCAAAGGTGTAAATGCCAAACGGCAAAGGGGTCCATGGTCTCTCCTGCTTCAGGCTCCCCGCTCTCGCCCCAGCCTCGTCCACCTCTGCACGCTGCCTCTGTCCCAGTTTTGAGACTAAACCCGCCCCCCCCCCCCCAGCACATACTGGGTTGGAGGAGCAAGGCAATACTCGCAACAGCATTGGAGTTCTGGGCAAAAATAATGTCGGTGGGACTGAGCAAGCATGGGAACCTCTGCGTCTGCATTGCAATAATTCACCGGCGATGGTTCGGGGAACGTTAATTCGGACTGGACCAAACAAAGCAAGCTGGAGCTTGCTCTAAAGCAGAGGGTGCTCACAGGGAAGTGACAGGAGGCAAAATCTTTAGGCATGTGAAACAAACTCTTGAATTCATGCCACTGACTGCTTTGGGTCCGTGTTCAAAGACAAGCCTTGGGGTCCCCACTGGGTACCTGGAAAGTAGAGCAAGGACCACCCTGCCACCAAAACCTGGATCCTTCCCTGAGCAAAGCTATTTACCTGCATTTCAAACCAGATCCTGGGCAGGAGGAGATGGGGAAGATACACAGGAGACACATGTGGGATGCTTCAAGTCACAACCCAAAGGAGGATGCACCTAAAAATAAACACCCTACCTGGAAGAAAGGCTGGGAAACAGGAAAACTCAGGGGAATACTTGTGGCAAAGCAACTGGCTTTCTGCACCAGGCATCTTTCCTTGCAGAGAGCTTTGAAGACGAATGAGACCCAAGTGGGTTCCTTGAGCTGTTCCTGAATGATAGTTCAGGGCTGGGATTGCTCTGGACCTGCCTGTGGTTCAGCATCCTCCTTTCTGGCTGTCTAAGCCCCGCACACAAACTTCAGCCGAAATTAGGATTGAGAAATTCCCTTAATGGTGGGGAAATAATGTGGTTCTTAAAGGAGTGCATTGACTTCGGTGAGGTCACGTTTTGTTTTGTTGGTTTTTAAACACTGATAATTTCTTGGCTTGAATTCCTCCTCCTGTCATGGCATATGCGTCATTGGTGATGAAGACCTTGTTCATGGGAGCACAGCTTGGGGGGTCCCAAAGACAGATGCCTCTGGGGCTCTGCGTGGGTGCAGGCTGTGGAGAACAGGCTGAGATGGTGAGAAAAGAATTAAAAATTAAAACCCCAGCAGTTTTAGTCAAAGCTGCGTCACTGGCCTTGGGGAATGAAGAGCAAATATGGATCTGGCCCTTAGTGGGCCATTGCAGCTGGGGCTTGTTTGCATTTATTCCCAGCATGGTAGAAACCCTGTGGTCCCTGGAGCTGTGGATAAATGAATTTGAAGGGCCTGGTGCTGCTGGCACCTGGTTTTAGCACAGCTTTTGCAGCACAAGGTGCAGAGGGAGCTGGGATGGGGATCTGGAGTGCTGGAGGAGCCTGAGGAGCAGATCTCCAAGCCCCAGAGACGAGCTGGGGGTGCCAAGGCTCGGCAGAGGGATGCTGGAGAGGCACAGAGGTGAAGCACCCTGTGGTGTGACATCAATCCGGTGTAAAAGCCCTCTGCACAAATTAAAGCTAATCGGAGTGATGGTTCTCCTTAACTTGGGGTTTGGCCGTGCCCTGCCCTGAGGCCAGCCTGCGGGGGGGTAGGCAGAGGGAGCTCCTCCATGGGATCCTCCAGCTAATTGCTCTGCTGGCAGATCCCTGGGGATCTGGCAGTAACTGCAGTGCTGCCGCAGCCGGAGCGGTTTGAGGATGGGCTTGCAGAGCTCAGCCGACAGCATCTTAACATGGATAACCGAAACCACCTCCCAGGCATCCATCCCCTGGCTGTGCCCCCCCAGGCTGTCTCATCCTGCAGCTCCCTAGCACCAAAATTAATTAATATTCACACGGTAAAAAGCCTAAGATCTTAAAAAAAACACCTAAAAAACACAAGAAAAAGTCTCCGGTGTTTGGAGAGTGGGGGCTGAGTTATTTCCATCACTGGAAACCCCAAATAACCGAGTGGTGGTCTGGTCTCTTCCCCATTGCTATGGATGGAGCTGCTGGCAGGCTGGGGTAGGTGGGACTGGGCTTTTTTTGGGGCGCTCTCACCTCCAAAACCACTTAGGAGCTGCCAAAGATATTTGTTTGCAGCCTTCCCTGCAGTGTGCCGGGTTTGTAGCGTGCACATTAACAGGAGGAGTATTGATTTTCTGGATTGCAACACAGACCTGGATGTTGGGAAGCCCTGGTCCCAAAGGTGTAAAATTTAGTTTCTTTTGGAACATGACCTAGTAGCCCTTAAAATGGGGGATAGAATGTATCAGTACTAAATTTATTTTTATTTTTCACAGTGTTACAGAGAGCTTTTTTATGGCACGTGTGTATGTAACGTAATTATACCTCGTCTGTTTTCAAGAGCCACTTTGTTAAAGCGTCTCTCTGTTATGGTTCAAAAATGTATTTTGATGAGCAAAGTGATGGGAAAAACAGATCCCACCACCCGTTTGGGTTGGTGGATCCCAGCGGTCCTGCTCCCGGCAGCAGAAATGCCCCGTTCCCGGAGCAGAGCTGAGCCCGTGGCCACCAGCTGCTCCGCTCCTCCCGGCCAGCACCGAACCCACCCCGAGGACATCTCACACCAGTGACAGTCTTGCCAAATTTCAACCTCTTCTCAATATTGTACATACTGGCATTGATGATGTTGCTCCACGCTGTTGGGTTTCTTTTGCTTGGTCGCTGAGCCAGCTAATTGTTAATGTGCTTTTTCAAAATAATTGAGAGTTTGATAGTCTTTAACTGTCAGTCCAGTATATTAATCTGTGTTGCCACGACTCTGACTCCAGCCTTGTGCATTTTAAAGATAACCATCGTATCGGGACAGCCGTGTTGAAATGTCATTTGGAGCGGAGGGCTGGATTTGGCAAGGGAAGACAAATTAAAAATGTATCCAGTTGATTAAAAAAACCAAAAAAGGGAGCGATTTAATGATGGCTGACATCAAGAGAAGAGCCAAAAAATAGCATGCATTGATTCCCATAATCATCCGAAGACAGGCTGCTCATCTTTATTCATAGCCCTTCCGAGCCGTGCTCTGCGATGCTGAGAGCATCTCTGCCATGCCATGCACTAGACGTGCTCTTCAGATGCTGAGCACGCAGAGGAGCTGAGCACACCGACGTTCCTCCTCTGCGCCGTCCCTTCCCCCTGTGAATTTTAGGGTGCAATTGAAGTGATGAGAGCTCTGCCGTTGGGTCCATCCTGGTGGATCGGCGGGAGAATCCGAGCTGGGCTGGTATAGGGTCACGTAAAGCCACTTGTTTTAAGAACAGGTTTGAAGATTGTTTTGAGAAGGCAGCAAGATTAGAAAGCAAAATATCTCTGAAGGTGTTCAAGGGCGCTAAGGAAGGCTCAGCCTCAACCCCACGGGATGGGGCTCAGCGGCTGGAGAAGGCTCCCAGAGCCGACGTATGAAGATCCATGAGGCTGCTGTGCTTGCCCCACGAGATTTTTGGGAAAAGTCAGGATTCCTGTGATCCCATCCTGGCCTCCAGCCTCTTTCCGCAGGTGCTGGCAAAAACTCCTGCAGGATTAATGGCTCAGAAACCAGCCTTTGAGCACCCTGGAGGCTTCAACTGACGCGCACGCTTGGATGTTTTCTGAGCCAGGTGTATCAAATGCTGTTACTGCTGCTGAATCCTTGTAAAATTACGGAATTTGTGGGATAGCATTTTTCTCCCCTGAAAAACTTGGGGAGCGGCATGCTCCCCAGTCTTTTCCTTTCCTTTCCGTTGCACAGCCAGCTGGAAAGTTGTCCCTCAGGCTCAGGTGAACACCAAGTAGCAGCCCTGGGTGAATTAAATGACATAGCTCTGTAATCCCCACATTTTTGTCCACCAGCCTCTGACACAGGTCAATTAATACGTTTCTTTTTCGCATTTCTTCTGCTTTCTCCAAGATGACATCAGTGCATCTATAAAGGGAATGGTCTGAGGAACCACTGTGCCCAGCTGGTGTTTTCCCTTACACATCATCTTGCTGACCATCACAAGGCTGGGATGCTGATGCTGTGGTTTAAATGCATCGCTCCCATCCCTGAGGATGATTTCGGAGCAGGACAATTTATCTGGCATTACACAAGTCATTGATAGAGCTGGAGTTGCAAGTCGAATGGTATTAAGGGGAAACGTAGCTGGGAAATGGTAAACCAGTGCCTGAAATAGGGCAGTTTGAATGCAGAACGACGTGTTTGCTGCCACATCCCTCGTGCTGCCATTAGGATACTGGAAATGTGACTTGATTATTCAAATTGCTCAGGTCTTGCAGGAAAATTGCCTGCACTGCTGAAGGTCAGCCGTTCCCATGGCTGAATTTAGCATCTTGCAAGGAGAACGGGCTCTTAATTCATCACCTGAGGTCTCAAAACATTGCAAGTGGGGGGCGTTGCATCAACCATCGACCTCCAACACAGGAGCTGCTCATGTTTCTTAATTTCCCATCCTTTACTATGCAACTTACCTTCACAGCATCTTCCTGGGACCGAGACAGCTGGATATAATTTTTGTCTTTGCTTTCCCTCGTTCGTGTGCGCAGCTGGGTAAGGCTGAAACGTTTCCATGACTGTCTCAACTGGAACACACGTTGGGTATATGTGACAGCAAAATATTGCCTTGTGAAATTCAGTGCATCAGGCTGAAAAACTAAAGCCTTCTCTGCAAGAAGGCGAAATCTTGACTAATTAGGTGCCATAGAAATGATGCAATTTTGGACTGGAGATGTAAAGTGCAGTCTTGTTACTCCCAGTTCATTTTCAGCTCTGGTTTTGCCAGTGAGCTGTGTTGCGATTGTTTAAACTTGTTCTTTTGATACCAGTCTGATGCTAAAAAAAGCTGCTGCATCCCATCATCCTGGTGACCTCCACCGTGGTGTGGACCTTGTGTTCAGTTACCGGTAAAAAAAGTGATTGATTTTTTCTGTTGTTGTTGTTGCGTGATTTTTTTACCTGACGTTGAATTTATTTTTTTAATGTTTTTTTTTTTCATTAGAACTTGAAACTGTTATTTCATACGCAAAGTTCAATAAAATGGCTGAAACATGCAGCGCTTGGTGTTTGAAACTGCAGTGGGGCGGAGGGGAGATGTCGGGGATGCAAAGGGTGGTGCAAGGATGAGGTTTGAGATGCATCCTCTGGGTGAAATAATGTTTCAGAATGAAATAATCTGCAATTTAATACCATTCTCAGGAGTAAAATGTTTTATTTCTTTAGAGAAATAAAACCTTTGGGGAAGCTCTGCACATTGCCAGCATCCCAACCAGCCGTCTGGAGAGCTGTGCTGTCTTTATGGACTCAAAAATTCCAGGCGAACCCTTGAAATTTTGGTGACGTGTCATAAAAAGGGATGTCACTGGTGATGCTTTGGCAAAGGAAACACAAGTGGAGATGCTCGCTCCAGAGCTGACCCCTTGTCCTCATCGCAGGCGGGGATCTTGCGAAACGAGGTTCGAAGCTCATTTGAAAACCTTGCTCTTGGCTTCGTCCCACGTCTTTGAGCTTCACCCAGAAGTGAACGTGGCCAAATAATGTCAGAGCTTGTTTTGGTTTGTTTTGTTGGTTTTTTTTTAGATGACCAGGTGTCTTAAAAATATTGAATTGAATAGTGAGAATGGAAAAAGTTAGGATTTTACACACCACCTTTAATCGGTAGCAGCTGTGATCGGTCTCACTCCTGCACAACCACAACCTTCGAGGAGAGGATCTCCAAGAGCAGCTGAAAACTGGAGACTTTTCTGGGTCCTTTTGCTTTTAAATCACCTGTTTCTGGTATTTGTGGATTTAATTTAAAAAAGTAAGGTGCACATTCCTGGTTGGGGGAAAACAGCTGGAGACAGTGAAGAGAGCAAAGCCGTGGCTCAGCCCAAACCCCAGCTGAGATTTGGGATGTGCGTGAGCAGTGGGGGCTGGAGCTGGTTCAGGATCAAAGGGGATAATGACAAATTATTAGAGAAGGTGCTAAAAACCCAAGATTGGATGGAGCTTTGAGCAACCTGGTCTAGTGGAAGGTGTCCCTGGCCGTGGCAGGGGGTTGGAATGAGATGCTCTTTAAGGTCCCTTCCAACCCCAAACCATTCTGTGATTCTGTGAATTTTACAAACCCCCTTGTTTGACCCCCGTCGGCCTCGGGAGGTCTGACAGGGCCACAGGAGTTCCTAGAAAAGCAGCACTGAGTGCTGGGACTGGTTGGGGTGGCTTTGTCTCTCTTTGCTCTCTAGGTTTGCTGTGAGCACCAGGTCTGCTGGCGAGGTTGAGCTGGATGGTGGATGACCCACGATGAGCAAAATCAGCTTCAGTGTGATTATTTCCCAGTTATCTCCAAGTAGCTGTACTGGGTGGGACCAAACTAGACCCCAGGCTGTGTTGGTGTCAGGGGCAGCTTAAAGGCTGCAGGACGGAGCCTCTCTGGTTCAGGGATGCTCACAGGGGGGTGGGTTTAGCAGCTCTTGGTGCTTCTCTCTCTGCCGTGACCTTGATTTCTGTATCAACTTCCCCAAGGGTGGTGGTGCCTCCCGCTGCAGGTTTCGGTTGGTGTGTGGTTAACAGGGGAGGTACTTCAGCATCCGCCAAAAACAGGATGTCGCAACGTTTGAGATGCAGACAGTGGCACGAATACCAGGGGAAGGACGGGCACAGGGACCGTGTGTGGCACAGGCCACCTGGCTTTGCTTGAAGCAAGCAGGAGACACCTTCTGCAGCCCCAGTGATGGGTGGGGGTGATGTTCCCATACCCAACCCATCACTGGGACCCAGGAGTGAACCTTGATTTGGGGTCCACACCCAGACCCCATGGGTCTTGCGGGGTTTCCAGCCCATACTTGGGGTGATAAATGCATGGAGACATTGCACCGAAGAGCTGCAGAGGGACTGGACGTGGTGACGACAGCAAATCACCCCCAAGCCGCCTTTTATTTACCAACCTGTTGTTTTTTTGGAGGGAGGAGCTGAGAGGCTCGCAGAGCCCAGGGCTGGCACAGTGTGACAGCAGGGTGGGTGTCTCACGCTTCATCTCCAGCGGTTACAAACAGCAGCAGGTAAATGGCCGTAACAGTGCTGGGTGTTTGGAGCCACACATGGAGCAAACACTGGTGCTGCCCAGGTTTGTGAGGTATAAATTAATCTTAAAATAAGGGTCTGGAGGAGCCTGGCTGCGGCAGGGCTGGTTTCTGCTCTTCTTTAGGCTGATATTTGGCTCACCTCCTCACCCAAGCATAGACATCCCCGCAGCAGGGATGCCGTGGTGGCATCCCTGCGCATCAGTGTGACATGTGCCATAAATCCTTCGCTTGGTGCCTGGAAATTTGCTGCTTGGAAATTTCCCTGGGTGCCATTTCCTTCTTGTGTTATGAAGCAATATTGATTAATCATTCCCTACTCACCATCTCACCACTACGCAGGATTTTAATGGCCTGTGTCGTATCCCAGAGCATTCAGCTCGTCCAACTGTGACTTTTCCAGGATGCTGCAGAGGGGCTGTTCCAGCTCGGAGTCAGGGTTCTGGGTATTCCCTCTCTCCCCAGACCTGCCTTGCTAAGCACACCTCGCATTAGATATTTCGCTTCCTATCTTTTGAACAGCTCTTGGTACCCAAAAGGATCTTCCTTTCTTTTCCAACCAGTGAGGCTGCATCCTTCTGCAAGGGTGGTTGGCCGTCCCTCTGCTGCCATATTCATCCATGGGATGGCTATCGTTTCCCACGTGGAAATCTCCTTTGCTTACCACCACCTGATCCTGGAAATTGGTTCCTATCAAATTTATTGATATAGCCTTGAATTTCTGCTACCCATGCTTCGTTGTCAGCACCTCGCCATGCTGGGCTGCAGGCAGCGCTGACCCCGGGGCCGCAGGCGCCGTTCCTGCCCTGCCTGCGCTTGGGAAGGGTGGAAGCAGGTGTCACCTCCTGCTCTCCTGGGTGTCCCGGTCTGAGCCACCTCTTGATTTATCCATCGGCGTGAACATGATGTGCACCAGCAACGTAGATGGGATGGAGACACCAACCGACAAACGTCGTTATGGGGGTGGCAGGTGCTTGGCTTTGGGGGGGGGGGGCAGAGGGGACCACGCTCTCCTTGTCTGTCCCAGATGATGGCCATCACGGCGTGGCTTGCTTGGCTGCATTTGGGCAACCTGTGTTTGTCCCAGCTGAGGGCTGAACAGGAGCCAAGGGGCTACGTGGGGCTCTGTGCCCTCTGTGGTTGCAGGGAAGGAAATATCCCCCTGGCTTCACGGGGTCGTGGAATCCCATAGGATGCTGCAAGGACGGTCATTCCCGAGGACACAGCTCGCAGAGCGGTGGGGATTTCGGATGCTCCCAGGACCTTCCTGCAGAACAGAAGCATTTCCTTTATACACCAACATTTCCACAGTCCCAGAGGAATTAAGTACAAATTAAGGGAACCACCAGGATGTGGACCACCGACCTGAGCAGGGATGAAGCTGAACCAAGTCACCAGCCACATGGGTGGTGCCACCACTCCTGTGGGTGCTCGGTGGCGGTGACAGCGCCGGTGGGTGCTGCTTGTCTGGGAAAGCATGAGCTGGGAGCAGAGGGTGGGGAGGGGGAGAAGGGGAAGCCGGAGCTAAAAATAGCTATTTTTGAACGAAGCGGATGAAAACCTCTTTGAAGAAGTGAGGGGAGAGGGGGAGGGTTTCCATGGAAACGGGGAAGTCTGTCTTTTCCCAAAAGAGGGGGTGGGAGATGAAGAAATAGTAAATACGGTAGAGAAATGACGGGGAAGAGGATGCTGCAAGTTGGTGGTGTCCCCCACGGATTGAGGGGACGGGGCTGTGGGGTCTCAGCGTGCCTGGGTCCCGCAGGGAGCTCTGACAACTGCCTGTCCGTGTAGCCTTGGGCATGTCACCTGCTGTCCTCCCCCCTGTCACCTGCAGCCCTGCGGCTGTCACCTGCCCAAGTCACCAGAAGGAACAGTGAGCTCAGGGAGATGCTTGTAGGGCCAGATCAGTGTCACCACAATGGGACATCTCCAGCCACTCCTGGCAGCTGGGCAGCGTGGTAAAATAATGAATTTCCTCCAAAAAACTTTGAGAAAGTGCACAAAATCTGGGATTTCTTTTTTCTTTTAGGAAATTTTCCACCGTGGCACGGACAGACCCTGCAGGGAAAGGAGCTGGGATGGGCAGCAGAGACATGGGGGTCTTGGCCAGTGAGTGAGGGGGCTTATGGCACGGTTGGGGGCCAAGTCGGAGTGGCCCGGCACGGCACGCCATTTGGCACAACTCCGAGTCTGGCACAATCCACAGTTTGGTGCAGCTCATGACTTGGCATGGTTCACAACCTGGCACGGCCGTGGGGCTGGCGTGCCCCATAACCTGGCCCAGCTCAGGATTTGGCCCAGTGGGCTGGGCTCAGCGGTGGTTTGTGCTGTGCCATGCAGTGCCATCTCGTGGCTGAAGCCACCATGGTGCCACCGTGCCCACAGTGCCACCGTGCCCAAAACTGCCCTGGTGCCCACGCCACCGAGCCGTGGGGAAGGCGCTCCCTGGCCCGAGCATCCCCACTGGCTGCATCTCCCCCCTGCAGAATCTCCGCATGGGAGGAAGAGAAGAGACGAATCATCCTCTCAAACCCCTGTTCCTCCTGGCATGTTTGCAGTCCTCCTGCTCCCCGGGGAGGGATGAACATCTGGGGTGGTGGGAACATCTCAGCCCACTCCGTGGCTCAGCTCTGACTGTCAGCAGCTCTTAACCCCCACCCAGCACCAGCAGACACTTGGGCTGAGACCCACGGGGTCTAAAAAGAGCCTCTGCGGGGCCGCTTGTCCCATTTGTGCCGTGGTGGGAGATGCTGTCACCCTGGTCATCACCTGCACGGGGAACCAGCCCCAAAACTGATGGCTAAAAGCAGTTGTGCCCCGTTAGGGCAGCGCAGAGGGGACCCTGAGGTCACCTAAATGCTCCCCCAAGGCAAAGGCAATCTGCCCACAGGTACTGGCTGTCCCCACTGGAGGCTTCTCCCCTTATTCTTCTCCTTCCTAAGCTCAACAACAAGAAGCTTTCAGCTCTTGGCCCTATTTCCCTGCTTGTTGGTGAGCATCACCCTCCTGGAGCTGGAGGAGGAGGGATGCTCCATGGGGCAGATGGGCAGGGAGTGGGGCAGAGCAGAGGATGGTGAATCATCACCAACCAAACGAGGTGCTCCTCGCCTCTCCTCTCCTTGGGGTCACGGGAGCAGCCCTGGCTGGGCAAAGCGGGCGTTGGGTTGGCGTCTTGAATAAAGGCGCTTTTGGACCCCTGGAGCGACTCTGCTCTCTCGGTCCCTTTGGGGCAGGAGGACTGGAAGGACAGAGGGGCACGGCTGGGTCCCCTCGGTGAGGAGGGGGACACAGGGGCTTGGCTGACCCCTTCGATACAGCCCCAGCCCCGCGGAGGGATGGGGGGGCTTTATCCACGGGTGATGCACAGGCTTGCGAGCTGGTGGGCTTTCTTTCCAGAGCTGAAAGCACTCGCGCCTGGCTGGAAGGAGGCTATTGATTCCTTTTCTGTTTGTTAATTTGGCTTGTCCTGTCTTTTTTGTTTGTGCAAGTGAAATAAAGCGGCTTTGAGAGCCTTTTAACCGGCGCTGCTGGAGCAGCCCAGGCAGGAGGCAGCTTTCCAGGGCCGGTGCTCCCCCTGCGCCAGCCCGGCACTGGGTCCATTAGCCGTCCTGGAGCGAGCAGCAGCCTGGCATGAAATAATTGGCAATCATCTCGCTGAGCTCCAAAGAACTGAAGTTCTTTACTGTCTTTCAGTCGAGGTAAATTACTTTTATTTTCAATGAATGGTGCCCAGCTCCTCTCCAGACCGCCTGTCCAGGCTGGTGGAGAATCTTTGGAGGCAAAGATGTTGCAACTCAGCAGTCTTGACCGAATGAGAATTCAGATTGGTACCCAAAGGAGCTATTTTAAAAATCATCAGATATTTTATTATGAATACCACCTTGGAGAAATAGAGAGGCAGAATGTATTTAATCTTAACTTTGCAGGCAGGCGATGTTTGCTGGTTTCCCTTTGGCTTTCCCAAGGGACCAGGAGAAACCCCAGCATCGCTTTGTGCTCCTTTCCCGTGTCACCCTGGGCAAATCCACGAACCCTCCCCTGTCTCCCCAGGTGGGGGGAGCTGCTCTGACCTGTCTCACCACGGTATTTTGGGATTCACCAGCAGCATCTGCTATGGAAGAGCAAGTCCTGCTCTGTGAGTCTGTGTCATTTTGTTCCCCAGCTGTCTTCATTTTTAGATGCCATGCCACTGCATCAGGGTCACCTACATATCTTAGCGTCCCCTCCTTTTGCCACCAGGCACTGAGACATGGGTGCTGGGGGGCCAGGAGCTCGGTCCTCTGATGTAGGCAGCGGGTGGGAGGTCGGGTGCTTTCACTGGAGGGTGACTCACAGCCCTGGGAACTCGCTTACAGCTTTCACAGCTCCTCAAATGACAGGGAGCCCAGTTATTTCAACCCCTTCAGCTGGAAAACCATGGCTTGGATGGAGATGAGGGCTCAGCACCCTGCCCCATCCACGCCCTCTCTGCTTGGCACCATGGCCAAAACCATGGTCCAACTTGGCTCTTCCTCCTGGCACAGCTGCTGGTGTCTGCTCCAGCCTTCAAATTCCCTCTGGCTTTGCAGAAGGTGGCACAGGGTCCCCAGGAGGGTCGCTACAGGGAGATGCCATCACCTGAGGCTGTGCAGGATGTGTGAAGGTGGTGGGACAGGGTCTGTCCTCCCTGGGAGGGAGTGAGGAGCAGCTGGGTTTACACAAGTGCCCGTCCGAGGTGTCCTGAGCAATGTGGTGTGGGGCTGGCTGTGGGTCCTGCTTTGCAATGTGACACAGGGACTTGAGTCCAGCTGTCCTGGATGAGGCCAGTCCGGGGGACAACCCTGCCCTGTGGGTTTCATCCATGTCCCTACAGCACCACGTCACGGAGCATCTCCCAAACCCACCACTGGCAGGCTACGGGGCGGGGGGAAAGGGAAAAAAGTGCACATTTTTGATTTTTGGTTGGATGGTTGGCTGCAAGGCCACAAACAGAGGGTCTGAACAGCCTTTGGGGGCTTCCTGGGAAATAAAAGCAGTAAAGCAAGGGAAGCTCTTCTGCTTCCTGGTGGGACCTGGCCACTGGCTCTCCTGGTGCCTGGGATATCCTCACTCCGGGTGGCTTTCCCAGGGCCACACGCATGCAGGCGGGGTAAGGTTTCCAGTTTGGGTGACTATAAAGTCCATTTTGAGAAGAGAAATAATCCAGAAGGGACTTATTTTTTAATGCTAATATTGATGCAAAGACATCGGCTGGTGAAATCCGTGTAAAACAGACAAGTGGGTGCAGTGCATCAGCTCGTCTAGTTCTCGGAAAGGCTGGGTTACGTCTGGAGTTGTCAGCGTGGCTGAGGGAGGCAAGTGCAGACACACAGACTATAATAATAGCTCCACAATTAGGATAGTAAATCAGGAGAGTGTCACTCAATTCAGAGAAATTCCCCTGGTTTGCTAGAGACGGGGTTTTGGCTCTTTGTAAGGAGCTGGTGCTGTTTCTATGAAAAATCCCCCCAGTTTTGCAAAACCTTCGCAAGGCGGCAGCAGGAATAACAAGTTGGAAATTCAGCTTCACTCGAATTGTTCCCTGCCCGGCCTTAGTTTCTGCATATTGCATAAGAATTTGCCTTGGGGAAATAATTTGCTGGATTCAACCTACCCTGCTATGGCAGATCTGCCTTCAGAAAAGGCAGAAATGATGCGGATGAGATCACCCCCCTTCACCCAGGGCAGCCTCCTGTCCGGCTGGATGCGAGCGGTAAGGAAGCCCATTCACAGCAGGGAGCCAAGGATTCCCAATTTTCCTGTGGGGTTTGAAATTCATTTTCAATCTTGGGATCGAGCTGGGGCTCGAGGAAATGGCTTTGTGTTTCAAGATGGAGAGGTGTGTTGGGAGGAGCAGTGGGCAAGAGCATCCCCCTCACCCCCCCCAGTGCTGCTCCCACTCCGGCTCTGTGCATCCCGCTGCTCCTGGCACCTCAGGGAGCTCGGGTCACACAGTTTAGACCTACCATGTCCCCACGTCCCCCTGGATGCCTGGGCGTTACACTTAGCACTGATTTTCTTGGGTATTCAGCGTGGTCCATGCCCTCCCATCCCACCTCGGGTTCTTGTCCCTGGGGCGACCGCTGTCGGCACCGGCAGCTCCTTGCAAATTTGACCCCTGGGAATAGGAATATTTCCCATTGCCTCCTCCAGCCCTTGTGTCTGCTGGGTGCCAGGCGCCTTGCAGGACTTGTTGCTGCCCCGATGCTTTTTGTGGGGCCACAGGGTAATTGCAGAGCAGTCCAAGCCAAAGCATCTCCCTCGTGGCCTAAGACAGGGATTGATCCACGGGTTTTGTATGGCAAGTTTGTAGGAGCTTGGCCATCTCCCTCCTCTGGGCATGGGAGATCCCTCCTTATGGGGAGAGGTCAGTAAGTGTGAAGTGATATAAAATTATTGCGATTTACATCCTCATCCCAGGCAAGAGCAGAGCAGCATGGTCCCTGTGACTCCGATCCTGCCCCATTTCCTTCCCCAAAGCTGCATGGAGCTGGTGGCTCCCCATCCTCCAGATCTCCCTGAGCAGATCCAGGCTATTACCGAGAATATGGCATGGATCGGAGCCGCATGGTAAAGCAGCATCACGTATCCAGGGATATGATTATTTCCCAGTGGTTGAAATCTAGGTCTCTTGCTTGGGAGGAGGGAGGCAGGAGGGGTGGGGTGGGGGGAAGATGCTCATATTAGTCTTATGAATATTCATGGGGAAGCTCTGCTGCCTTCGGAGGGGTTGACTCCAGGGGTACGAGTTTTGGGGGCCGTAGGTGCGAGGTGCTGGCGGCGGCACGGAGCGGAGCGGCTGCTTGTGCATTCGCCGCATGCCTGACTGCAGAGCCAATTGTGAGTTGGTGCCTTTTTCTCTTCCCCCCCTGCCTTGCATCCTTCCCCCCCCCCCACCCCTGCTCTCCCCCCTGCCGCCCTGCTTCAACACAGCCTGGCCATACACCCTGCAAGCGGGGGGGGGGGTCCCTGGTTGAGTGGCAAACGCGACCTTGTCCTTGACACCCCTCCGAAATGCAGGCACGGCTCCTGCCTGCAGCCCTCTGTGCAGGCAGGGGGAAAACTGAGGGTCTTTGGGCAACCCCCCTCCTTTATGGTCCCTCCCCAGCCCCCCAATCTGCATGAATTAACCCCCAAGATGCTTGGGGGGGGGGGGGGGCGATGGGGAGCAAGTAGGAGAAACTGAGTGCTGGGATGTGTGATGTCAACTGGGCTGATGCTGTAACCATCTCCGAGAAGCACTGAGCATCACCGCTTGGGTTGGGGCTGGGAGGAAGGAGCCTAGAGCTCAACCAAATACAAATCAACATGTTAAAAAAAAAATAAAATTAATAAAAAAGTAAATCTCTGCGCTGTTAAACAAACCTGGGGTGTTTTGGGAAGGGAGAAAGGGGAGGAGAGAGTGTATGGGCAGGAGAAAAACTTTATTTAGGAAAAAAAAAAATATTGAAGGTTGGTTGATTTTTGGTGAAATGGGGGTCTGTGGCTGCCACATATTTTTTTGCAGCAGCAGAAAGATGGTGTTTGTGGTGGTTTAGTGTGATGCTCAGAGGAGCCAGGGAAGGTCAAATCCAGCTGAACTCCTCAGCGGGTCGCTGGGGAGCAAGCGGTGGGGGGAAAATGCAGGAAAAGGAGAAAAACTGGGACAAATGCAACCTCCTCTCCTGTGGGCCTGGCAGAAAAGGGTTAAGCGAAGCGGTTGAATGCTGCAAGCCTTGTCAGGGTTGTACTATTTTTTCTAGTGCATAAGGAGAAGGGAGAGGAGGGTTGCACGGAAAAGGGAAATTTCCAAGAAAAGAGGGATCTGCGGCAATATCTGCACCTTGGGGGATGAAGAGAGGAACCAACAGGCATAAATGGCCTGGAGACGGCTGAAATCTTTGCCGAGGAGATTGGGACCGCGGGGTTATTTTCCACCTGCCTCCCCTACCCGGTTCTGTAATCCTGGCTCAAAGTAGACAAGTCGAGTTGGAGCTGAAGAAGGGAGGTTAGAGGGTTTTTTGGGTTTTTTTTTTTTTCTCTTTGGGAGGGAAAAAAAAAAAAGGAAAAAAATGAGAGGTTGGTTGGACCTCTCTGGGTTGAGCATCTCCATGGTGTGAGGCAATGCAGGATGATGTAAATGAGCACTCGTTAGGAGCGGGGATGCTGACGACCCGGCACCAACCGGGGACCAGAACCTCAACATCCCCATGAGAGATTTTGCCCACCGGAGTGGAATCCCCACAGGGTGGGTCGGATAGGGGGGAGGTGGGGGCAGCTTTTGGGAGGATGGGGAGGGTGGATGCAGGTCGCGTGGGTCCCACGGTTGGGCCCACAATACTCGGGGGGCTCCTCGGAGCCATCTGGGGGGGCAGGTGGCCTTGCAGAGGGGGGGTGGGGGTGGGGGGAGGGCAGAGAGGGGACCGGCGGGGGGGGTCAGTCTCGTGGCTGCAGCCAGAGCCTCCTGAATCCCCCCGGAAGATGATGCGATGGCGTGGGCGCTGCGCCCACTGGGTACCACCGGCTGCTCGGCGCTGGTGGGAACCCACCGCGGCTTTGCAGAACCTCAACGGCCCGGGAGGGGGGGGCTGCGTCGTTCCCCCCCTCCCCTTTGCCTGGCACCGGCTCCCACGGGCAGCACGGCCCCGTGGCGCTGAGCGAGAGCAGAGGGAGATGGGGCTCTGGTTTTTTCCGCCGTGCCGCTAGCGCGCTCTCGCCCTCCTCTCTGTTGCAGTGCAGGTTGGCCAGGCAGCGGGCAACCAGCTCGCAGGGAGGAAAAAAAAAGAAAAGGGGGGTGCCGGGGGGCGCTGGGGCTTTGCAGATGCTCCTTTCGAGCCCCCAGCAGCTTGTTACCTTCTCGGTGTTTTTTCCAGGCGATGCCACACCTCCCGAGGACACTGGGGACATTGGGTTTTGCTGAGCTTAGCATCTTTTCGCCGGCGTACCGAAAGCATCAGACAGACGCTCGTCTGCCCTGAAGTGCAGATCTGCAACAGCTACCGAGAAGACCCTGTCTCTCTGTCTCTCTGTCTCTCTTTCTCTCTCTCCAGTCCAAACCATTACAAGACCTGACTTCCACCATCTGGGAATCTAAGCCCTTTTATGTCCCTTCTCCTTTTTCTACGATGACTCACCATTATTTTTAACTTTGAAGAGAGAGGAAATTATGGGGATCTTGGAAGCCTGTATTTCTCTCTAGGATTTCCCCAGGGTCAGATAATCGGTGTTACTAAGAGACACTAAGATTTGGCTTCTCCAGGTAATGTGATTTGTTTTCTGTGTGCCATGGTGGTTTGCAGAGGATGACAGGAGCCGGGACACCAGCGAGGAGGGGGACTGCGGTGGTCCGCGGGGCAGCTCGCACCGGCGGCTCCGGCTTCGGATTCGGCAGGCAGGGAGGGCAGCATGTGGCCTGGCCACTTTCTGGCCAGGGAAGAGAGGATGGGGAAGGTGTGGAACTAAAATCCAGAGTCAGAGCTTTCCTAGAGGGTAGATTGCCTGAGATCGCACGGTTAAATGTTAACCCTTAGCTGCATGCCTGGAACTGAGCTGAGCCTGCTCTGCCTCTCCCCTCGCCACGCTAGGGCCGGAGGGGGGGATTTTTCATCCTTCCTTTCTCTTCCCTTCCCCCTCTTTTCTTCTTGTTTTTTAAATTGGGATTTTTATTTTTAGCCAAAAAAAAAACCCAAACAAAAAAACCCCACAAGTCCCGCTTTGCCCGGGCCAGTTTTTCCACACTGGTTTGGACTAGGGGACGGTTCCTCAGGTGTTTTCTCTCTTCCACCTCATGGGTTTAGATGGGAGTTGTTGAACTCTGTCCCAAGGAAAGCAAATTCCCCCCCCCCAGGAAGGGGATAGACACGCTAGTGAAGAGACCTGCTCTCCTCCCCCCAACTTTATTTCATCTCTCTCTTTCTCAGCAGGGGCGATTTTCTTTCCTTTTTTTTTTTTTATTTTTTTTATTTTTTTTTTATTTTTTTTTATTTTCTCTTTTTTCTTTTATCTCATCCCTTCGCCTTTTCATGAGACACTTCCAAACCTACGTACCTGTCCTTCTGCAGGATAGTAGCCCTGCCCTGAATCCGATCCCACCACCACTGGGCCCTGGGAAGAGTTTAGCCTAAGGATTTCTTTTAAACCCCAATATGACAGTTGCTACTGGAGATCCTGCAGATGAAGCTGCAGCTCTTCCCGGTCACCCGCAGGACACGTATAACCCTGAGACCGACCATGAATGCTGCGAGAGGGTGGTCATTAATATTTCGGGTCTACGCTTTGAGACGCAGCTCAAGACGCTAGCCCAGTTTCCCGAGACCTTGCTAGGGGATCCTAAAAAGAGGATGAGGTATTTTGACCCGCTCCGGAATGAGTATTTTTTTGATCGGAACAGACCCAGCTTCGATGCGATTTTGTACTATTACCAGTCCGGTGGGAGGTTGCGGAGGCCGGTTAATGTGCCCTTAGATATCTTCTCGGAAGAGATTCGTTTCTATGAACTGGGGGAAGAAGCGATGGAGATGTTTCGGGAGGATGAAGGCTACATCAAAGAAGAGGAGCGGCCGTTGCCTGAGAACGAGTTTCAGAGACAAGTGTGGCTGCTCTTTGAGTACCCCGAGAGCTCAGGACCTGCCAGGATTATAGCTATTGTCTCCGTCATGGTGATTTTAATCTCTATCGTCAGCTTTTGCCTGGAAACGTTGCCCATTTTTCGGGATGAGAACGAAGACATGCACGGCAGCGGGCTGAGCCACCCCCCCTACTCCAACAGCAGCATGGGGTACCAGCAGTCCACCTCTTTCACAGACCCCTTCTTCATCGTGGAGACGCTTTGCATCATCTGGTTCTCCTTTGAGTTCTTGGTGAGGTTTTTCGCCTGCCCCAGCAAGGCTGGGTTTTTTACCAACATCATGAACATTATAGACATTGTGGCCATCATTCCCTATTTCATCACCTTAGGGACGGAGCTGGCCGAGAAGCCAGAGGATGGTCAGCAAGGCCAGCAAGCCATGTCCTTGGCCATCCTCCGAGTCATCCGCTTGGTGCGGGTCTTCAGGATCTTCAAGCTCTCCCGGCACTCCAAGGGGCTGCAGATCCTGGGGCAGACTCTCAAGGCCAGCATGCGGGAGCTGGGCCTCTTGATATTTTTCCTCTTCATCGGTGTCATCCTCTTCTCCAGCGCCGTCTACTTTGCCGAGGCTGATGAGAGCGAGTCCCAGTTCCCGAGCATCCCCGATGCCTTCTGGTGGGCTGTGGTTTCCATGACGACTGTTGGCTACGGAGACATGGTCCCCACGACCATCGGGGGGAAAATAGTGGGTTCCTTGTGTGCCATCGCTGGCGTATTAACGATTGCCTTACCAGTGCCCGTCATAGTGTCTAACTTCAATTACTTCTACCACCGGGAGACGGAGGGAGAGGAGCAGGCTCAATATTTGCAAGTAACCAGCTGCCCAAAGATCCCCTCTTCCCCTGACCTAAAGAAAAGCAGAAGTGCCTCTACTATTAGTAAGTCTGATTATATGGAGATTCAGGAAGGCGTAAACAATAGCAATGAGGATTTTAGGGAGGAGAACTTGAAGACAGCCAATTGCACCCTAGCTAACACAAACTATGTGAATATCACCAAAATGCTAACCGATGTCTAGTCGCTAAAATCTAGTAACGTGTTTAAAGCTGAAGTGGAACAATTGCAGATATTGAGTGCTGCTCTGCATTGTAGTTAATACAGTATTTTCTACGGTGTATATTTGGTTCTGCATGGGAAGCAATAGCTGTGTAAGTGACTTTTAACCTTTGATTTCCACACTGAATAAGCGTTCATGCAAAAAAAACCAAACAAACAACCCGCCCCAAACCATTTCGTTTCCCTTCTCCCATCCCAGGCTTGTGGGTTTCCAAAGATACGGAGCGGTTGGGCATTTCGAGCAACAGGATGGGGATGCAGGGGGCAGCTCCCGGCCGTCCCGGGGTACCACGAACGCCGGTCCCCGGCCTGCGGAGCTGGGTGACAGTCCGTCACAGGCGTGGGGAACGGCTGGGAAAGGTGGGGCAGAACTGAATGAAGGGAAGAGGCAGTTGTGTGTCCCGGTTGCCTGAAGGCTCGGCTTTCCGCCCCGGGAATGCCAAGTGCGAACGCATCGCCCAGGCTCATGTTTCATAACTGAAAATGCTGCATGCTGCAATAGTTTCAGCCACTGCAGTATGCCAGTGTGAGGCCCAGGGGAGGGATAATTAGTATGACGGCACATTATTTATTAAGTCTTAAATTTTCTACGCTAGGCATCGGGAGGGACGAGTAAATAAATCAAGCGCTTGGATTTTATTTATTTATTTAGATGACAATTCCATCACTAATATTTTCCAGGATCACCAAAGACACCTCCACTGACACATCGAAAATGAGTTGGAAAAAGCATCTTTTTTTATATCTATATATAAAACTGGAGCAACTATGCTGTGGCCTATAATATATTTATGCTGCAGTGAAATTTAACCAGTAATACACAGTACAGCTGCATGGATATTTGTTGCATGAATCTGAATATTTAATACACACACAAATATATATTTTCTTAGTAGACTATACAGTATTCATGTTTATAGTGTTTATAGATCCTCCGGTGGCTCGAAGGAGATTCATGGGAGTTAAAAAATCTCCATTATATTTAAAAACTGGATGGGGAAGGCACATGCTGACAACAGTTTGATAGATAACAAGGCAAAGCCTGAGTGTCCGAGCGTCCAGACACAAGAGCCAAGTAATGCAAGCCAGGGAAGGTGAGCTGAAAGTGAAACACCTGCACTCATTATGGGGCGAGTAATTAGTCATTAATCTTGGTGTCATGAGCAGAAAGCACCGTGGGTCAGAGAAGGCACGAGGAGCAGGTGGAATAGCAGGTACCAGCTCTCCTGACTTGTTTGTTCAGCAATTTTCAGCTGTTTCCCGTATAATTATCGTGTGTGTGTGTATAGATATTTAGAGAGCGACACTAGGGCCGAATCCTCAGCAAATGTGAGCGCTTGGAGCACTGGGGGAGCTCCCGGTTCAGGGGTGCCGGGATGGTGGGACATGGGCTGGAGCAGGATGCCCTGGCCCGCAGCACCCATGGGACAACCAGGGCAGGGTGCGTTTTGGGCTGAAAACCTCCTTTTCAACCACATAGAGGCTCAGGGCTGGTGGTTTATTCCTTTATGGTGGAAAGGGCACGTGCTGAGGGGGGGGCTGGATCCGTGCTGGCACCTCTGAGCCTTTGCTTTGCGTTCTTCCAGGATTTTTAGGAGGGGTGAGGCGAGGTGCAGAGACCTTGAGGTTATCTCTGCTTCTTCTTCATCCCCGGTGTTATTTGGGGATAGGTGGGACCTGTTGGTCCAGGGGGATCTCATCCGCTTTCCCCATCCCCGTCTGGTTTTCCTTGTGTTTCCCCCGCCGTTGCTGACAATCCCCAGGGATGGACCCCCCGTTCCTCTGCCGGGTCGGGGGAAGAGGGATGCAAACCTCTTCCAAGGTCTTGGTCAGGCAAAGCCTCCCCGGGGTGCAGGATGGGGTTCAGCAGCCGGTTGAGTTGGGGTGTATTTGGGTTGGCGTGGGGCACGGGCAGCGCTGCACTGCTGCGGTGGTGGGAACCGCACGGCCGAGCACCCAAGGGACGTCCCTCAGACCCGTCCTGAGCTCAGAGAGGGGAACCACACTAATAACAATAAAATAAACGGTGCTAGCGTATTCTACAGCAATGGTTTAAAATGCTGCTTTAGGGACGGATCCACCTCTTGTGCCGACATGGCTCCACTCAGCCAGGTGGAATCACTCCTCACTTTTATTTTATTGATTGATTCAGGCCTAGCTATAATTAACACCAAGTGTCCACAATTAGTGCATGAGAATCCTGGCTTCTGCTTGGTGCAGAGGACCAGCAGCATCAATGCATTGGGTCTCAAAGGTGCTCAGCACCACACAGCCTGGGGCCCCCGGCCTGTCTTTAGTTACATCTCGTTATATTAGGAACCCTCTGCTCCCTCTTTGCTGCTGCAGCTCTGAAATGGGAGCCCCTGAAACCCGTTAATGTGTTATATACACACACAAAAAAGAAGCAACGCAACTGAAAGCAATAAATTTCTGCTTCTGAAGCTCATCCCGTCGAAGGGGATGGGGCTGGAGGGAGTCACCGGCTTGGGCACCATTCCCAGGGCAGTCAGCCAGTTTCCATCGATCCGGCTCGCGGTGGGTCCGTGGGGACGCGAGCTTGCACGGGGAAGCTGCCTGATGCACCAGGATGCTGATGCACCAGGATGCTGCCCGCTCACCCGTGGGTGCCCCTGGCACCAGTGGTCCCATCCATGGGGTGTGGGAAGCACCGAGCGCGGGTTGCTGCGGGGTTTTGGGGGGATGCTGGCACACAGTGAGACTTTGTGAAGGGTTTGGTTGTTTAATGCCCATGGGCTTCGGGTGATTTTGGTGGTGGTGGTGGGGATTACCAAAGTATTGGGCGCATCTTGGGAGCATGAGCACGGCTGTGGTTTGGGGAGAAGGACGGTGACGGGTTTATTGGGAGGTGTTGTTCTGGGCACGGTGTCCCTCTGGGCTTTCTGAGGCTGGACAGGAGGGGAGAGTGGATCCGTGAGCAGGATCAGGCCCATCCAAACCCGCTCAGGTCCCAGCTGCCTTGGGAAACCCCAGAGCTGCATTGCAGGAACAAACAGGGCCAAGGAGTAAAAGGCCACGTTCCTCCCGTCATCACCAATGTGAGCTGGCATCTGTCCCCATGGCAGGGGTCAGCACGGCCGCTCCCTCCCTCGGGACAGACCCTGCACCTCTCGCACTGACCCAGGCAGATGTTCCTGGGGAAGACCAGCCTTGGTGGGAGCGTGTCTCTGGGCTGCCCTTGGCACGGCGTTTGGGAAATAGGGAAAACCTGGATAAGTGCTCAGATGTTTAGTATGGGGCAAACAAGGTCCACGGGGGCCGTGGGCTGGAAGCGAAGCATCAGGCTGCACAAGGGTCCAGGTTTCTCCACTGCACAGAGAAATGGTTCCCCTAAAGCTTTTAATGGGATTTGTGCCTGCAGGTCGGAGCTCTAGTGCTATTTCTAGCTTTGCTTCTGACTCACTGATGTGATCTTGAACCAGTTTTTCAGGAGGAGACTGTGATTTTTTTGGGAAAAAAGAAATATGGTTTTATTTTTTTCTTGAGGAATTTGGTTTGAAACTCTGGGCCCCTTTCTGTGGAGATGCTGAGCATCCCAAACTCCCCTTGACTCTGAAAGGTGCAAAAATGAGCTGCAAAGTGGCTCAGACTGAGGATGCTAAATCAGGGACCAAGGAAGGGGAAGGTCCTACCATCCTCGTCGGATTTCATCGGGCCACCTAACGTAGGTACTCTGGTTCCTCTCCTCCTCCCATGGAGGTGTTTGCCTCTCTCCAGGCGGGGGATGGAGGACTGAAGCTCTCTGGTTTGTGGAGATGCTCCTGGGTTGGTACCCAGAAGGGACAGCACCTGTATTTTGGTTTTACCCTTTGTGCTTTGTGTTTTGGAGAGATGGAAAGTGGTGGTTACAGCACGGGTTGTCTTCTAGGACCCAACCACGTGCCCAAGCCTGCAGGCAACCCATCAGCCCTTTAATATCTTCCAAAATCTCTGCTAAGGGCAATGGGGTGAGGCTCGTGTACCAGCTGGATGCCAGCAAGCGATTAGGGCTGCTAGGAAAAAATTATCTGTGTGGGGGAAAGTGTTTAGTTGGGAAAACTAATCTCTGCGGTGACGTTTTGTGTCCAGGTCCTACAGATTTGAATACTGAGCTATACGACGAAAAGGATCTCTAGATTGGCGTTATGAGAGTGTAGCATGTGGGTGTGTAAATATGGACATATTTATGCGTAAATACACAGAAGGAGAGAAGAAGACAGAGGAGGAGGAAGTATTTCAGGAAGGGCCTTGCTTTGTTATCAGATAATTCCTGGGTCAGCCCTTGAAATTGCTGCCAAAGTCTTGTAGCTTTTCCAGAGCTTGCAACACTCTCAGGGACGGGCCCAAGCCAAGGAGATGCGAATCTGGCCTGGGAAGTGGGAGCATCCCGAGGGGCAAGCAGCGTTCGGCTCCGTGCACCCCTCTGCAAACCAGCAGATCTGCAGCATCTCTGTTCCCGATCCCAGATCCCCGGGCTGGTGGCTGTGGCTGTGCAGGGAAAGCCCAGCAGAAGCCGAAGGGATTTGTTTGCGGTGCAGGCGCTGTGCTGCACTCGGGGGTTTTCGACTGGTTGGATTTTAGATCCCTTTGAACCACGCGGGCTTGTGGTCCCAGGGTGGTGGTGAGAAGCATCTCCTTGTTTTGGAGCCGGGGTGGGTTTATATCAAGGTCTACATCCATGGAAGGCCTGGAAGGGGGGGTCCCAGGGGTTTCTCCTGTCAGTAGGAGCTGCTCAGTGTGCTGCTAGGGTGGAAGAGGCTGAGGAAAGAAGGAGTCAGCCCCAAACCTTTTCGTTTTGTACCCAAAAAAAGGCTGTGGCTCCCTCCTTGCACCCCTGGCAGCATTTGACCTCCTCCGCATCTAGCACATCCCTCAGTCCATCCCCTTGGGGGGCAGCTGCTCCCCTCTGCCAGGAGCCCTGGGGGAGGGACAAGGGTCCCCTCCGTGCACCAGCCACCATCCTGCCCCTGGCCAAAGCACTGGCCTCCCCCAGCCCCCGGGTGAACGGCGTGCCTCGGTCTCCTCGTGGTGTTACTGCATTTGGCTGCCCCAGTATCATCCCCCCTTCTCAGAACTGGGCGCTGGGCTCCTGCCTCGTCCCATCGTGGGGGGAGATGAACCAGCCTCCGGTAGTGTAAACCGTCCCTGGGAGCTCAGTGCTGATTTACACCCAGGGGCAAGATCCCCCAGCCCAGTTGTACGTGATGAGAGGAAAATTCCTTATCCATGTTTCTCCTCCGGCGAGGGGGAAGTGGGGGGGGTTGGCTTCTAGGAGCTGCTGGACATGGTATAACCACACAAGGTCCACGCACGTGGACACTCGCGGGGACCACGTTCCCCTCCCCAGCCCTGCCCGTCCTGAGCTTGGGGGTCAGTCAGTCTTTTGGACTTTGGTTTTATTTTGAAAAAAATTAATTTGTTTAATTTCTTTTAATTTTCTGCCGCCTAGAAGACTGTAATTATCTATTTGCACTTGCTCCCTTGTTGCTTGAGATTGCGCTCTTGTCCTCCAATGTCACACGCCGAAGCGCAAGGGGGGAAAAAAATGGGTATTGGATCCACCCCGCGTGCGATGCCGAATTTGAGCGAATCGATAGGAAGAGGAAATCCAAGAAGGACTCATCCTAAGGATGCTGGAACTGAACCTTTTGTTTCCATGGTTACGGGAGAAATGGGACCGGGAATGGAGAGAGGCCTATAAACTGTTCAAGGAGGACTCGTGGGAATTTCAAGTCATTTAACCATGCGTTTGCTAGACACAAATTTAGACACCAGCTGTATCCGAATTGCACAGTGTGTATAGACGTGACTGCTCTTATTGACGATGTGGGGGTGTCCCGGGGGTTGGGTGGGTAAGGGGCTGAGGGGCACCCCCGTCAATAAGGCTGACCGTTGTATATAGGTATATAGATCTGTGTACATACGTATTCCAAATGAGCATTTGCTGTCTGGTTTATCATGAGTGTATATAATTTATTCTTCACAGAGTATCACGATTTTTGTAAATATCAGCACTAATTAAGAGAAAATAAATATGTATATTATTGAGGAGTTATTTTGATATCGGTTCTGTGGCGGGTGGGGAAGAAAAAGACAAGCAGCTATATTTTGGGTAGTCTGGGTATTTTTTTGCTGTACGTGTCAACCTGCTGGGAGAAAAAGGAGCAGCCTGAACTGTGGGAAATTCAGTTTGTGCTCCACCACCAGCCAGTCGGCGAGGGCTGCTGGGGGGGGGGGGGGGAACCCCTTGGGAGGAGCTGGTGGCTCTCGGTGGTGGGCACTGGTGAGGACAAACATGCTACGTGGTGTGTATGGGACACCCCCCTCTGTGGGATTTGCTCCAAAAAATATCTCTGGCAGCAACACAGGCGAGGGGAAGGGGCTGGAGCCAGGGTCAAGGACATGGTCCCCATTGTTCTCCACTCCACCAATTTGGATATTGGCTACATCCCTGCAGGTAACAGGCATGGGAGGTGCTGGGGGACAAACCTGCTCTTGGGAAAGCCTGGGGAGGACCCGCTGGGTACCCGTTTCAGCTGGCATCTTGGAAGAGGGAGAGGCAAATGGGCAGGGACGGCACTAGTAGCCCGTCCTCTGTGGGGCTGCAAACGTCGTGTCCCCAGAGGTGCCTCCCAGCAGGGAACGGGGACGGGCTCCCCGGGGTGGCTTCAGCTCTTCTGGCAGAGCCACGGTTGGGGTGCTCCATCCCCAGGGAGAACTGTGGCTGTGTTTCCTCTTGCTGTTTGGTCTTGTCCTACGAGTCTCTCGGGGCAGGGTGGGCGTCGGGGGCACTGGGTATGTGTGCTTCGGGGGTTTTCCTTTCGCTTGGTGGCTTTGACAGGCGGCGGTGCAGCTCTGGCCTTCTCTTCTTGCAGGGCAGAGCCAGGGTAGCCCATCTACTCCGTGCTCATGGGATGGAGAGCGAAAGGTAAGAGGAGGAGATCCTCCTTCCCCCACGGCATGGGCTGGTCCTGCTCCGCTCTGGGAGGTCACCCCACCTTGTGACCCAGGGGTCAGCCCGCAGTGGTCACCCTCCACCTCGGGCCCCCCAAATCCCCCCGTCTTGGCTGTGGAGGAGCCCCTGGTTTGGGCTCGGAGTCACAGTCCTTGGGTTTGAGTGTCACTTGTGCCAGTAAGGCCACTGGGTGACTCAGGGGATGTCGTGTGCCGTACCGTGCCTCAGTTTCCCCATCTGTATCGCAGCCTGCTACGCTGGCTCCAAGGCCCCAGCAAATTGCAGAGTTTATGTCAATACTGGGACAGTGAAAATGTGTAAATGGGCGGCTGAACCCGTGGCTGGAGGGAGGAGGAATTTAAGAGGAGCCAGTTCTGAACATTTAAGTTTGGAAAACCATTTCAGCGCACAAAAAGCAATGTAAGTATTTACGAGCGATGCATCCCGAGTGAAATGTCACAGTGTTTGCTATAACACTGAGTGGAAGCAATTCTGAAACTGGACTAGATTGTGTTCCTCAGCCCCATTTCAAAGCCCAGGAGAAGCTCCAGCTGGCTTTGGCAGATGCCAAACCCTTTCCTTATCCGTGTCCCCTTGGCTTGTGGGCTCAAAAATATCCAAACACGAAGCGGTACAAGGAGTTTGCAGAAGAGTCTGCTCTGCACAGGCTCTCTGAAGAGGTGGCAGGAGGCGGCTGTGAGGCAGATACAGTAATTATTTTAAATTGCCAGTCTATCAGCAGCACGCGCCATCCCAGCCGTGCTTGAAGGATGCGGGAGATACCGTCAGAGGTGTTGCATCCTCCTGCCAGCCGTGCAAAGCAGCTTGTGCAAAGCGACAAGGAGAGGGATGGAAGGATTACACCACCCGACATGGAGACCTCTGTGCTTGGGCAGCCCTTGCGGCCCCTCGACCCGGCTCCCAGCCCGTGATCCCAACTGCGGCAAGCGGCTGATCCCTGCCGAGCGCAGCCTGCCTGGTTGTGCCTGTGCGGAATGACCTACTTTCCTCCACTTTCTTTCCTGAGTGTTGCCTCTCTGCCAGGCAAAACCCCACGGAACCCTTGGTGGACCTGCGCTGGGGTTCATAAACGAAAGAGACCTCCAAGGTGGCGCAGTGATGCTCTTCGTCACCGGGAGCACCGTGCCGCACACCTTTGCAAAAGCTCCTCTCCCTGCTGGGGGGCTCAAGCCCCCCAAATCCTGCTTGTTTACATCGAGGAAGGATTCAAGTGCCAAGAAAGCACTACCTCTGCTCCTTGTCCTGGAAAGCTCGGGATGCTCAAACCCCATTACAGCCCATCGTGCGTGCCCCAGGGACAAGTGGGAATTTTTAGCTCTCCTGGCTGCCTGTTAGCGAGTCTGATTCCATTTGGCAAAGTGGGCACTTGGATCCTGAAAGCACCTCCTGGACCTGAGCTGCGAAGAGGCCATTAAGTAAGATGCTGAGAGCACGGAAGAGAAAACAATCCCACACCCGGGATGCTGCCGCCCTCCCGGTGATGCTCTGTGGGTTCCCCGGGGTGCTGGGGCAGGGGTGGGGGTCAATGCTGTCACTGCTGCAGCGCTGTCAGTTCGGAGTCACCTTAACCTAACGGCTGGGTGCACAAAATTGCAAGGGTGGGTGTGCGAAGCGGGGCCCCCGCTGCCTATCTTTAGGTAACCTCTAGGCAAAGGTTTGGCGCTTGCACAGCTCTCGCCGAGATGCACATTTATCCCTCAGCTCTGGAAATCAGGCCAGGTCCCTCTTTCTCCTTCCCACTTTCTCCTTCTTCTTCTCCCTCCTTTGCATTTGTGCTGGGTGTTGAAAAACCTATTCCTGGGAGCAGTGCTCTCATCTGCACCCCGGCACCACGCGCGGGGTGGGAGAAGGGGAGCTTGAGGCAAACGAGAGCAATATCTGGGTGTATTAAAGAAACATTAATCTGTGCTTTTGCAGATGCAGGAGTGAGTCTGCTGAGGCCCTGCGCCTACAAAGCGTTGGGGCAGACAAAATAACGAGATGTGAGCCAAGGATTAAAGCCAGCTCTACCCAAATATCTAGAGCAAACCTAATATTTTGACCCCTTGCTCCAATGTTACCCTGATTTCAGGGGGAAGGCAAGCACCCAGCTGCCTTTCTCAGCCCCACGTGCTGGGGTCCTGCTCGGGCATCGCGGTGCCATGTGCCTTTCCGTGCTAGGGAAATGCAGAAAGAGCCCCAGGGAGACTGCCTCAGCTTTGTATCCTAAAAAATGGGGAGAGAGTCTGGGTCCAGCATGTCTGGGAGATTTCCCAAAGGCTCAGCAAAAGGTTTGCTCCCCTCCTGCTCTCTGGGGGTTGCTGTCGCTGGGGCAAAGCTTGCCCACCGCCCTGGGCTGGCACAGGAGACGGGGGCATTGATCCAAGCCAGAACTGCACGATGCTCCGCAGACGAGTCTTTGGGAGGTTCTTGGTTTGAAGGATGACTTGCCGAGTCCATAGGGACCCAAGGGCATGGGGCGCTGCAGCCTCGGGCTTAGCAGAGGAACCCCGGGGCTGGCGAGAAGCTGGGCAGTTTGTTTTGCCGGTACTTTAATGCAGCTGGAATCAGCTCCTGGCCAGAGCAGCGCCGGGGTCTGGGGAGCCAGAGATGCCAAGGTCATCCTGCTCCGCGCATCCGCACGGCGCCCAGCCAGCCACGACCCACCACCTGCCCCCGGACCTCCCCCCCCCATTGCCTCTCTGACCCGCAGGCACCGGGCAGGATCAGGCCCCAAGGACATCTCCTTTACCCAGTGAGAGGTGAAAGTGGGGGGCAGGCAAGGGAAGCAGAACAAATCCATTCTGCCAGGCACCTGCTCCCTGCCTGGCAAAAAAATGCCGACGGCGCATCGTTTGAGAGCGTAGCCTTTTCCGCTTAGGCACGGGGTTGTCTTCCACTGTCCTTTTATCCTTGGCTAATTAAAGGCAATCGCTGCTGAAGGAACACAGTTCTTCATAGTTGAGCCTTAATAACTAGAAAGTGGCTGCAAATGCTGGGAGGCAGCTGCAGAAATCCTGGGCAGAAATAGCATTTTTATCTTGCAGCTTACCAGCTTTGGCTGCGGGGATAATAAATTTCTGAGTTGTAGAAGGAGGCAACAGCGGATACAGCCCCGTATTGTCCGAGTTTACAAAAGGATCAGGTGGATGGACCGACTAAACTCCCAAGTCCTCCCCGGGGAGGACCTCCGAGGCGATGTGAGCATGAGGTCCCACCAGTCCCCAGGGATGCTGTGGGGAATGGCTTGGGTGAACCTGGTCTGAGCAAATGGAGGTGACTGCAGGTCTCTGGACAGGTGGCTCTAGGTACAAGTCCTCTCATCGCCAAGGAGATGTCTCCAGGCAGCTGGATCCCATCTGGAAAGGGCATCATCCCGCTCTAGCTGCTGTTGAGGAAGGTGAGAGAGGCTGGTCCCAGGTCCCTGATGTTGGGTGAGTTCTTTGAAATGGGTCCTGGGCGAGCACAAACCCAGGCTGGGAAGGTGGAAAGGGCAGAGGGAAGATGGGCCACTGCTCTTGTCTTCCCGTTCTGCTGCGGCCGCTCCCTGCCCCCTGCCCCACCGCGCGGCGGAGGGACTCTGCTCCCAGCTTTGTGTTTCATCTCCACGGGAGGGCTGGGCAGGCCCAGGGGAAAGGAGCAGGGCTGGAAGCTCTTTCTCCAGCGTCAGCTAAACCCAAGCTGTCTGCTCTGCTGGGGTCACCTGGGGCTCCGTGGAGAGACTGGCACCTTGGAGGGACGAGGTTCCCCTTGGCTCTTGGCCTCCCTCCAGCAGCCGCACAGGGGGTCCAGATGGCTGCAGCTTCTTCCACTTTCAGACGAGTCCGATCCATGCTCTTGAGCATTGGCGTGCTGGTTATTTCCACTCTTTAAAAGGCAGAAGGAGAATTTAACCCTGAAGGACCTTCATCAAACAAGAAGAATGCTCTGCACTTGTATAACAACTCCTAGCCAGGCAGCCCAGAGCACTTTACTCACAAATGTTTTTAAAGGTTTTGGCTTACTGTAATGCCCTGAAACCCTTCAGGATGAAAAAAACCAGCAGAGCATTTGGAATAGCAAGGCATAAATTTATGAAGACAGACACCAGAAAAAAAAAGAAGGTTGTGGCATCCAATAAGGCTGGCAAGAAACAGGCATTGATAGTAACTATTATTATTCTGATGATGATGTTACGTGGGTCTTACACAGTGCTTTTCATTAGTAGCTCTAAAGTGCTTTAGGAAAGAAGAAATTCTGATGTCTCAACCATCTGCAGTGATTTCAGCGGAGGAGCACAGGCAATGGTCTTATGCAGAAGCTCTTACTGCAGTTTTGCTGGTTGCAGGGGCCTCTTCTGCCCAGCTCCCAGCCACCCTAATGGCAGTTTATTTACTATTCGGCTTCTAGAAGTCTCCCTGTGCTGCACAGCCCAGGGACATGGTGCTGACAAAGCAGCACAGAGCCAGGAGGACACCCCTCTCCATGAGTAACCCCATCCCTTACAACCCCCACAACATTTCCATTCACCTGCAATGAATGCAGCAGACTGATGCTAAAATCCCAGTATTTTTGGCCATTTGGAGATTTATGTGAGCAGCAGCTTTCCCACGGTGGGAAGGGATGCAAGGTCCTTGGGGGGCACATCCCCATGGCTTGGTCTGCCACCCTGGAGGGCTTTTCTCCACACGGACTGTGCAAGGACGGAGAGAAAGGGCATTGCAAGACCTCCCTGGCACGGCTCTGCGGTGCAGATTCTCCTTCGATCATCCCTTCTCTGGCTGGGGGCCAGGCAGGTAACATTAGCCGCCCTGCACCATAGCCCTGCAGATGCGGGTAGAGCTTGGGCTCCAGGTGCCTGGGACCATCCCTGAAGTGGGAGTAGCTCCATCCTGGCAGCATCAGGCAGAGCAGGCTCCTCTGGGAAGGTCCATCCTGGCAGCACCGGGCAGAGCAGGCTCCTCTGGGAAGGTCCATCCTGGCAGCACCGGGCAGAGCAGGCTCCTCCGAGAAGGTCCGTCCTTGCCTTCACGCTGCCTGCAGCATCCGTGGGCAGGGAGCAGCGGCTGCAGGTGAGCTGGCCTCACACACCGGCTCAGGAAAAATATTGCTTTAAAAACAGCAAAAGCCCAGCCCCAAGGCAGCTGGTGGCTGTCCCTCATTTTGGGGGTCCCTGGGTGCGCGTTGAACCCGTGTGAACGCTGCTGGGTGCTGCTGGCATTCAGCCTGCGCTGGAAGCAGCTCCAGGAGCCCCAGTTTGACATCAGGCAGCACACAGGCGCTGCTGGCTGTCTGGGGGGGGTGGGCTGCAGTGGGCTCAGCCTCAGCCAGGGGCTCCCCACTGCACATAGCCCCCCACCACATGCAGGACCCCAGGTTTTGGTTGCCTTTGCTGTTTGGCTGCTTTAGCACTGGAGAAATCTCTGCGTTGGCTGGCTGGTGTGTGCCCCAGCGGTCCATGACCATGGGACGTGTGTGTGGACACACTCCCTTCCCCATGGACGTGCAAATACATCCATTAAATCCCAGCGAGCACTGGTTTCAGAGCCCTTCCCCTCTGTGCCCCTGGTTCAGCCTTAGTGATGATGCTGTAGGGGAAAACAGCTCATGAGTTTAGCTCAAGCAGTTCCCAGGTGGGATGGTGGCACCTTGACCATGGTAGGAGCTGTCACTGGAAGAAAACAGCCCCTGACAGCTCCAGAAAGAGAAGCAAAAGCACATGTGACCACAACACAGGCTTTGCTTTGGTGCTGTGCAGGATAAATGGGATGGCACTGGGATGCTCTGCTGGAGGGAGGAAGGTTTTCTCGGGTGGCTTCTCCCTGGCAGGGGCTTGGGGGGCGGCTCGACTGGGTTCTGCTGTGCAATGTGGCTCCCACGAGCTCGTCCTCTCCCTCCCCACCAGCATCAGCAGAACCATCGGCTCAGCACAAAGCTGCAACGTCGCAGCTCAAGGATTAGACATTCATTTGCCATAAATAGAAAATTGGGGGAATGTGTTTTAGTGTATTAAATATATTCTGAGAGGTTGCTGATGCACAGGATGATGACTGTCCTATCGATCCCTGTCCTTATCCTGCTCCCCACCTTCCTCCGGGCAGAGAGGACCCAGAGCCTGATGCTGTGGCCAGGAGCTGAGGATTTGTCACCGTGGTGGTGCTCTTTGGGAACGAAGAACCCTAGAGCCAGGCTCCCCATGGGGCTGGTCCCTGGTGGGATGTCTCATGCTTAGGGAGGCATCCTCAGGAGGACCCCTGCATTCGGTCTCAGTGTTGGGAGCCCCGTTAGGGTCAGCAGAGAGAAACTCCTCCGCGTGATTCATCTGGCTTAATTTAGCCATTTGCCTCAGGGCCAGAAGAGGCATGCCTTAAAAGAACCCATTTTTCTGCATTCACGGTGAAAGGCATCAGGGAAACAAGCTCAGGGGGACGGTAGATGCTGGTGCAAGGGATGCCACTTGGATTTCCAAGGCACTGGTGCCTGAAACTTATGAAGACCGAGCTGTTGGGAGCTGTGTGGGATGGGATGGCTTTGAGACGTGCCCAGGCAGAGCCGTGCTGAGACATGGGTTCGCATGGCTGTAACTGCTTCCCATCACCAGCTCCATGCCTGCATCCATATTTTCACAGCGAAGCCATAAGGCCGTGCCCCCCGCTCTCTCAGCTGGTGCCTTTCACACCTACAGAGAAGAGAGAAGACCTCTCTGGATGCTCTTTTCTGGGCTGCTTGCCTTTGGCGTGCTGGGGATGTGCTTTCCCGGCTGCCTGCGCTCCCACCGTCTGCTGCGGTGGCACAATGCCTGCTCACGCCTTGGCCGAGCGGTTTCCCAAGGCGAGCTCTTGCCAAGCGAGGACGGGTCGGATGGCCAGCCAACACAGCACCCTGGGTGCCACCAGCCTCGGCGGCGGCACGGGGCTTGAAGGGGTTTGGGGGGTGATAGAAGAGCAGGGGGTCCTCCCCTGGCTCTGCTGAGCAGCATCCCTCGCACCAACAGCGGGCACCTGGGGTCCATCTGAGCTTGCTTCCCTGCCTCCCTTCACCGTGGATGCAGAGAACTGGGTCCTTTAAACTGGCCTGAAGACAAATATCTAAATGAAGCTGGATGATTGATGTGGAGGAGGGCCCCTTTCTCTCCTCAGAGGCATCCCCAGACGGTGCCCTTGGCAGCAAGACCCCATGAAGTTCTCCTGGGGATGCCTCCATGTGTGTGAGAGACGAAGAGATGAGTCAAGGGGCTCCAGGTTCCCATGGGTGCTGTCTTTCCCCCCCGCCCCCCGGCCCCCCAAATACAAGTCATCTTCTCATGTCCTCGAGTCATCAGTGCTTGTAGCAGCCGTTTCTGGCGCTGCAAGAGGAACCCAGAGGAGCACCAAGGTCCCGTGGCAATGCAAGGGTTGACAGGGCTTGGTGGCAGCTCAGCGCTGTATTTTATGAGGGGGTTCACCCCCAATGGCACAGCTCAGACCGCCTCTGGTTCCCCGTGCCCCAGCACCCCTCTGCCATCGCTCCAGTGCCCTGACCCTGCACGTGTCCCTGGATTTACTCCAGTTTTATGCCTGATGAAGCTCAGGCCTTACGTTGCCAGTTAATGGACCTTAAAATGCCTAGAGGTCCTGGTCCTGCTTCCCTGACTTCATCGAGGGTGGAATTTCGCTGCAGGGGGGGACGGCAAGGGTGTAGGTGCCTGAGTCCCATGGGAGCGGGGAGGCTCATCCCCACGGATCCCACAGAAGCTCTACCTCTGCCTGGAGGTGAATATTGTGCGTGTGTTGCCATGCAGACTCCTAAGTAGGAGCTACAAGATGTTCTTTTCCAGGGTATCCTCTATTCCTTGCTCTCTTAATGTTGGCTGAAGGCTATGCCCATGGGAACCACCCCGTGGCTACGCATTCCCAAGCCAAGAAGATGTGTCCTCTCCACCAGATCTATCTACACGAGGCTTGCCATGCCCAACAGAGGAGCAAAAGACACTGCAGTGGACCTGATGAGGCATCCACAGGGACATCAGGCTGAACCTAAGTATCTCGGGAGTCGAGAACGTCCTTCTCAGCATGTCCTGCTGATTTTTCCACCCTGGAGCAAAGCCACTCCTTTTCAGTGACTCCCTGCTTGGTTCATAAAAGCATTGGGAAGGATGGGGAGATTTTCGGTGGCCTTAGGGGAGACAAGAAGTCTAGTATGGTTCTTCTCCCTATTGATCAGACCCTCCAGATAAGACCTTCCTCTGACAGCTATTGCCTTGCTTGTCCATTTTTCCTCCAAAATCCCTTTGCAACGACTGTAGCCGGCTGCTGCCTTCAGCGGTTCAGCTCACGCTCGCATCTGCCATTTTTATAAATAAATGATGAGTGGATTGATTAGTCACTTCCCTCCGACTCCAGGCCTCTCACCCCCGACCGTTTGTTGGCTGTAATGGAAACTTCTCCAAACTCTTCTAGACGGTACCAGAGCGCCATTCCCCTTGGGATGAGGTGGGAGTGTTTAAGCATCAGAAAAGTCTCTCCTTCATATTTTTCCCCACCTTGCTTAGACGTAGGGCTGGTTTTATCCTTGCTCACCCACGCACCCATGGGGTCCAACTCCAGACCACTGAAGTGGGGTGAAGAGGAGGTGTTAGTGGGATGGATGCGCCCCGTCTGGGGTCCCCGCTGATGGGTCGTGGCCAGGGTGGGGGGTACATTGAGGTAGGGTCATGGCCACAAGCCAGCCCCATGCACCACAGGGAAGGATGCTCTGCCTCTTTCCTCCCCCCTGCAAGGTCTTGGGCAAGTCCCTTCGGCACAGACCCTCCAAGACAAAGGGCTTGGTGTCCTGCGGGTGCTTTAAAAACTCCATCCCCCTGCAGCGTGTCACTGCCCCTGGTTACCTACAAGGTGGTTTTATTCTGGATTAGAGGGAGTGATTACTGGGGTGTCTCTCCCCATTAACCCCTCCCCTGTTGCGAAATGTGCTTGCTGGGGGAGAAAGGAGGAAGGGGCGAAGCCAGCAGCCCCTACCTCTGTCCCCTGCCTCCCTGTGCCAGGTTTGTACCTTTCTCGGTGTGGTACACCGGCAGCTGCATCCCCCTATTTAGAGGAAATCTATAAACCACTTTGTACAGAGTGAACCCACCAGCCTTCCAGCAGCCTTCTGCGGAAAATTGATCAGCCAAGGGTTTAATCCTGGTGTTTTCCTTTTTTGCCCCCTTTCTCTCTCTTTCTCTGTTTTCCTGAAGCCACCTGGGCAGCCCTCAGCACCCAGCACCCTGCGGGCTCCATCCTACTCCCATCTCTTGTGCAGCAGCACAAAGCCCCACAGCCAATGCCCCGGTTCTCAGGGGGCTGCCCCCATCACCCCGGGGGTTCTGGGATTCTGTTTGAGCCTGTTCAGTGGCCAAGGTCCCATGGAGCTGGTTCCTGAGCTGCCTGTGGGCTCCACTGCACTGGCCGCGCTCCCAGGGCTGAAAGAGGATGACATTCCCCCATGGGGTTCTTCTGTCCATACAGACTGGTAAAATCTCCCCAGTGCACGGAGATTTCCCTCTCTCTTTATTTCCAGAGGTGGAGAGAGCAACGAAAAGCTGGGAAACCATCCTCAGCTGATCTGCACATCGGTGCTTAGTCCCTCTGCACGCTCTCCTTCCCCTTTGCAGGCTCCAGAGTTTCTGGAGATGGGTGGGATAAGCCAACCAGGCAAAGCCTGCAATGCCAAAGAGGTTGTAGATCTTGCCATCAATGTCAGAGGAAGGAGCAAACCCTGCCCAGATGATCTGAACCTGCACCTACACTCAGCAAACCCCACATCTGGCCAGGACCCACCACAGCTGCTTTGGCTGCAGGGGCTGGGGCAGAGATTAGAGCCATTCCTGAGCAGGAGCTGGGGGAATGTTGATTTTTTTTTCACAGAAAAATGATGACTCATTGACTGAATGCCTTTGTTGTTGTTGTTGTTGTTGTTGTTGTAGTGGGAAACATACTGTTTTGATTAATATCTTGGCTTGGGAACGTAGATGCGGGAGAAGATTTGGAGTTTTCGAAGCATCCCATCGGGAAAAGAAAAACTCTTTTGTTTCAAATGTTCAGTTGATTGGGAAAAGTGAAACACTTGGCTTAAGAGCAACACTCATTCAAATATTCAAACTGCAAATTTTTTTTGGTGACCCAAACTCTTCATTTACTCTAATTCTGGGGAGGAAAACCAACCAACCCCCACAAAGTGCCTCCAGAGGTGCGGAAGCTGTTTCCAGCCCAGAAATTGTCTTTAAAAGAAGGATGACAGGGTCAGGCTCTGTGGAGGTACCTTGAAGCTGTTTTTTGTCCAGGGATGGTCCCAGCACCGCTGCGGCGATGGAGCTGTAGATCTGAGCCGCTGGTGGTGGCTGGTCCCTCCTGCCTGGGTGACAGCTTGGTGGGACTTCGAGCAAGGGCTGGAGCCAGCAGTAAAAACCCTCCTGGATTTTTTTTTTTTCCCACATTTTCACCAGAGGATGATGAAGGGATTTGCAACCAGAGCCTCTCCAGGAGGAGGACCGACAGCACGATGAGCATGTCTTCACCCGCACGGGCTGGTGCAGAGAGAAATGCAAGAGCGAAAGGCACTCGGCGTGTTTAAAACTGCTCTTGCAAAGCTGGAAACCCCCAAACCTGGTCAAACCCACAGCATCTCCAGGAGGAAAATGCTCAAGAGTTTCAGCAGCCGAGTGCATCCCCAAAGGGGATGGGAGGCAGAGCCTTGGGGGGATGTAGGTTCACTGTGCGTGGGGGGGGGACGGAAAAGGTGGCCAGCCAGGGACATGTCAGCTGAGGAGGCAGGAGCACCAGGGCTCTGCAGACACAGTGGCAATAATTGCTCCGAGCCATTACCTACGGGAAGGAATGCAAAATACCAAAGTGATGCTGAAGCTGAAGGAGACGCTCAGGCACGCAGCAGCTTCCCAGGGACGTGCTGTTCTCCTACACGTTGCAAATAAAAAGAAAATAAAACCAGCGTCAGCATGAGGTTTGTCCCTGGAGGGGATCCCTGATTCCTGCAGTGGGCTCCCAGATGCTCCCAATCCATTGGGATTAGGTGAATATTGCCAGTAGCTGCCCCTCATGCCTGGGCTGGATGCTGCACCGGGAGACGGGAGCTGGCACTGGGCCAAAAGTGATTTTCCTGCCAGCCATTGTTTTCTTGTTTTCCAGGTGGAGAGCCGAGCGCAGGGAGCTGCAGACCGGAGCAGAGGGGATTTGCTGATCGTTTTTTTTTTGGCAATCATAAATTCAGGTGAAATTCCACTGAGGTTTTGAGCCAGGGGAAGGCAGCGGAGGAGAGGGGAGGGGAGCGCCAGCAGTTGAACCATCTCCTTTGGATACTCCTTTCAATAAAACCTTCACTGCTTTCCTAGAGTGGAAATACCTCCCTTTCTGAACTGCCCTGGTTTTGGAAGGGCAGAAAGGCTTGGGTATTTGCTCCTTACCAAGATAAAAATATTTTTTTTTCCCTTGGGACTACCTGCCCCAGCGTACACACAGCCAGACGCCCCATCCTGTCCCCCCTGCCACCCTCCCCGTGCTCCATCCCCAGCTCGCCCCCCACCATAGGGCTGTCCCCCAAGCCGGGGACTCTGCTCGGGTTCATCTTCTTGAAGTTCAGCTCTAGACATCTTGGTGCTATTTAAATATTTACAACAGACGGTGGTAAAAAAGATTGAAACATGAATTATTCACAGCTTCGCTTTTATCTTGGCAGGGGCCGTTGTATTTAGCAGGGAGGATTCCTCTGGCGGAGGGAGGGGCCGTGGCTGGGAAAGTGGGGAAGGAGGGAGGGTCTGGGGGTGGCTGGGGGGAGATCAAGTGGGCACATATGGGGCACAGGGAGATGAACCTGGTACCAAGGCCAGATGTATTTTTTCCTCCTGGCGCATCTCTCGGAGTGGCACGGGGCTGGTGCCCCAGGACGATGCGCTGGCACCCGGCTGGAGGTCCCTGGGTGGGAGATGCTCTAGGACCGGGTACGGCTGTAAGTCCTGGCTCCAGGCTTGTCCCCAAGCTTGTGTGTCCCTGTGCCTCAGCAAGGTGGGGGGTGGGGGGTCAGAAGCATCCCACTGAGCTGCCGTCACTTTGGGCATCCCTGGCACCAGGCGGTTTTGCAACCCAGCCTGCATGGCTCGGAAGGGAGCGGTTTTCTGCAGGTAACTGCTGACCTAAGTGGTTTCTGCAAGGAATGTGCTGCAAATCCGCAAGGAATGTGCTGCAAAACCCTCCGTACTCCTGGTCACCCCCGAGCAATTTACCCCAAGGATGCTCCTGGAAAGCGTAAGGCAACCCCCTGCAAGACACTTTTTCTGGGGACTCAAAGGCTTCAGTCACACCCTCGAGGCAAAAATAAGTGTTTAAAACCTCAGCTGCACAAGGGGGATGGAAAATCCTCTTTGCTTTTTGTCCCTGGCAGCTTCTCCCCATCAGGACTGACTCCCACCAGCCTGCGGATGAATTTTGACACCGTTTTGGATCTAAAGGGGAGCAGGTGACGTAAACTGGAGTCGGTTTTTGGAGGGGAGGAGTGGGGGAGAAACACACTGGGGAAAAAAAACCCAACCCACAGCCCTGTGCCTCCTTTCTCTGGAATCAGGGCTTCTTCTCAAGCTGGTGGCATCTTGTTTGCAGCCAAATAAGCCTGAGCCCAGTGCCAGACTAGTCTCACCAGTATGGCCATGCAGGAGAAGCCAGGAGCATCCTGCCTGCGATGGCAGCGCCTGACCCAGCAGCCCAGCACGGCAGGATGATGCCCTGTGCGGGGGGAGGGGGCCAGCACCTGCTTTGCACCAGGACACCCCTGGCCCTCAACCCCACCGACCCCCACGGCGGGAGGATCTGGCCTTTTCCACCTTCCCAGGCTGTTGCGTTTTCTTTGCCTGCAGCGGGAGGTGCGGAGCGAGGCTGGTGGGTTTGCAGCTCTCTTTCCTTCGCCATCCCTGGCGAGAGCGAAATGAAAATGGGGTTTTATAGCTCCTGCCTCCCCGCGGAGGCTGCAAAGCCTTCACCGAGCGGCACCAGGGGAGCGGGTGGCCAAGCGGCAGCTCGGAGCAGGATCGGGCCCCGTGGGGCTGCCAGCCGGTCTCTCCTGCCAGTCTGCCCAGTGTCAAGCACCGGAGGCTTTTCCTAAATGATGCTTTCCCATTTTTCAGCCTAAAAACTTCCCTTCTGAGCCATCCCTGACCTGGGGGCCAGCCTGACTTGCTGGGAATACCCCGTGTTACCCCCTTCGCTGGGGATGTGGCCCCTCGACTCCACAGCTGCAGCTGGGGGGGGGGGGGGGTTGCACCCTTTTGCCCCCAGGCTCAGCTCCCACGGCCCCACACCGGCAGAGCAATCCCTCTGTGCCTCAGTTTCCCCATACCCGAAACAACCACCATAGAAAGTTCTGGAGGATCAGTTTTGGAACTGATGGCAACACGGGGTATTTTTAGCTTTTCCTGGGAGGGTTTTTCCTTGTGTACATCCCCAGGGAGGAATTAAGGGCCAGGCAAGGGAGCACCTGGATGCCCGCACCCCGAAACCTGGGTGCTCTTACGGAGCAGCACCAGTTGCATGCACGGTTAGGGACTCAGCACCATCAGCCTGCAAATGGAGCATGCCCTGGGGTTTTTGCAGGTGGGAAAATCTGAGTTTCCCTGAGTGGGCACATACTATCACTGGCACTTCCCGAAGAGGTTATTCAGCCATTAAAAAAAAAAAGAAAATAAAAATTTAAATGATTGTGCATAATGAATCCCATGGAGATATCCCAGCACAGGCTGTGTTGTGCCAATGGGGTGGGAGAGTGGGATCATTCCCACTTAGCAGACGGAGAAATGAGGTGTGAGGAGCTCATTCGAGGAGGAGAGAAATTCAGAAGGTTACACCGAGTGTTTGCCCAGCCTTGTAATTAAGGGCTATCCATTCCCTGGGAAAGACCCATAATTATTTCCTTGCTCCCGGAGGAGAATTAGTCATTGTTGGCTCCAAAAAAGATATTTCTTATTTTGTCCTTCTCATCGCCAGCGAGGATGGGGGAATGCCCAGACAGCTGCCCGAGAGCTGTCCCTGTCCCTGTGCCCAATTCAGAGGCAGCTCCAGGGAGATGTGGGTGGGATTTCATGGGGCTCCCCCAATGCCCACCCCCCACCCCCCCCAAAAGGCAACCTCTGGCTAGCCAAATTTCAGCCCCTCCTCAGGCTTTCAGCACGCTACATCACAGCTCTGTCCCAGCCAGGATTTCCTGGGGGAACAGCTTTAATATTTTGCTTGAAGTCTTTTCTAAGAATCCCCCCGACTCTGGGGGACGGTGGCAGGTTGCAGGGCTGAGCGGGGTCGTGGGCTGCTATCGCAGCAGGTCATGTCAGGGTGAAAAGGAGTGTTTCTCCTTAATCCCAGCAAAGAAAGCCAGTGCTGGAGAGCGGACAATGCATGGAGCTGTTGGGAATTGCCTCTGGAGGCTCCCCAAGGTTTAGCTCTCCGAGGGGTGCAGCACATCTTGCAGTTTTATGGGTGCAAACGGAGGCTCATCTACCCCCAGGATCCTCCAGGATCATCCACATCAGCTGCCTGTGGAAGATAGGGAAGGGGACAGTATCTCCAGACATTTCCCACATCACATCTCCAGGGATGCGCGCCCTGGGGACAGCGCTGCAGAGCCCTGCCTGGTTCTGTGACGATTTGTCCCTGCGTGTGATGTGGGGGGCAGAGAGGATGGGCGAACCCTCAGCTACGGTCCAGCATCTTCCAGCGATGGTCCTGCATCTCCCTGCGATGGTCCAGCATCTTCCAGCGATGGTCCAGCATCTTCATCGCTCCTTTTCACCCTCTCAGCAAAGCAGTGGGGAACAGGGAGGGAGGGTGCTGCAACCAGCACCGCATCTAGGGTCAGACAGGGTGCCCAACATCATGGGTGCTGATCACTTCCAAGATCCTTTTCCTTCCTATTCCCTGCCCAATTCCCAGATTTTCATCCAGATTTTCAGCCCAACCGGCACATCTGGTACCAACCAGCAGGAAAAGCTGCTCGTTAGCATCATCGGGGAGCTGCAGCCTCCCAAAGCTGTGGGCTAACTGGGCACCTGGGGGCTGAGGCTGATAATCTGGTGAACAGCTCCACCTGCCTGAGGTTACAAAAGGACCTTTGGCAAAGGCAAACCAGTCTGGGACCGTTGCTGGGGCTGCTGGTCTTACTGGGACAGCCAGATGTATGCTGGTCTTGGGTAAAAGCAGGTGAGCAAGGCTAGGCAGAGCTTGGAGGGGAGCAGGGCTTGTGTTTAGAGATTTAGACAGAAATAAAACCCAAGCTGAGACTATTTGAGGGTGAGGACCCGTATTTCGCAAGCAGCAGCGCTGTGGCTGTTGTGACAGCTTTCTGGCAGCTCCTGTTCACATCGTCCTCCCCTGCGGGATCTGGGGAGGGAGAAGAGGTTTTGCTGATGGAAAGGATGAGGAGAGGTGGGTTTCTGTGGGTTGTTTTGTTTTACGCCAGGGAATTTTGCTGACTTGTCTCAGGGCACACGCTGTGGAAGCGGGGGTGCGGTGCTGCCTGCTGAGCTGGCAGGAGCAGGAGGGTTGGGGGGATGGAGGGGACCTTGCTAGGGCAGCAGTGAGAAACCAGCCCCCAGGAGCCTCCTGGAGTTAGGAGCAAACAGCTTGTTTATATTTTTTTCAAATGCTTATTTTTAGTATTTTACTCCAGGAAGGCTGTGGGGTACAAAGGCCATTGGGCTGATGAATATATTGATGTCCAAGAGCTCCTGGTGAGTGTATCTGTGTTTAAGAATGTCTAAGCGTAACCTCTCCCTGCTCAAGGGACTATATGAAGGTGCCAAGTGGGTGGGTTTTCCCTTTTTTTACCCCAAAGTGGGTAAATTTTGCAGAGAGCCCTTGTACCCCTTAATTTCCAGGAGCATCCCTGCACCGAGGCAGGCTTACGGCAGCTGAGGACCCACAGTAGGTTTCTAAACATCACATTGGGGATGGAAAAAGGAAAGAATGAATGAAGGGGAGCGAAGGGGCTTCTGTCTGTCAGGTCTTTTCCCATCACTTCTGCTCACTTGTGCTCAGCCACGGAGGGGACTTACGGAGCAGGATGTGACAGGTCATCACACCGATTTGCCAAGCTCTGGGATTTCTCTGAGAACTGGGTTTTGGATGGCAAGAGCTGAGCCTGGGGAAAGAAAACAGCATTTAAGGAGGATGCTGGAAAGCCTCACCTCCACCAGACTGTTCCTGAACCATATCTTTGCCCTTTGTGTCCAGCATCTCATCTCCATCATAGGAATGAAGTTTCGTGATCGAACGTGTAGTTGTCACCAAGGAGAGGGCCGGCCTTTCTCCCAGCTCTGGCACGAGCCCACCTGAGCTCTGAACCAGCAGAGAGGTGAGGGTTTTTGCAGCAGGTGAGCAAGCTGGGGGGGCTGGGAGAGGGGAAACAGGACCTTCCAGCACCTTCAGCAACCTGGCTGATGCAGGCATTGGTATCCATCACCATGCTCTCCCCCTGGCCTGGAGGAGCGGGGCTCAGAAAACACTTGCTATGGGACAAACCTGGCTTTTCATCCCAGGGATGTATGATTTTTAGAGGAATATATGTAGATGTGAGGTCCAGAATATGAAACAGCTGCGAACCAACCTCTTATTGGAGCTCCTGAGAGCTGGTGCCTAAACCCCTGCGGCATTTTGATCCCAGGTCCCTAAATACGGTGGTGTTTGTTAGCAGTAGGGTCCCTCCCTGTATTCCTGCCTCCCCAGAGTGAGAAGCATCACCAGGAGCCTGGTGCATGAGTGGGGCCTGGCAGGCTTCTAGCTCTACTTTCACCTAAACCCCTCAGCTTTTTAATTACAGACAAGAAATTACCTTGGCAGCCTGCGCCAGCCCCTCTGTGGTGGGCAGGTCTCACCTTTGGGGTCAGGTAACCGCAGCTTGGGGTTAGGAATATGCGTTGACATGCACGAAACAGCTTGAATACCTGTTCCTATGTAATTATACCCATATGCATATTGATATGTCAGTGTTTACATTCTGTTTTTTCTCTCTATAGGTGTGCAGGTAGAGGAATATATGCACGTGCTTCATCCCCTTCCCTAGGGAGCAGTGGCACCAGTGGAGGCAGCTCGCTCTACACCTTCCCAATCAGCCCAGTAAGTCTTGTTTTCATCTGAGGTGCAAGTTTTCCCCCAAAAGACCAATTTTTTTAGTCCCTAGGCTCAGCCTTTCTTGCAGCACATCCCTGCTCCCCCCCACACGCCCCCAAGAGGCTGTTGGAGCTGAGACCTGCTGCAGCCCACATCCCACTCAGCATCTCAGCGCGGTGGCTTTACCCGTATCTGTGACTGGATGGGGGTTTGCCCCTGGGAATAGCCTTGCCCCCCCCCTCAAACCCTGCTGTGTGTGTCGGAATGGGTGGGGTTTAATAGCGAAGAGAGCAACTAGAGCCCTTAAAATCCCCCCCCGGTGTGCCCATAGGTAGCGCATCCTGAAATAAAACATGTGCACCACTGTCCTCTTCTGGCTGGACCTCTTACATCCCAGCCGCTGCAGGACCGTTTGGGTTTTGGGGGTAAATTTGCCATGTGCCATCGCTCCCAGATGGGACTTGGGGAGGGGGTGGGGGGCTGACTTCAGCAGCACAGCCCTGGGTTTGGGCAGGGAGGGAGGGGGCTGGACACAGCCACGGGGTCCTGGAGACCATGGGGTGCACTGGTGGGTTGTCTCCCATCCTGGTGAGGTTTAAATAAATGCTGTGGCATGCTGTAAAAAATAATGTCTTGCTTTAAGCTGCCATATTTCCATCCCCCAGACAGGGGCACTCTTGGATTTATTTCCTGGTATAAGCTATTTTCATCTTTTTTGGTTTATGGTCCGCTAGAACTTCTCCAGGAGGGGCACAAATTCCCCTGCGAGGTAAATTTAAGATTACTGACAGTAACTTTAATTTTCTTGGTCATTTTTTTTTTTTTTCAGAGCCAGCCTTATGCAGCGAGACCCAGTAACCACAGAGCAGACAGAAACCGCTGCTTTGGAGACACCAGCAAGCGGTTCCCAATGTCACCAGGCTTTGGCTGCCGCAGGGACCACATCTGGAGACTGGGATGGAGTAACCCGCAGAGGCAGAGCTGCTCCCTGTGGGTGCTGAGTGGGGGGAGCAGCCCCCCACCCCCCTCACCACCCAGTGCAAAGGCATGTTGTGGCATCTCAGCCCTCCTGTGTGCTCTGTGCCTCAGTTTCCCCATATATAACTGCACGTTGCACAGGGGTTTGAGGCAATAAAGTGATGCCGTGCTCGGCCTTTTGACTCTGTAAAGGCGGGATATCTGCTTGGGATGGGAGTTGCCTTATCCTCGTCTCCTGCACTTCGCAGGAGGGAGCCTTCCCCTCTGGTGAGCTGGTTACAGGGCACCGGAGCTGTCCCCTCGCCTTCCTCCTGGTTGTCCCCATCGTGTGCAGGGAGGAGAAAGGACCTAGCAGAGGTCCTAATCCCAGGCTTTCCCCCTTGTTCCTCCCTCTTCCCTAGTTTTCAGGGGCACCGAAGAGGAAGCATTTCATTACCACCCGCTGCAGCCTTTTATTTTCCATCCGTGTCTCTCTCTTTCCCTGCTTGCCTAAGAAGAAGCCATCTCCCCCTCCTTTGCTTCACTGCTCACCCCAAACTGTGGCACAGCCACATCTCCATCCCTGCGTCGGTCCAGCGGCAGAGACAAGGTGGGGGAGCACATCTCCTCCTCCCTTCGCTGTGGATTTGAGGTGGGGGGTTCTCCCCCTCTGCTCTGGTGAGACCCCCCTGCAGTACAGCATCCAGCTCTGGGGCCACCAACATAAGGGGGACATGGACCTGTCAGAGCAAGTCCAGAGGAGGCCACAAAAATGCTCAGAGGGCTGGGACACCTGTAAAGACAGGCTGGAAGAGTTGGGGTTGTCCAGCCTGGAGAAGAGCAGGCTCTGGGGAGACCTCCCAGTTCCTAATGGGGTTTGCAAGAAAGGTGGGGAGGGACTTTTTAGCAGGACCTGATGCAATAGGACAGGGGGTCATGGTGTTAAACTAAGAGGGAATCAGACTAGATGTAAGGAAGAAATTTTTTATGATGAGGGTGGTAAGGCACTGGCACAGGGTGCCCAGAGGTGGTAGGTGCCCCATCCCTGGAACCATTCAAGCACAGGTTGGATGGAGCTTTGAGCAACCTGATCTGGTGGAAGATGTCACTGCCTGTGGCAGGGAGCTTGGACTGGATGGCCTTGAAAGGTCCCTTCCAACCCAAACTGTTCCACGATTCCCCATCCTTTGGCTGAAAGAAAACGGGCAAGGAACGGCCCCTTCCTGGCGGAGGCTGCTGGGGGTTAAGTGCTGGAGAGGGATGCTTTGTCATCCTTCGTGGATGCTGGGGTGAGATGCTGCTCTCCCCAGGGAGGAAGCAACGGTGTGAGCAGAGATGTGCTGTGGTGAGAGTTTCTTATTACTGATACAGAATAGCCTGATTTCGGTGACCAGGAGCTGCCGTGACGTGGGTTAGGGTTATGCAAACCCGTCAAGAAGGTGACAGGCGTGGAACAGGAGCTGGCAGCATCACGTTGGGCAATGGAGGCCCACAGGGTGGAACTTCATCGGGGTCAGCGTGGGGTCTGGGGTGATTAGTGACGGTGGATATAGCCAGCCTGATGAGGGGGTGGGGATCAGATTGCCCAGCACCGCCCAGGCACGAGGGATAGCATAGCACGGCCTAGTGAAATCAGAGTGGGCAGTGAAAGCGATAACGAACAATTAGAGAAGGGGGGGATTGCTGGGCGAAGGGGGCCTCGGGGTGCAGGGACAGTGATGGTGGGGCCATCATCTGTGGGCTGAAGATCTGGTCCAGGGGCTGGGATGCTGCTCCTGGCTTTGCCCTAACTGCTCTTCGCCTGCTCTGTGTGTTGGGGATGGGGCTGTACTGCAGCTCTGCCTGAGACCCCAACTCAAAGCCATACGGGGGGGTTGGCCCTTAGGAGCATCCCTTATTTTCTGTGCTCCTCTTGCCGCTGGGGGCCAGCCCTGAAGCACAGGGGCATGGTAGGCTCCAAGATGTTTAAGAAAATGCTCGTTCCGACAGACTTTGGCTTCCTCTAAAGGTGCTGTGTGTGTGCTCAGGAGCAGCAGGTAGAGCTCAGGGTGGCACCGAGCCTGCCCACAATCCAGAAGGGAAAAGCGGCTCAGGACGGCAAGAGGGGAACTTGCTGCTCCTGTTGAGATGGGAGCGGGTGGCAGCCCTGGCCAAGCGGCTGCTTGAGCCCCCTGGCACGTTATCCCGGCTGGGGCTGCGCTGTCAGGCAGATCTGTGCCTTCCCAGGGATGGGAGCAGCGGCTGGACCAGGGACATCCCCAAACCTCCTCTTACCGAGTTACCCTCAACTTTCCCTTCTCCTGCTCTGGGTTCTTGGTGTGCTGGGGACCCCGAATCCTGAGTGCATAGAGCAGCCCCCCCTCTTTCTCCACGTGCCGTGCCATCTCCCAGCTCTCCCCTTCCCTCTCTGCTGCCAGGGACCTGCTGGAGCGTGGCGGGCGCTTGGCTGCCAGCACCACCGGCTGCTCCTGCCAGCGCTGGGCAGATGGCAGGCAGGGCAGGTCGCAGCCACGGGGAGAGGCTTTTGTTGTGCTGCCTGGAGCTTCTCGATCAGGTTCAGCACCTCCAGGGCATTGAGGGTGCTCTGGGAGTGGGAGCAGCACTGGTGTGATGGGGGAGTATCTGACCCTGCTCAGAGAGGGCTCAGGGTGGCTGGTGGTCCCTTGTCCTGCTCTGGGTGGATGCAGGTAGGTGGGACCCTAGGGAGAGGCTGGATTCAACACGACAGCTTGGAATCTTTCAGTGATGAGCAAACGCACACGAGTCCAGCAAAGTAGGAAAATAAAGGAAAAACCAAGTGGGACAGAAACCAGGGAGAAAGGAGGTGATGGAGATGGCAGGATGCAGTGAGGAGGAGGAAACACAATCCACCCAAGTGGGTACATAATTTATTTGCCCATTAGCTATTAATAAGGTGGCCTTTTGTATCAAGTCTCCTGACGTCCTTGTAACAACTTCAGGCCTTTCTGTGGAGCATCACCCTTTCTGGGTGTTCCTGTGCCACTTGCCATGCTAACATGATTCTTGATATGTCCCGTGCCTTCGTTACCACCATTCAGCTGAACGAGTAATTAATGAGATTCCCCATTACTGCAGTGTAACAGGAACCTCTGGGAAATACCCACGAGGCAGTACCATCTCCTAGGGATACTGGGCATGCATGGCTTTGGGTGGTGCTTGAAGGGGGAGGTAAGTCTTTGGGGCTTCCTTGTGAGTTGGGTTAAAGCAGAATGGCCAGGGTGATGACTTGGGCAAGCCATGGACCTCTCCTTCCACCACCTGCTGTCCATGGTTACGGCGAGGTTGGATGTGGTACCTGATACCAAGACGCAAATCAGCTCAGCATAGCAAGGAGATGTGGAGAAGACCCATCCATCCTGGTCAACAAACCCATGGCTACCTTGCAGCCTCCAGCATGCACCTTCCTCCCACCCTCCTCACCAAGCAGAAGATAGATGGGCTGAATCCATCCCATGTATTCTTGGGATAAAGATGACCAGGACACCATACCAGAGACTTGGAAGGACCCATCAGAGCAACCACAACCTTCTACAGCTGGTTCTCGGTGGCTCAGGGAACGAGGTAGGTCTTTGCTAATGGGAAGCCCCTTCCCCGCATCACCTGATGCTGCTGCTCAGAGCTGAATGCAGGGCTGCTCTTGGCGTTTGCCCACAGCCTGGGATGCTCAGCCTCTCCTGGCCACCCCCTTGAAAGGCTCCCAGGGCCTCCCTGGGACACGGAAGGACCACACATCAACATTCCCCAAAATATCGGCTTTGTTTCCCTCAGGCATCACGCGGGGAAGAGCGGTGAGGCCAGGAGCCAAGGCTGAAGCCATGCAGCTCCTGCAGAGGCAGCGATGCCCTCGGTGGGACCCCCATCTGGGCAGGTCAGAGCTGCTGGTGCCTTTTAGTCTTGCAACGTGAACGTCGCTTCTTGAAACAGATGTTGCTGCCAGGTGGGAAGCTCTTCATACCAAGGTGCATCCCTCTCCCCACATCCCATTTGTCCCCATGGAGCAATGCTGGGGACAGATCTGCTCCCAAGTAATGAAGCTATCACCTGGGGGGGGGGGTTCAGCTCGGCTGCTGAGCTTTTGGGGGTACACCCCGGCTCTCAGGGCTGGTTGCCAAAGGGTTTGGGGTTGTTACCCCCACATGTGAAGGTGCACCACAGCCTTGCTTGCAGCACCGCGTTTCTTCCCCGTGTTTCCTTTAAAGCCAAGGACAGCAAGGTGAGGTAGGGTTTCACAAGGGTATAGAATTTCCGAATCTGAGTCTTTCCTGAGACAAACTCTTTCTAATCCTTACCTGCGTGTCGGAGAGATGCAGGCGCTGGCCACGTCCCTGCCCACCCAAGAGACTCCTATTGCTTGAGGAAGGGCTGTAATTTAGCCTGGCCGAACGGGGCTGCAGGTGAGTGACCGGGTTTAATTTTATTTACGGTGCTTATAAAAGTTTGTGTAGCATTGGTGATAGAAATGTAAGTGGCCCCAACACCCGTGGAGAGTTCTCACCTGTATTAAGCCAGTCCTTTTATTTTACTTGATTATTGCTAGGATGTAGAAGAATCACCTGGTTGAAAATTATCACCTGGTTTCCATTTATCTCCAGCTAAAACAGCGCTTGGCTCATGGTTTTATACCAAGTTGTGCTGATACAGGATTTCTGGATGCTCTTGGGTTTGTGCCTGAACCCAGATACGCTCTGTGCTTTGAGCATTTACAGCCTTTGTTTCTCTTCCAAGTCTTAAATAAAGTAGTTACTCTTGGCTGTGATCTTTTTAATGGGTTTGAATGCTTTGCAAGGCTTCCATTAGAAAATCATCAACCGTTGCAATCTGCTTTATTGGAGCACATGCAAGACATGTCGAAGGCACTGAAACACATGCAAGGTAAGATCAGTTGCCTTCAGCCTGCTCGAATTAAACCGTGAGGAGCTGGAGTGAAATAACTCATCACGATTTCTGACAGCCTGAAATCTACGGCTGCCAAATAGTCACTTAAAACCTAAAACAGTGGTGGGAGCATCCGTTCTGCGGGGATGAATTAAATGGCGAGGGGATGAGATGCAGAAGCAGACGACGTCGGCTTCAGACTGCAGTAATAATAAACGGGATCTTTCTTTTTTGGTTGGCTTGGTTTCGCCTGGAAATGAAAGGGATGTTTTAGGTGATCCCGAGGGACTGAGCGTGGGAATCCCCACTGCACAGAGCTTACCCCAGTGATGTAGAGCAGGCTGTGGAGAGGGTTAATGGGGATACTGGGTCAAAACGGCTTCTAGTTCCAGCGGATTCAGTATGGTTTGCATTTAGTGGTGAAGAATAACATGTTTTTCAGAAAGTCTGGTTTAGGTCGTCTTCCCTGGTTTTGTGTGTTGGTGCAGGAGCGCAGATGGAGCTGCTCCTGGCCCTGCCTCGGTGCCCACTGCAGCTCTGGTGCTAATGAACGTTTCTTTCCTCCAAACACTAATGAAAAAGCCCATGGAAACCAGTGACCGGGGGCGAAGGTTGGGTGGAAGGGCTCAGAAGGGGCCAAAGAGACTTTCCTTGGTATCAGGTCTGGGTTCAAGCAGGCATCACCTCAGAGTTACTCCATAAAGTTGTTTCACGTTTGATGTGTGATGAGTTTCAGGGTCTTAGGGGGGAGGCAGTCTCTACAGAGATCATAAAAGTTTCCACATGAGCAAAGCCTCAACCAAATAAAGCCTAACTTTTAATGGGGGGAAATATGATTGCATTGCTGATTCCCAGAGAAATATAGTTTGGCTTCCTCAGCTGAGCTGTTCCCTTTGCATCTCCCCCAGCCCTGAAGTGGCTGGTGTGTCTGTGCCCCCGTGAATGGTTTCCCATTGTATCCCGGGATGAGACTGAGCTCATGGCACGTGGTTAGGGAAACCGTGGCTTTGCCATGGTCGCTGGAGCCCTGCCCTGGACACAGTGGATCTGCACCCCTCTGGGCTTGGCTGCCCTGGGGCTCGGCTGTATCCGTTTTCAAAGGTCATGGGAAGGAGATCGGGAAATTTCTCCGGGGCAAAATCAGCTCCAAAGCAAAATCAGCTCCAACTTTGCACGAGGAGCCTGGGGCTGCTGGGGGAAGATGACCCCAAGGGGCAGCTTTTTGCTTTGCCTGAGCCTTGAGATCTCCTTTCCCCACAGCTGGGGGGATTTTCCAGACCTGATTTTCCAAGATGTTGTTTTCTTTTTATTTCCTTGGTTTATTTCTTGAGCAGCACCTCAGGGAGACCTCGACTTCGCACACCCCGCTGCTGGGATGCTGCTGAAAGAGCTCAGTGCCGGCTGATCTCGATATTTGCCTTTCGCAATTCAACAGCGCGGCATGGAAACCTGCCCCAATTACACAGGCTGGAATAAAGCTTGAGGGAAAGGCTCAGCATCCTAAGCTGCTGGCAGGAGGATTCAGGATGCGGGTGAGGGCTGGGGCCAGCTTTTGGAGGTCACTCGGGAAATACCCTGGCTGGTACTTGCTCCGTTCCTGTGTGATAGGTCCCTTTCCAAGGTGATGCTCTTGTTTTTGCCTTTGCTTGTGAAGTTTTGGGGCAGGGAGGGAAAGCAATGCTCTCTGCAGGGGCTGAGGGAAGAAATGGAAAGGGAAATAGCTGTGGGTTCATCAAATCCTGCTGGCAAAGCAGCCTGAGGCTTGAAACAGCAGCTCAGATACCTTTGCTGGAGGCAGTAGGTGATGCTCACGGTCCCGATGGCCCTTTGGACTAAGAGGGGGGTTATGGCTGAATCCAGCAACCTCTGCTCTGCACGTGGCTGGGGTACGGCCAGGACCCAGTGTTGTACGGACAAGTGTGAGCCTTCCCCACAGAGGCTTGTGGAGGAACAGGCACACTGGCCATACAAAACCGGGATGGAAAAAGCACCTGGGGGGGCAGTTCTTGCTCCTGAAGCTTCGCCAGTTTGGGAGCTCCCCAAACGGCAATCGCAGGCTCCCAGGAATGGATTTTTTCCCATGCACTGAAGCTGAGGAAATGCATGGCTAAAGGGACCTGTGGCCGGAGGAGCCCTGGATGTCTCTGCCCGGCTGGTACCTCAGTGTGCAGCCGTGCCGGCAGCAGGAGCAACGGAGGGTCCTGTTTTCCCAGCCTCTCTCTCCTTTCAAGCAGATGCAAAGGACCAGGGTCCCTGTGAAACTGGCACTGTCCTGGATGGTGCGGCAGAGCATCCCAGTGAGCAGCTCTGCGTGGAGGGGACAGAAACAGTCGTGTCTGAGCATCACCTCCTCTTCCTCTGCTCCGGGCTGCTCCTTCCTCACCCTCGCTCAGACAGCGAAGGCCGTGCATGCATTTGTGGACACAAAAGTGGTGGGTTGGGGTCCTGGCTGCTGCTGCTGCTGCTTATGGGAAGGACCAAGCGAAGGAGCAAAAACCCATTTCAGGCACAAGGAGAATGAGGGCAAGGAGTCCCACCGGGCTCACGTGGGTACCGGCATCGCCTTTCCGCCCAGTGCAGGAGAGGTACGAGCATCCCCACGCTGCCACGGCCATGCGCCCGCAAGAGGCGAAGGGGCAGCACCTCCGGGCAGCCCCCGGGCAGCAGAGCTGAAGGAGGAGGAGGAGGATGGAGCCAGGGGCACCAGGCGCCCTGCACGCTGGAGGAGGATGAGGATGATGCAAAAGCCGGGTTTGTTACTCCCTTCTTTGCAGCAGCCTTGGCGGCAGGGTGAAGTTGGGGATGGAGAAGCGGAGGGGTTGGCAAGTGGGTTTGGGGCAGTCTGGTGCTGCGCTTCTATTTTTTGAGTATTTTTTGGGTGATGGTGACCAGGGGAGAAGTTTAGTTTGTCCTTGGAGGAAAAGGGAGGGTGAAACACTCCTGATCAGCTTTGCTGGGAGCTGGAGGGTCCTCCTGGCATCACCCCAATCACTTTAAGTCTTAATTACTTTTTGCTGCTGGGTCCAAATTATAATGCCCTCACCTGGATGGGACCATGGGGTGATGGCTGCTGTGATGTGCTCGGGAGAGCTGCCCTGATCCCTGCAGTGGCTCCGGCTTAGCACACGATGCTGTGAGACCAGGACCCTGGACTCTGCCGCCGGCTCCTAGCTGCTGCTGTTGCAAAAATCGGGATCAATGCAGGTATCCGTCTGACCTGATTAGTGGCTTCCTATTGCTTTCCATTTATACCATATATCCAATTTTGGCTCTGGCTGACAACCTCCTAGCAGGGTTTGCTGCCAGTGCGGATTTTGAGGGGGCACAAAGTCATTTCTTTGTCCCTAGGAGCAGACTGAGGTTACAGCACTGAGCTCTGGATGCTGGGGCGGGGGAGGGGGGGCTCTGCCTCTATCCCGATGCTTTTGGGCAGACTGGAAAAGTTTCCCATTGATTCGGGATCGAATTGTCTTTATCGTGTTACAGCCGTAGTAAGCAGGAGGGTGAGAGCAGGGAGGATGGCTGCCTCCCCCTGTCCCCATCCAGGCGCCCTGACGGAGCCGGGATGCTCGGGGGTGGGGGAGAGAGGTCACTCCATGCACTTTCTTGCATCTTTTTCTGGTGCACGTTAATCAAAGCACTTTAAAAGTGCTTTGTGTCCACCTGTCCACCCGCCAGCCGCTTCCTAAAGTGAGTCAAACACTTTGCAGCGGCGGTTGCTCGGTGGGTCCCAGCAGAAAGCAAACCACCGGCCTTCAAAAAAGCCTGCTCAGCATCCCTAAAAGCCACCACAGCACCATCATAGGCAAAACCCCATTCAAATCTTTTCCTGAATCAGGCTAAAAGCCCAACTCCGAGTGCCAGGAGGTAAGGAGGGCTCAGCTGCAGCAACGCCTGGCTCGGACCCAGGCCATCAGCAGCATCCTTCGGCGAGCAGCCTGCATCACCGCAGAGCTCATCTCACCCCATCTGGCTTTTCCTGCTACCTGTGCTGGGCTGCGGCAGCTTTCCTGGTGCACCAGGACTACGTTGGCTCCCTCCTAGCAGGAACTCACCCTGGCTTGTTATTAAATTACATCCTGACCCGGTTAATCCATAGCTGATTAATTTGGGACTCTATGGCTGGGTATCAGAAAGGTTTCATCTGTCTCATGGCATGTACTGTATGTACTGGGTTCTCTGCTAATCTGATTTTTTAATATAAAGGAAATATGGGTGGAAAAATAAAGAATGAGGTATGCAAACGAGGGAGGATTAAAGGGGTCCGGCTGGGCACACTTCTCTGCCTGCTGTGGGGGTCAGCAGTGAGGGATCCCTCCATCCCAGCACCAGAAATCCAGGCTGGGATCTTCCACCCGTGCATCTTTTCCCACAGGGCTCCTGTTTGGCTGTATAGCATGTCACCGGTTCTGGGGAAACTGAGGCACGGAGCTGGAAGTAGCTTATAGGAGCTGGTGGCTGCTGGTTAAAGCTGATCATTCCTTTGCTGGTGCAGTTTGTGGGTTTAAATGTTGGGGCTCATCCTGCACCCCTTGCCTAGGACACACGTGAACGTCTCCTTTCGAAAGGAAAGGGGGTCTCAGACTGGGCTGCTCCTGAGCTCTGGGCTCCTTTGGTGCCCTGGGCTTGCTCTAAGCCACTGTTATTTCAGCATATTTTGGCTCCTTTTCCCTTTTTCCGCTGTTCCTGCACGGAGGGCTTGAAAGCAGAGGCAGCTTTTGCCAGATCCCCATCATCCCCTCAAAGGTTTGAATTATTCTTTCCATTATTTTTTTTTTTTTATTGCTCATAAACTACCAGCATCTCCCCTCCTGTTTATTCCCTTGCAGCTGCACGCATTTGCCTTAAATTTAAAGAGTTTGATTTGCAAATGTCTTTCCCAAGGAGGGGGATGAGCTGCAAACTTTTGCAGGATCTTCCCCGGGAGCAAGCCCAGAACCTCTTTGTCGGGTTTTTTGGGGGGTTTTTTGTTGTGGGTTTTTTTTTTTTTTTTTCCCAGGGATGGTTCCTGCCCTGCTCCCAGCCGTGGCAGATGCCCCCAGGGATGCTCCATGTCTGAATCAGAGCTCAAATACTCCCTTAAAATTCTCGCCATCCCTCGTTTCATTAACCCCAGTGCCAGGGCTGGAGTCAGTCCATCATCCCTATAACTGAGGATGCTGGAGGGTTTGGGTTGTGCTTTTGCATATTGCACCCCCACCCCAAACCCAGCCCTCCCTGATGCTGGGGGCGGGGGTGGGGGGTTGCTAATTGAGGGGCACTTCATGCAGGGCTGAGAAATAAGAAAAATTCACCCCAATATCTCAAGCGGCTGCAGAAGTGCCGTGGAGCCAACCCAGCTCCACCTAAGAGCATTGTAGCTGAAATAGTAGTGCTGAACCCCAGCTAATTAGTTCTGCTAAGAAAGAGGAAAATTAACAGGGGCTCATTACTGCAGTAAATTGCTCTGTGGGCTGAAGCGCGTGCCTGGTGCAGGGCAGAGCCCAGCAGACGCGCCGCTTTGCAGAAGTCTCTGCAGGCACCGTTTTGCTTGAGAATTAGGGAAAAATCAAATTAAGCGCCGCTGCTTCATTACATGGGAGCGGCGATTGGGGTCTACAGGACCCTTTCTGTCTTCTCCTTGTTCCCACCCTGCTGTGGTTCATCCCACGTCAGCTCAAGGGGAAATGGGGTGTGATGAGCTGGTCAGTTCTCTGCCCTATTCCCCACAGGGGAAATTCAGCTCCCTGTGCAAACCCAGGTCCAAGCAGTAACCCAGGGACCTGCTGCAACAACCCCCCCCAACCCACCCCCCCTTTTCCAACTAATCCCCCTCTGCGGCGGGACAGCCTGCGGGGTGCTTGATCCAGTCTCAGAGCTGTGCGTGCGGAGTTGCTGGGCAGCGATCCCGTACCAGTGCTTACTGGGTGCCTGTCCATCCCGGATGCAGGGCACCCTTGGGGGCCAAATTGGTCCATGGGATAAATCCCAGCAGATCCGGTGATGCCAGGAGCATGGAGTGGAGGATTAAAGAGAAAGAAGTGCAGGAGGAGTGCCTGGGGCAGCCTGGCTTTGGGGGGCATTTAAATCCTAGGGAGAAAACGATGTTTCAAGTCACCTTGGCTGAACGCAAAGGCAGAACTTTCCCGAGGGTGTCCAGGGTGTAGACGAAATCTCCAGAGATGAGAGAGTTGTGTAACCGTCCTGCTTCTTGGAGACAACGATGTTATTCCGGGCACCTCCCCCTGTATCCGTCTCCCCTGGACCGTAACCCTGCTTTGACTTCAGGGATATTCCCATCAGCAGCGAGTTTTTGCTGGAGCTGACTTCCCAGCACGAACCAGACAATCGGCTTCTGCGGATGGTTTTCACACTCCGTGTTTCCCTCGGCCACAGATGCTCTTTGCCCCTGCGCAGGACGTGACCCTGGTTAGTGTCAGGGAGATTTTTTTGGGGGGAAAAAAAGCCAAGCGAAAGACTTTTGCCTACAAATACCATCACCCTGTGGTCAAAGTTGGGTGTGGAGGGGAGATGGGCACAGGTTGAGGCTGAATTTAGGTTCCAGGAGTATGGATTTAATGCCTTTTTGTTAGTAGATCTCCAACCGCCCCACCAGGGTGGATAAATATAAGTACTGGGATCTATAAGGGTGCAGAAGGGGGCATAAAAAATGTAATACCAGACCTGAAGGGCTTGATCAAAGGTCTGGTTAATGTTGTGTCCCTTTTCTGTCACAGACGGCTGGAGATGAGTATAAGATGCTCCAAGCCAACGGGTCCCAGGATCTCCTCCGGGACAGGGCGGTTTAATGTGCTCATTAACGTCATGGGGGGGGGGGGGGGGGGAGAAATAGCTCAGAGGACGGACAAGGATGCTGGAGGGAGGGAAATTGAGGTGACCGGGTCCCTCAAGAGCAAAGGAGCGTCACCATGGAGGAATTCAGGCTGAAGCACGCGGGCAGAAATGTGCCACCCCCTCCTCTGCTTTCCCTAAATGAGGAGGTCTGGGGGGAGGAGGAGATGGAGGAGGGTGAAGAGGAGGAGGGTGGGAAGGTAACCCGGGTGAAGGTAGAGGTGGGACCCAGCCTTGTGTGAGGCCACCCAACAGAGATGAAACTACCTGAGGGCACCCAAGGTGAGGATGCCGGCGAGTGTAAACAACCTCTGGAAAGGAAAAAAAAAAAAAAAAAAAGAAAAGAAAAGAAAAAATGGGGAAAGAAAAGAAAAAAAAAATTAAAATCCAGTTATTTCAGTGAGTCGTGCCAGCTTGCCCGGTCCCATCCACCCAGGGCATTTATTTATTTATTTATCCCTGGCGGTTATAAGCCCAGCGGCTCTGGGGTCCGAGCCAGAGGCCGGCCAGCAGCCAGGCGTGACTCAGGGGCACGTCCCCTCTCTCCCTCGTCCCCCACCGATGCCCTCCGCGGGGCTATGCTGGCTGCACCCGCTGCTCCAACTGGTCCCAGCCACCCCGGGGAGGGACAGAGATGTCCCACGTGGCGGTGGCACTGTGGCCGTCACCTCCTGGAAAGGAGCCTGCTGCACCTGCGGCCACAGGCAGGAGGTAGGTGGGCAACGGGGGATGCTCCAACCCTTGGGCTTTCCCCTCCCCTCCTCTTTTTAATATCATTATTATATATTAAGAATAAAAAGAGCCCTATCACCTGCTGTCAATCTCTCTCCCGGTACCAGCGGCGTGCGGGTCCCCGTCCTCCCTCTCTGCCTCCCTCCTGGGGACCAGCTCAGACCTCACCACGTCACGGACAAGACTTGTCCCCGCCGGACCATCCGGAGCATTATTGGGGATTAAAGGTGGCATCCGCCAGAAGGGCACGTCCTCCTCCGTCTCGCTCACCGACGAGCGGGTGGGGGCAGGAGGTGGGTGGCAGGGTCCCCCTTCCCCGGGCGAGAGGGGCATGGGGGTAGGGTGTCCCCTGCACCCCACCAGCCACTCCTGGCTCTTTTTAGGGCTCCCAGGGCGATGGCAGGGCCGAGGCTCCAAACCGTGCCGGATCCTGCCACCGTGCCTGCCAAAGCCCATCCCCGGCACGCTGGGCTGCCCATTATACCGTGAATCAAATAGAGAAGAGCCTTTTAAATGACATTGCCTGCGTTATCCCAAAGGGACCTTCCGAGGGTATGGCTGGACTTTTTTTTTTTTTTTTTTTTTATCTCCGCTTTCCCTACACATCCCTATGTGTCTTTAATAACTCTCTTCCCAGATGCAGAGAGCGTTGGCACTTCCATGCCCTGTGCGGGTAAGTCCCTGTAGGTGATGGCTTAGGGGGGCTATGGGGGGAACCACCTCCTTTCTCATCCCAGTGCCGGGGTGATGGGAAGGGGATGGGGGGCAGAGAGGCTCAGCATCCCTGATTTTCTGGCAAAACCGTGGAAACGGCTGTTGTTGGAGCATGAGGGGTCACTGGGGATGAAGGGGCGATGGGTAGGAAGCAGCAGGGAATTGCCAACGGGGAGGTGGCGATGGTTGCAGCCCCAATTTACTGGGGTGTAATGGGCAAAACACATTCTCTCCCTCAAAATGACCTTTCTCTTCCACCGTCTCTCTCCCTTGCATGTTTTTTTTATTATTATTATTTTCCACAGCCAGGGATTTCAGCTGAAGGGTATTAGTTAATCAGATTCTGAGAAGCAGATGTTAGGTGATTTAGGAGGAAAAAACGAGGCAACTTTCTAGTTCAAGCCTCCTCTGGAGCCTGGAGGGCGTGTTGCAAAGCTTTGGGTGGATGTTTTGTGGCTTTGGGCAGCGCCATGAATTTTGGTCTAAATTAAAAATGAGACAGACAGGGCGGGCTGGGGGGTTGGGGGTAGGTGGGACACCTCTCTCCGGTGACGGACAGGCAGGCGTCAGCACGTCTGGGGGCTTTGAAAGCAAGAAAAGGAAAGTCAGAGCCCTGCAACCCTTGGGCAGCTGTTCTGAGGGCTTGACACGGAGCTAAAAAGCACCTTTCTGCGTCCCAACGGGGAGGATGAGCACAGCTTCCCACTCTCAACCTGACCACGCACGTGAATCAGCCCGTCGTAGCTCCGTGCCTCAGTTTCCCCATGAGGGATGCTGCTGGGGGGGTGGGGTGGGCTCAGTTCGATGTGCACAGAGGCTCCAGAGCAAAGCCAGGGTTTGATATATCACAATTTCTACCGCGACCAAAAGTCTCGGGTTAAAGCCACCCTGCCCGGCAAGGGCTGGGGGATTTTCTTGCCCGCGGTGCTCAGCGTACCCAGATCATCTCCCGGCGCTGACTTAGGATGCAATTTTGTGGTCGGCTTTAGCTGCTCTAAATTTGCTCTGTTGTTGAGAGGAGCTCCTGGGCACGTGTTCCCCTCTGGGCTCTCCCACCAGGATGGATGGGTGGGATGTGTGCTGGGCCAGGTCAGCGCCCCCCCCACCCCTCAGCTGAACACTAAATGCTCCTGCTCTCCCCGTTCAAACTGATTTTCTTTACTTTTTTCTGATTTAAACATCCTCCTGGGGTGTTTATCGCAAGAAAAAGTAAGAAACCAAGAGGGGAAAGACATGTGCTGTTTTTCTTTTTATTCTTTGATGCTTGTTCCTCCATTGAACAATTCAGAAGAGCTTTGTTCAGGCTGGGCTCATCGCAGTGCCCCTTCACGCCCCTCCCGCTGCTACCCGGGTGCTGAGCATCGCTCACCCGCAGCTCTCGCTTGCTGTCTCCCCGCAGAGATTCTGTTGCATTTTCTGCACCCAGCATTGCTCTGACGGTCCATCATCTCCTGCCTGCAACAACTTTCCAGCAGAGCCACAGAAAGGTCGAGCCTGAGCCGAACCTGGCCCCACGGAGAGCTGCGGTGCCTTGGGCATGTCCCAGCAGGACGTCACTGGGGCTGGGGGAGTCGGGTTTGGAGTCACTGGGGCTTCTCAGTTCTGCAACTGGTTTGCTCTGGGGGGCAGAACTGCAACGCTGCTGTGTCCTCCAAGCATCATTCCTGCCCCGTTGTCCCAAATACTCCTCCATGCATGTCCTCAAGTGGGAAAATTGGCACGCAGCCAGCCAGGAGCAGCTCTATGGAGATGGGTGCCTAAGCACAACCACGCTCCGTGGCTTTTTTCTTGAGCAAAGAAACATGATATTTAAGTAGTTTATGATAAATTGTGGGATTTGTCCCCAAATCCAGAATCTCATGGCTCTGCTGGGGGAAGACCGAGGTTGAGCCCTCATCCGGGATATGGATGCTGGCTCCTAGATGAAGTTTTGCTTTTGGGATTTATAATGCTGAGAGCAGAAGAGAGAGGATTTGTAGCAAGCCGAGATGTTGCCATCTACTTCTGCCATGGATTTGGGTTTCTAGCTTGTCCTACCCAACTTCACTAGCAGTGCACCAGCACGGATGGATGAGTTCGCTTCTGGGGAAAGGGGAAGGAAAGAATTCAGAGCCCTGCAGGACTCCAGCTGGGCAGGGGGGTGAAGCAGCCGGTGCAACTCAGTCCCTGCGGGCAGGATGGGTCCCATCCCAGCACCTGGTTGTACAAAGCAAAGCCTGCGGTGGAGAGCATCCTCATCGCGGCGCTGGCCCCAGCGCCGCTGCTGCTCCGTGCAGACGTGGCCTAAATTGCGATGCTATTATTGGCAGCCGAGGGCATTTGGGTTTTTTCGCTCCCTCTCTCTGAACTTTGCTGGGTAAGAAAGCCAGCGTGCCCTTGGTGATTAGCGGTCACGCACAGCAGCTCTGCGCGTCCTTCTGTGGTTTCTCATGTCCGGAAAATATATTTGTGGGGGAAAGAGCTGGAGGGGAAATAAATCAGGAGGTTGAATTTACTTGGCACATCTCCCCAGAACTGTTCCCCGTTAACCTCTAATTTCTCTTTGTGCCTCTCCCTGAGGCGGGACAGGTAATTTCCCAGCTCTGTAACTTGGCCTGGTCCCTCGGCGCCTTTTTGACTTTGCCTCCAAGTTCAGCACGACAGCAGCGGCGTGTCGGGGAGCCGTGTGCCCAGCAGCGTTTTGGGGACGTGGTGGCTGTTGCTGAGCGCCTGACAGAACCGCTCTAGGGAAAAATCCACCCCGTGGCCTGAAGGATGCTCAGCCAGTGGCCTGAGCGCTTAGCCCTTGTCTTCTTCCCATGGCTGGGAATGTCATGTCTGCTGTGAAGGAGACCTAGGAGAGCTCTGGAGGACATCGCCTCAGCCACTGCCTGCCCCAGTCTGGCTGAAGGCAAGGGGTCCCAGCAAGGGGTCTCAGCTGGGACCCCTTTTCACGCCATGCAAAGGGGTTCTCCAAGGCTGGTGGACATAGCCTTCTTCTCCTGACCTGCCTTCCTCCTGGGCTGTGCTTCCCAAATCCCAGCATGGCCCTGAGTTTGGGAATTGCTTTCTGCCCACCAGTTGACCCAGCTGCAACATGCCCAGGACCTCCTGGGGTTTGACCCAATGCCTCTCCCAGCTGAAGCAAGGGCTGCCACTAACCAGGACACCCATGGTTAATACCTCCAAATCCTGCTCCAGACTCTGGACCCGCACCTGGAAATGTCTGAAAGGGCTGGGAATGCTGGGGAAAGGCTGGGTGGGACCCCTGGGATCACCCCCATCCTCTGCCACTGCCTGACCTTTTATCCTTGGGTGCTGCAAACGGTATCGGGAGGTTTAATGATGCTCATGAAGCCATGCCAAAAGGGCTTGCAGGATCCGGAGATGAACGACTTGCTAGAAGTATAAGGCTTTTGCCAGTCAATGAAATTAATGTTTCCATTAGAAAAAAAAAAAACCAAAAAACGGGTTTTCCAACCTCAGGTTTGTTTTATTCTTTTCAGTCAAGCCAAGCGCTTGATATGCGCAATTCAGCTCTGTCTCCCTGTCCATTCACTTGCAGATCCTCATAGCGTGGGAAAGACGCAAGCTGCCGGCATCCGACCCGGGGATTTATGCTGCTAATCTGATTAGTGTATGATGGACGTGTCCAGTTGGAAGGAGATGGAGGTGGCACTAGTCAGTTTTGACAACGCTGATCAGATCGTGGAGGATCCCTGTTATTCAAACGACCTCAGCCCCGCCAGCCAGTCGCGGAAAGGCCATCCCAGCTGCGCCAACCTCCTCTCCAACTTGAGAATCCTTATCAACAGTGAAAACGCCAACAATGAGACCATTTTCTCCAGGTTCTCCGCCGAGTTCAGTGAGCACCTGGTGGGGGAGAGGGTGGGCATGGATGAGGGGGACCAACGAGTCATCATCAACATCGCTGGGCTGAGGTTTGAGACGTGGCTCAAGACCCTCAACCAGTTCCCTGAGACCTTGCTTGGGGACCCGGAAAAGAGGATGCGTTACTTCGACTCCATGAGGAATGAATATTTCTTTGATAGGAACAGGCCCAGTTTTGATGGGATCCTGTACTATTACCAGTCCGGTGGGAAAATACGGCGCCCGGCCAACGTCCCCATTGACGTCTTTGCTGATGAAATCACTTTCTACGAGCTGGGTGATGAAGCCATGGACCAGTTCAGGGAGGATGAAGGGTTCATCAAGGACCCTGAGACCCTCTTACCAACCAATGACTTTCATAGGCAATTCTGGCTGCTCTTTGAGTACCCTGAAAGCTCCAGTGCGGCCAGGGGTGTAGCTTTGGTCTCTGTCCTGGTCATTGTCATCTCCATCATCATCTTCTGCATGGAGACCTTGCCAGAGTTCAGGGAGGAAAGGGAGTTTAAATCCGCCCAGGAGCTTTCTAAGAACCTGACAGACACCTTGCTGGCCCACAGTACCTTCACGGACCCTTTCTTCGTCATAGAGACTGCCTGCATCATCTGGTTCTCCTTTGAGCTGTTCGTCCGGTTCATCGTGTGCCCCAGCAAGACCGAGTTCTTCAGGAACATCATGAACATTATCGACATTGTGTCCATCATCCCCTACTTCGTGACGCTCACCACCGAGCTGATCCAGCAGAGCGAACTCAACGGGCAGCAGAACATGTCCTTGGCCATCCTGCGGATCATCCGGCTGGTCAGGGTCTTCCGCATCTTCAAGCTCTCCCGGCACTCCAAGGGGCTGCAGATCCTGGGGCAGACCCTCAAGGCCAGCATGCGGGAGCTGGGCTTGCTCATCTTCTTCCTCTTCATCGGCGTCATCCTCTTCTCCAGCGCCGTCTACTTCGCCGAAGTGGATGAGCCGCAATCCCATTTCTCCAGCATCCCTGACGGCTTCTGGTGGGCCGTGGTCACGATGACGACCGTTGGCTATGGAGACATGTGTCCCACCACCTTGGGGGGGAAGATCGTGGGGACTTTGTGTGCCATTGCAGGGGTATTGACCATTGCGCTGCCCGTCCCCGTCATCGTCTCGAACTTCAACTATTTCTACCACCGGGAGACAGAGAATGAAGAGAAGCAGATCCTGCCTGGGGAGGTGGAGCGGATACTCACCAGTGTGGTGACGGGGAACGGCAGCATGGAGTCGCTCAATAAGACCAATGGGGGTTACCCTCGAGACAAGGCCAAAAAGTGATGTTTGAGGCCGTGGCGGGACTGGGCACTGCCAGGTGGGATTGGCTGGATAAGGTATAAGACATCTGCATGCTGTGGTTTTGGTTTTTTTTTAAACCAAATGTGCTGCTGCTTTTTTTTTTTCTTTTCCTAGACATGTTTCAATCTCTGATTTCCTGTGGCTGTTCAAATAAACACCATCTTTCTTATCTCTCTGCCCTGCCCATCAGTCTGCTTTTTTTTTTTTTATTATTTTATTTTTTATTTGATGCTCATCTGCTTGACGTTTAGCTTCTCTCTCCATGGGGTCAGAGTGGGGTTCCCCGTACACAGAGATTTCCCCCATTTACTGGAGGGGAAAAAAGGGGCAAAGTGACACGAAATGCTTTGCTCGGTGGTACCCAGCTGTCCAGAGACGAAGGTGGGTCCAGCTCCCTGTTTTTCTTCATCCATTTTAAACCATTCCTCCCCACCCACCACTTAGTATCTGGGGGTCTGAACAATTCCCAGACCCGGGACTGCTCTGGCTGAAAAATAAGCTGGCAAAAAAAAAAATTAATATTTTTAGCTGGATGAGTTCCCTGGCCTGCCTGCCTAATAAACTTTGTCGGCACGGTAGGGTGGGCAGTGATGGATGGAAGCAAGCCACCAGGTGAGGGGATTAGGAGGAGGATGGGGACCCGTCACGGTGGCACGGTCACCAGGAAAAGTCCAGGGCACCGTGGCTCGGTGCCCTCTGGGGTTTCTGATCGAAAACCGAGCTCTGAGAGAGGGATGGGGATTTCCCCTGCAACAAATGCTTGACTTGGGGGTTACCTGGTGTGCAAATGCCCTTGGGGACGAGTCACCATGACCTCACCGATTTGGTTGTCCCTCCTGTTGCTGCAAATGGGGCGCAGAGTAAGAAGGGCTGGCGATTCCCCACAGCTTCGAGTTGCAAAAAGGCACTTCTGGCTTCTAAAAGCTGCAAATTCCCACCGGCACTTTTCATGAGAGAAACCAGCAACAGATCATTTTGCCATTCTCTCTCATGCCAGCAGGTTTTCTGCCGACAAAAACATTTTGTTCCAACTTCTCTGTTTCACTTGGCTTTTTTTTTTCTTTTTTTTTTGATGTTTCTGCCTACATTAAGATCACAGTTTCTCATGCAGTGTCTACACATCCGCTTTTATATCCCACATCTGTTATACTCCGTGTCTTATCTCCTAAGGATTCGACACGATCATTATGCAACATGCCAGCATCTCTGGTTTGCAATTTCATTCAGAAAGGAGCTATGAAAGATGGATTATTTTCATTCCTGGTCTGTTGGAAAATGCAAGTTTGGGCTTGCTGGGATTTTTCCTGTGGCAGATATCCTGCAATCGTGGTCGGGGGGTGGGGGTGGGGGTGTTATTTTGGTTTTGTGGGGGTCTTTTTTTTTTTTTTTTGCAGACTTACTGCAATGAGGTCTTTTCCACCCCAGGCAGATGGATCTGGGTTGTGACCAGCACAACTCCTTCAGGAGAGGTTTTTTCCCTCTGGGACAAATTCCCTTTTCCCTGCTCTCCGTCTTTTTTCCCATCCCTCCTCCATCCTCTTCCTCACGCCGCCCCTTGCAACCCCAGACCATCATCCCGGATGGGAGAAGGAGCTGTGAGAGCTATTTCATCTCCTTCCCACCGTGTTCAACTTCTCATCGTCTGTGGGGATGGCTGGAGGGCGCACAGCTGGGCACAGCTGGAGCGCAGCACCCTGAGACACCCCCAGTCCCTCTCCATTCACCCCTCAGTCCTCTCCAGCAGCTCTGCCATGTCACTATTTTTATTTTATAGCTGCTTCTTTCTCCTTTTCCTCTAGAACGCTTGAATTTTTTACAATCTTTTATTTTTTTAGCACTCCCCTCCCCAAACTTCACTCCCAACCTGTCAAAGCTGAAGCCCTTTTGCTCTTTGTTCCTTGGGAAGTCACCACGAGAAACCCTGGGGAAAAGGATTTGGGCTGGGAAATATTCAGCCTGATCAGCTGTGAGCACATCTTTGCTGCTCCTGCTTCCCAGAAAACAGGGACTGAAACGGTGCTGGGGTGGGTGGATGGATGGATGGATGGAAGGATGGATGGATGGAAGGATGGATGGATGGAAGGATGGATGGATGGATAGATGCAAGGATGAACAACCTGATTCTTATGAACTTGTAAACTTTATTCTCAAATAAAAGAATAGATGCGTCAAAGTGTGGCATGCAGAAAATATTATTTGGATACAACTTTTTTTGTTCTTGGCTTTGCGCTGCTCCATGGGAGCCGGTGCCCAGCTGAGAATCGTGTGTGTGGGTTGAGGCATGAGACGTTATAGTTCTCCAGATTTGTGAGCCGAGGACAAACTCCCCAGGGGGTTCCCCAGCAGGTTGGCTTACACCATCCCTTGTGGGAGGCCAGGTCCGAGGGGTGGCCCTGATTTATGCTGGGAGGACGGGGTCAGAGGTCTTAAACCTCTCCATAAATTAGCTTATTTCTGATTCATCCTAAAGCGAAGGAAAACGAGCTATGAATACCCAGTGCCAAGACCCAGCTGGTGCTTGATGAAAACCTGCCAGAAAACCCATTTTCCTGCACAATTTGCAGCTTAGTACCATCCCAAACACAGACCCAAAGCTCAAAGCTCAAGGAAATCCATACAAGGCTCTTCCCAACTGTACTATTCTCGAGTCAAGCCCTAATGAGCCAATCTGTCATGTCCTCTAGCACACAGGCTGAATTCCCACTTGGAATTTTGTACTGCCACCAAAAAAGCTAAAAAGAAGACAAGAAACCTCTTTGCTTTATTAGAAAGATGTCCTGGCTGCTCTTTATCCCTGGAGCAAGCTGGAACCTGTGGGCACGGGTGAAATATTTCCCAGCTAGAAGCATCTCCCTCCTCTATGGAGCTGAAATTTCCAAGGAAGCCCTGGAGCATCCTTTTTGCCACCAGATATTCCTGCGCTTCCCCAAAGCACAGGGGTACAGTTTTGGCACCACAGCCAGGAGATGGCACTCCAGGACAGACATTTCCCTGGATGCAGGCAGTGGCGATGTGTTTCATCCTTTCTTAATTCATGCTTGGAAGCTTTTAGCTGATTTATTTCTTTATTGCATGTGTCAACACAGATGTGGGAAGGGATGCTTTGGCCCTCAAGGATGCTCTCACGGAGGAAGCCCATAGCAGGGGGTTGTTTGGGGGGAGGAATTTTGGCACTGGTGCAGAATAGCCGTGCCAGGAGGGTTTAGGAGCATCGTGGCACGGCATTTGGGCTGTTGGTCCTGCCTGGGGCAAGGACATGGCTTCTCCCATCCCACTCACCCAGAGCACAGCTACAGCCCCTGGGTGCTCCAGGTGGTCCATCCTGGCAAGGGCTGGTCCATGGGCTGCTGGTCCTCAGAGCTACAGTTCCCACTGCATCAGGCTCCTTTCTTCTTGCTCATAACAAGGAGAAAATTCCCGTGATGGAGCTGAGGGAATCCCATCTGCCCAAAATCCGGGCTTGGGTCCCTCCTGGGCACAGGGGGTTTCCACCCACCAGGGCTGAGGGATCTCAGGGAGCTGCAGGGGGATAAATCCCATTTCCACCATCCCATATCATCTGCTCCTTTCTAGGCGGCTCAAAAAGCAACTTCTGCACAGTGAGAGGAAAGAAAAATTAATTTCCAACCCCAATTGCTTGGATCTCTGCTTCCTGTTCCCATCGGGTAAGCAATCTCTGGGTCCCACCGGTGATGGAGCCTCATTTATCAATCAATAATGCAAATAGCCCCTTATCCCTGAGCACAGTGGAGATGAACCAGCAGCAGGGACTCTTGGATCTCTCTCCCAGCCACCTGCTGAGAGCTTCCACTGCAGCTGCTCGAAAGGAGAGAGGCAGGCTCCATTTTTAATGGGGTTTTATATGGATGAAGGTAATTTCCAGAAGGAACCATCCAGACCTTTGAGAGGGAAAATGATCATCAAATAAATATGTTGGGTCTTGAGGTGGGGGGGGTGTTGCACAGCAGTAAAGACTATAATTGAGGACTAGCTGGTGTTCCCAGGCTCTTGGTGACCATCTCACAGCACAGACTGGTTATTGGGAAAGGGGGATTTAATTGAGATTCTTTATGGGGAAACAAAGAAGTCTAACTGGATTGTTCTAAACGATGGAAACTAAAATAAGACATCACCTCTGCACATGTGCAGCTGTGGATGCCGTTCAGTAAAAGCCCCGTGATGGGAGGGCACGCGCTGGGTGAGCACCTTCTTCTGCCCTGCTCTCCTGGATGGTCTGAGGGAAATCTCCAGCCGAGCCCCATCCTCCCACGGGACTCGCTGCCATCAGATGTCTTTGGGCTATCAGACACCACGTAAGGGACATGAGGGTGAACCTTGGGCCCAGGGACGGAGAGCTACTAAGTGACCCACGAGTGCGACATGATTGTGGGTCTGCAGGGATCTGCTCTGATCCTGATCTGCCTCTGGGATGGCGAGTTCATCCTCCCTGGATGGAAATGTGGGTTTCCCAGAATCTCTCACTTGATGTAGCCCCGACAGAAGAGCTGCTCTTGACTCCCTAGGGACCCACCTCTCAGCCCCTGCAGGCTGTGACTCCCAAAAGCCTTAGACTGTGTTGACCAAGTGCTCCTGAGCCACCACGAAGCAGCAAGTGCTGGGCAGCTCCTTCCTAATTCCTGCTGTTTTATCACAAATAAATGGGCAGCCACCAACTCTGAATCATCCACGCTTTATTCATGCATGAGTGAGAGATTCCTCAGGGACCAAAAAAACATGGTTGGTTTGGTTGTGTGATAAAACCAAAGTACCGCTGGCATCGTGGTGGATCTAAATAGCCTTGGCCAGCCCAACACGGTTATTGTCCCGGTCAAAGATGCTGTAGTACACCCTGATGAAGACATCTCCCAAGATCCAGAGATCCCCGGAGGTGTTCTGGAAGCTGCTGATGCAAGGTCCTTGGTCGTTCTGCGTTTGAGCAAGGAAAGGCAAATCGGAGAAATGTGGGCTAGTGTCTTTTCTTGGCAATGCTCTGGAGACCCATGGGCATCCACCCCCTATCTCCCACGGGAACGGGAGAAGCCAAGGCAACCAGAGCCATTGCAGAAAGTAGAAGGACCTCCAGAAAGGCTCCAGAAACCTGGACCACCCGATTCCCCCTTACCTGCTCCGTGTAAGCCAAGGGGGACACAGGATACTGCACCCCATCGATGACAAAGATGACATCAGGCATGGTGGCAATGGAGCTGCAGTTCACGTTGTACTGCAGAGAGCAGGGAAAAGAGGCTCTTAGGTGAGAAACAACATGTTCACAGGCCAAGGAGTGAAGGGGTTTGATTTCACCGGTATAAATTAGAGACTGGGAGTGTCTCACAGTGGTCTCTGTTGGAGGTACCAGAAGAGCAGGGCTGATTTGCCATGAGCAGAGGCACGGTTTCCCCATGCATGGAAGCTCTCAGCACTGGGCTCAGCAGTGCCGGGCTGCCTCCAGGGTGAGCAGAGCAAGCCATGGGTGCTCTTACCTCTCCGTATGTGTCCTGCCTGGCCCCGACTGCCCTCTGGATGTTGCTAATGCTGGAGGGTGGGCCCAGCCACCAGGGAAGTGCCGGTGTCAACGATGGCTTGGCAGCCACCACCGCATGCAACCTCCTGGCTGTTGACGATGATGCTGGGAGGACAGACAAAGCACGGGGCTGTTAAATAACCAGCTGGATCTTGGTGATGTTATTGAACTTCTTTGACAGGAGTGAAAGGTGGGTAACCCAGGGTGCTGCCCTTGAGCCTTTTGCTCCTGGGAGGCTGCAACGTCAGCTGGTATCACAGCCCCGATGGCACACATGGGGACTGAAGCACTGAACACAACCCAGCAGCTGGGATCCAACCGAGCCCAACAAAGTGGTGTTTGGACCATGATTTTACTCGGCTCGTCTACAGGAATGTCCCCAAAGAGCACAAGCTTTGTGCAGAGAAGAAGCAGACACAACGTGTCCCCATGTTGGGTGGCAGTTACCAAAGTACTATGGATTTTGGCCCCTTAACCTTCCGCATCACTCAGCCGTGGGGTGTTAGATGCCGGTGGAAAGCCCCTGATGTTGTTGGGTCCAAGGTCTCTTCAGAAACGATGGTTAGAAATGAATGTAGGCCAGCAGAGCTGGTTTGTTACCTGTCCATGGAGATCTGCCAGTAACCTTGGTAAGAGACGGAGATCCAGTTGATGGAGCCGGTGAAATAAGACTCATCGATTCCCCCGAAGATGACCACACTGCCTGTTGTCTCGCTGGATGATGCAGAAAGGAAAAACAGTGCAGGGTTTGCCACGTGTCTTCAGTGCACGCAGCTTAAAACAGCAGGGCTGTGTGTCCCATGGGGCGAGATGCTGCTCGCGATGCCATGGTTGCACCTGCTCCCCTCCTCATTACAGAGCGTCAGTGAGGCAGTGGCAAACAACAGCGTGTGCCAGGTCCTTTGGACCCAGAAAAAAGGAAGAGGGGAGCTATGGTGAAAGTATGTGCCAGGAAACTAGAGCTGCTCCATAGAGTCATTGAGGTTGGAAAAGGCCTTGAAGATCATCAAGTGCAACCGTTAAGCCAGCGCTGCCAAGCCCACCACTAAGCCATGCCCCTAAGCACTGCATCTACACATTTTTTAAACACTTCCAGGGATGGTGACTCCCCAGCAAGCCATAAGTCTGGTGGCCACCTGCTACGAGCCCCCTGTCCTTTGCATGCCATGCACAACACAGAGCCAGAGCCCAATGGCAGCAGTGACAGCAGAGGAGTTGGAGCTACCAGGCAACGCAACGACATGCACGAGATGCATCTGCTGCCTCCCTTGGCCCTTGAGATTCACATGGCTTACCGGGACAGATAGATGGAAAAGACGTTCTCCTCCAGCAACCTCTCATTCACCATGTTATCGAAGACTGGTGTGATCTCATCAGCAGCCAGATTTGGGTAACCCAAACCCAGGATCCCATCAAATGCAACATGGACAAAGAATTGGCCAGGCTCGGTGGTGCTCAAGCCAAAAAGCTGGTCAGTGTCCACCAGAGATGCAACCTAGGGACAGGGAGGGTGCACAGGGAGGTTGTCCTGAGACCTGGATCAGGCACTGCAGTGCTGGCGTTAATCAGGTGGAGAAGACACAAGGGACCCCCCCAAGATGCCATCGTGGCACTCACGCTGACGGTGTCAGAGCCCACGATGCCCTCCATCTTGCCAGTGCCATACTGAATAGTCAGGTTCTGCCCTGTGCTTTTGTACGTGGAGGACACCAATGGGTTAAACATCTTATGGTTTTCTAGAAGGTAAGTGGGAAAACCAGAAATGAAGCCTTTCAGTGAGGCTAAGCCGTAAGGGAAGCGTGGGAGGAGGCACCCTGCTGAATTGCTGGTTAGACCTCCGTTTATTATCTTGCTTTCAAGAACAATTTAGCTGTGAGCATTTGCTGTACATCCCGCCCCTCCTCCAGCAACCTGCAGGAAATCCCACCACCCCCTTTAGAAAGATGGGGAAACTGAGGCACGGAGCACTAAGCATATCCCATCACCCTGTGGAGTACAACACTGAGCAAGCCCTACACCCCAAACACCCATCTCTCCGGTGCATTGCAGAGATGCTACGGACCCAGCACCAGGGGGCTGCTCGCTGCACTGGCCGGGTGGCCCCCAGTCCCCTGGCCATATCACCCCGTCTTGGGGCTTGATCACACAGTTATAAGCCCAGGGTGTGCTGCTGGACCCGGCTCTGCTGGAATGGGGAGCCCTGCCTGCTCCTACTTACGGCAAGCCAGGCTGGTACAGGAGATGGAGGGAACCCAGAGGTTGGAGGAGCCGGTGTCAAAGACCACAGTGAAGTTCTGCGGTGGGGTGCCGATGGAGATGGTCCCGTAGTACTCCACCTGTGAGGCAGCAGGACCAAGGGTGGCTTTTAAGGCATGAAACCAAATCGGGGGCTTCCCCAGGCTTGCAGCCTTCATGGTCCCCCTCTTCATGGGGACGCCCTGATTCTAGGAGAGCTGCTGAGGGGACATCTCAGTGTCCTGGCTCTGCCCAGGGCCACCAGCGTGGGCAAAAAGGGGCAAAGGTTGCGAGCTGAAGGCTTTGGGGTAAAAGGATCTGGATTTGGTCCATGCACAGCACAGATGTGGGGCTGGGCAGCCCACAAATCACCCCAGGGCTGCGCTGCTGGCATCAAAGCCAATACTCACGTCCAGGGTGTTCAGCAGGGGCTCGGTGGCCACTTTGGTCCCGTTGGGAAAAGCATGTGGGAATTTGGTGCCGATGTCGTAGTGGTGACGCTGGAAGAAGCTGTGCAGCAAACCCTTCTCCCTGAGGACCTCTCTCAGCTTCTTCCCCCTTTCCAAGGGCAGCCTGGCACAAGCACCCAGGAAAAAATAAGAGTTAGGCAGGATTTTGTCAGCGTTCGGCACCTTCCATACTGGTGCTGATCCAACAGCAGAAGCACAGCAGGCTCCCCCAAAACTGAGTCGGGGCGATTCCTGCAAAACCTCAAAGCACCTCTAGAAACCAGACCCCCACCTCAGGTACCCCCAGCTCCTCTGCACCCCTGGAACCACTTCCCCAAGCCTCAGCCTTCACCTCTGCTTCCCAAAGCCATTAAAATTCCCAAAGCCACAAAAATAAGCTCCGATTGCTCATTTTCCCCTTTAATTTTGACTCAGGTGGCCCACGAGAGCGACGCGGCGGTGTCTTACCTGGTGACACCCTGGGAGAGGGCAGAGGCAGCGCAGAGAAGCACGAGGAACCGCATGGTGCTGGGGCAGCCGGAGCAAACGCCGGGTGGTTTATATAGCCCCCGCGCCCCCAACCTGCGGTGCCAAGAGCCGCCAGGACCACCGCCCCCACCCCCCCCACCCCCTCTGGCAGGCACCCAACCAAGGCAGGTGGCACCCAGGGACCCAAGGACATGGCAAACATCGGCTGGTATCAACACGTCACCTGGCAAGGTGGGGGGGACACTCACACTGTGCTGACCATGTTGCTGTACCCCAAACCCTGTGCTCCCCTCCCTGTATCCCCCCTCCGGACCCTCCATCCTTTAGCACCCCAAATTCTTCATCACAACCAGGCGCTGCCTGTTCATAGGCATCATTTTGGCATCCAAAGCCATCGCAAGCAGCAGTGGGACCCCCCCCACCGCCACCCCAAACTGATGGGTGTCTCTCCCTAGCTGGGAACGGGAAGGGGCCCCCGCTGGGTGGCAGGGGGTGTGTAGAAGAAAAAAGAAAATACGCACGTTTTGGTGCTCTGGGACCCACCGTTATCTGCAAAAACCAATTAGTACGGTGGGATGCAAACAGGCTTGTGGGAAAGGTGACCCTGCAGCAGGCTGACCCCTCTCCATCTGGTTTGCCCAGCGATACGAGGACCATTAAAACAGGATTAAAACTCCTAATGAGCGCCTCGGTATCGCCTGCCACGATAATGGCTCCAGGCATCAGCTGGCCTTTCGCGGTGTGTGAAGGGGAGAGCACGAGGGACGCAGCGGGCGAAGGACATGGGGCGATGCTGAACGATGCAGGATAAGGATCCTGGTACCCACTCTGTGCTGCTTTAATTTGAGCAGCATCTCCCAAGCCACTACATCTTGTCCAGCCCCCCAGAAAACTTGGTGGCAGCTGCTGGTATCGTGGCAGGAGAGTTTCAGTTGGGTTTCTCTGGCGACAGCATGGAAAAGCCGGCGGATCCTGGTTTTTTGGTCTTTATTGTTGCCACTTTTTAGAAAGGATGCTGCGGGCAGAGCTACTGCATCCCTGTGCCACCAGGGCGGTCTCCGCTGCTGCGGGGGGAAGGTGGGATTCTGTGATGGGGCTGGCTCTTGTGGTGGGGTAAAACAAGAATTAATTGTGATTTTTTTTCGGCAGCAAGAAGGGAACCGGCTAGAATCACCCGATTGCTTTGTGCAGGCGTGGGAAGGGGCTGAGCTGTGGCCACCATAAAGGCAACAAGGTGCAGCACAGTTTGGGCTCAGACCGGAGTTCGAGCTGGATTTGAAATGAGGAAAGCTGGTGGGATGAGCCACAGAAACCACCTCAGGAACAAAAACTTGCTCCAAGCCTCCCCCGAAAGAATAAAAAATATAAATACAAAATATCTAAATTACAAAATAATAAATAGCAAAGAGATAACAGGAATAATATGGATATATAATGCATAATGTAAATAATTAAAATTCAAAAGATGAATAATATCTCCTACATTTTTATATAATTATAAATAGATGAAGCTCACAAAGTCCAGCCTTAACCCCGTCATTCCCTAAGCGCCTTCCCGAGGCTGCTCCTGGGGTCCAGGGCACCCTGACGGTCCCTGCAGGAGGGAGGGGTGGGCTGGGAGCACTGGTTTGGGCTTGTGGTGGGTGTGGGGTGGGCTTGCTGGGAAGTGTAGGGGGAAATCAGGACACAGTGGAATGGAAAAGGGAAGGGAAGGGAAGGGAAGGGAAGGGAAGGGAAGGGAAAAGGGAAAAGGGAAAAGGGAAAAGGGAAAAGGGAAAAGGGAAGGGAAGGGAAGGGAAGGGAAGGGAAGGGAAGGGAAGGGAAGGGAAGGGAAGGGAAGGGAAGGGAAGGGAAGGGAAGGGAAGGGAAGGGAAGGGAAGGGAAGGGAAGGGAAGGGAAGGGAAGGGAAGGGAAGGGAAGGGAAGGGAAGGGGAAGGGAAGGGAAGGGAAGGAGAAAATAAGATAGAGCATAATAGAATAGAAAATAGAAAAGAATATAGAATAGAACAGAAAAAAGAAAGGAAAGGGGAAAGGAAAGGGAAAGCGAAAGGGAAAGGGAAAGGGAAAAGAATAAAGAAAGAAAAAAGAAAGAAAAAAGAAAGAAGAAAATAGAAAAAAGACACGCCCCCCCCCCCCCCCCAAAAAAAAAAAAAAAAAAGAATAGTTTCCTGCTGTTTGGGAACCATACGTGCAGTTATGTTGTGTTGACTGTTCGGAGCTGGGACCCCCCGCCAAGGACATGGTGCTGGGTTTGTGACACCGCAGCCACGTCCCAGCCCTCACCGGCTGGTGCCACCGGGCTCGGGTCACCTTGGAGCCAGAACATTAAACAGCCGATGGGGAAACGCACGTGCGGGAGGCCGAGGGGGCACTCGGCAGCGTGCTGGGGGGAGCAGCCCCCCATCCTCCTGATTACGAGCTTGTGTTGACTTTTCCCCAGCCCCGCAGGAGGACGTGAGCTTTTGCTTGGCTGCTTGTGCTTTTTCTCCTGCACAGAGTTTTCCACCTCTGGGGAAAAAAATAAAAGGGGTGGGGTGGGGAAAGGAGCTTTGCTGGGTTTTACTCCCCTAAATGCAGTTTTAAAGCAGCTTTAAAGTGTTTTTTCCTGCAGGTAAAACCATGCAGGGCACGTCCCCAGTGGGAGTGGGGAGCAACGGCAGGGACCTGCTCAGGCGGCGCATCCCTCGCCTGGATGCGTACCATGTGAAACCAAGGGGAGCCTGCTCTTGCCATGGGGGTGTCCCTCTGTTTATGCCAGAATCAAGTGATTTTCCACTAAATTGTCACCTCTTGTGGTTGAAAGCCACTGGGAGATTGGTACATCCCCCTGAACTGGGAATTAAGGATGGTAAGAAGCTGTTTAGTGCTTTATTTCCTTTTTGCTGTTGTTTCTGCTGGAAGAAAATCGCTTGCAATGTTTTCCACTGGGAGATGTCTAAAAATTGATGAAGAAAAAAAAAAAAAACCAACAGCCCCTTCTGCACATTTCCAAGCTTGAGGGAAGGCCAGAGGCAGCGAATGAGGTAAGGTAGCTTAACAAAAAAACCCAAACCATGAAACTATATGTATTTTTAACACTATTACAAAATGTTGTGCTTTTTTCCTGAGTTTTCCCCCTTCCCTGTATTGCTTTGGGACCCCTTTCTATTTGGCAACCCACCGCATCCCCAGAGCCCTTCTGCCAGGGTCCCCAGCGCCAAGTGTCGGGAATCACAAACCCCTGCCTGGGCCAGCGCAGCATCCCCGGTGCATCATTACGTGGTAAATAAAAACCAAAACTG